>NW_026136704.1:20000-295000 GCF_905237075.1 Dicentrarchus labrax
CTTTGTCACAGCTCTGAGATCAGTCTGACTGAAACCTGCAAACAAGCATCATTACATTTAGTGACCATGTGGTCTTTGTACAGACCAGGACCTCTGCTGGAGTCCAGTACCCACAGCTGATGTGTTGCTGTTCAGTCTTTGTATGAACATGTAGGACCTTTAACATCAGATATATATCTGTCCATTTGTCTCTTGTTTGTCCAAATAGTTTGAATATTTACACATTTGTCCTGTAACGATTTCAGATGAAACATTCAAATGTGACTGAGACTGTGGTTTTTATCAGCTTTGAACCCTAACAGCAGTAAATGCATCATTCCAGTGGGCAGTGAATGTCTCTCTGTTTCTGCAGTAATGATGTGTTCAGTCCCTGCTGCTCTTTATACTGGATGTGCTGATGGAGGGAGTCTCTGTAAACACTGATTTATCTCTGCTGTCCTCTGTCTCCTTCTCTCCTCAGCTGGAAGTGATCTCAGTCAGACTGTGAGCGGTGAGGACGGAGGTTGTGTTGGAGGATCCGCTGTGTCCTGATGATCCAGAGAGGTTGAAGCAGCAGCATCAGCTCTGACTGGGCCATGTTACTGGGAGGTAGAGTGGAGAGGAGAGCTTCATCCAGCAGTGACTGACAGAGGAATCACAACCAGTGGAGACAATTCTCAGTGCTGCAGTCTGAACTGCTCTGAGATCAGCTCCCTGTGTGTTCCTCTGGATCATGTAACAGAGTATCATCAGTGTATCTGGAGCACTCTGCTACTGCTACAGACACCTCCTCCACTTGGACCTGGACCTGGAACCTCCATGGTGCATGGATGTAGGCTTGTACATATAAATACTTGTGACCATATATGTGTGTATGGGTAAAGTGTTCATAATAAGATGAATTTGTAGCTATAGCTTGATTTTCTTCCCCTCTCTTTGTTGCACCGGGTGTATACAAAAATAATAATGACACAATCATGTAAAATTGCTCTACAACAACATTATAGAAAAGTACCAGCAAAATGATTTTTAACAAAACCCAACACTGTGTACCAAGAATAAAACAATCTACAGAATCAGAGAAAAATAACAGTAATTGTAGAAGAGAGAAACAGGTTAATCACTATGTCATTAAAGTCCAGCTCAATAGACAGCATAGCCAGTGAGTTGAGCTGGTCCTGTCCCATTATACTTTGAAAGAAGGATTTGATCCTCTTCAGTGTAATGAAACACCTCTCTGACTCTGCAGATGTAATGGGGGGTTGTGATGACTGTTTGCGTTACTTTCAGTGTTTCAGAAAAAGTGCTCTGAAGATTGTTCTCAGTCAGCATCCTCAATAGTGACATTGCAGACGTTAGGCCCACAAACTCCACACTGCTGTACATCACTCTTTATATATATACACAGTATATGTGTATATATATATATATATATATATATATATATATATACACTACTCACAAAAAGTGAGGGATATTCCACTTTCGGGTGAAATGTATGGAAAATGTAAAAAGTTGATGCTACAGTGATATTATATCATGAAAGTAGGGCATTTAAGTATAGAAGTTCAAATTAAGATCACCTGGAAAGGTTATAGTGCATTTTATGTACATTCTGAAATTTCATCCGAAAGCCGAATATCCCTAACTTTCTGTGAGTAGTGTATATACACATATACATATTGATTATCTACTGAGTGCTGATTCAATAGGTATTATTATATTTTCCTTAATAATACAGGTGAAGAGCTCTGGAAGAAAAAAACTGCCTGCAACCAATTTGCAGTTAACAGGCAGACTATATATTTGTAGCCATATATGCTGCCATCAGGTCGTTCAGTTCAATCCAGTTAAATTTTATTTGTATAGCTCCAATTCATAACAGAAGTTATCTCAGGACACTTTTCAAATAGAGCAGGTCTAGACCGAACTCTTTATAACATTATTTACAGAGACCCAACAGTACCACCATGAGCAAGACCTTGGAGACAAGGGCAAGGAAAAACTTCCTTTTAAGAATTTCTTACCAGGTACATTTAACCTGTGTAACCATGTAACTTACACTATGTTGGGAAAACTAAACTGATTATCGATCAATTATCAGATCAGATAGCCTTTTTCTGTGACTGGGATCATGAGATATAAGAATGTAAAATATCAGGTTGATCAGCTTTATAACAGTGTCAGATAGTTTCATCTGATTTTAGTTCATTTGGCTCCGTCTGGTTCATTCTCTGTATTGTTGTATTTCATATGTCATTGTACTACTATGTGTTTACTTTTATGTTCAATACTCAATACTCAATACTCTTCCTCACAAGTGCTCTATAAATAAAGTGTAAAGTGCAGTATTTGATGACTTAATAGTTTGTTAATCATACAGTTTATGTTGAATTAAAGTGTTCTTCATTTATCATAAACTATATGAATAAAAGTACAGTGACCTCAGAGTTCAGGTTCAGAGTTAAATCCTGAATGAGGTGAGGGATGCAACTGAGACACTTCTGAGGAAACAGGAGGAGCTTCAGCCCAACTGTGTGTGTGTGTGTGTGTGTGTGTGAGACTTGTTGATCCAGTTGTTATCAAACAGCAGAATCAGACTGACAGGTTGCTTTCATTCCTTTCATATTGTTCATTGTTCTAAATAATCACCTGATTATAATGCGTTCCATTTGGACTGGGAAGTCAGATTTCCAACTTGGAAAGTTGGAAGAACCTCACCAACCTCAAAATCCAAGTTCCTCCAACCCCAGCTGAATAAGACTGGTTTATCCTTAACCTACAAACTCTCTGTACAAACTACTCCTTCCACTTGCACTTATTCTGCTTAAAATAATTTGCACACCATTTTACTGCACACTACATAAAGAGTATATATTTTTCATTGTAGTCTTATGTTTTCTATTATGTCTTTATAATATTTTTACTTTATGATTCTTTATTGTACTTACACTTCTCTACTTGTTGTACTACATTCCCTTGTGCTTCTGTGTCTGACTTGGATTTCTCCCATAGGGGATCAATAAAGGAACATCTTATTTTAAGATGGCTGCTCTGTGCATCAACTTAGTGAAAGCTGCAGCAATGTTCTGATTATTAGCACTTCTGTCTTTTGCAGATTGCTACTCCCTCAATTCACCCTCCCCTTTCAAGCACAGAGGAGAAACTACGGTGGCCACAAAACGCAAAAACAGCAAACAGACCTATCTTGAAGCAGCGTTTTGTTTGTCCCTTCAGGGCTACTGTAGAAAAATGGCAGTTCACGGAAGGCGACCCACTCCCTTGTCCATTTTCTTTTATCCTACCCAGGCACAAAAAGAGGTTATTCTAAGGTAAGGAAAACACAACAATTCTTCCAATTCAATTCAACAGCTGGATGCATTTTTGTTTATTTATTTAACCGGAGATATCAATCGAGAACCAATTCTCATTTACATTGATGTCCTGGCCAAGAGGCAGCAGCAAGAGGCAATCCAATACGTAGTGTAAAGTAAAACATACATACAGCTAATGTGAAAAAACAATACAGTGTGTTCCAGAGAAGGAGATTTAAAAGCAAGTGTAATAATCAGAAACTAATGCATGTACTGAGTTATTGAAGGTAGGAGCATAATGGAATAATGATTTTAACTAAAACATTATAGAAACTCAGAAACTCTGAATATTTAACAGCAACATTTATTTTACACAACTGAAATACGTTCTCACTTCCAGCTCATCAAGAACTGCAGCTTGGTCAGCGGTATCCCTCCAGCATCAGTTTTGTACGTGCGGGGCTCTGTGGTCAAGTAGAACTTTACCTAAAAGGAGTCAACATTAACTTTTGTTTTCTAATGGGATACAAACAGCCGTCTCCTGTATGAAAGTCTTGTTTGAGTCTTCCATCCTCCTCACCACCTCCATACGTGGACTTTTTGCTCTTTATACTATTTCACATGACTTCAACAGAACATCAAAACATTACCCTACACAGGCACATCCAGTAGTAACGTTAGAGGGATACCTATAGCATCATATTTTGAACTGACATAGCTGCAGTATTCGATGATTTACGGTTGAGAATGGGCTGACAACAGCAAATGAGAAGGAAGGAATCCACAAGCCCCGTTTTAATTCGCAGTTCAGATTCCATCAATTATCCACCAAAGCTATACCGAATAAGACAAATTATACGGAGCACTACACATTGGGGCTGGCCATCAAGGGCATGTTCACAATGTCGTCTGTTTCATCTCGGTCCTGTCTTCTTTTCATTCTCATCCATCTTCTTGCTGTAAAAGAGAAATGTGTCAGCCACAGCATGGAACACAACCAAAGGCAAACAAACACAACACAAACCCCTTTCTGATGTGGAATATTGTGAGCTAAAAACAGTGAAGTCATTTATTCTGTATTTTTAAACAGCGAGACACGTGTCATGTTAAACTGTGTTGAAATGAATGAAGTGCTCCGTGTCCTTGCTGGTTGTTCTGGCACATTCAGAATTACCACTTTTGCTGACTAGTTGTCTCGGAAAATCTTGAGTCGGAGAAAGCCCTTGATTTTTTTTCTGGTGGCAGCAAGTTCCTACCAGCCTGAACACCACTTGCTGCTGCTATCCACCTGGTCTAATCTCATCACACAGCTAAATTGAGAGGGGTTGAACCCATAAAGCAGAGGAAATGGTTAACAACATGGTTGTAACAGAATTAATATAGTAATAAATCCCAGAGCGGATAATCAGACTTTGAAGCTAATGTTGCTCACTGACCATTTCTCTTTGTTGATCTGTCTTTTCTCAGCTGGTGAATCATTCAATAAACTCAGTTGTAGTAAAATCAGTTCCTGTATTGTTCCTTCTCTGTAGTTTCTGAGTTTGGCATTGTAACACAATAAGCTGCGACAAACAAATGCAGCGGCACTCCCTCTCTTCACCACTGCCAGTACATTTACATTGAAAACAAGGTTGTCTGAAAGAACCTTTATTCATCTGCAACTGACATGTCCCTGTTTTCATGGACAGCATCCACTCTTTCAACTCCACATGGCAGGTTGAAAACAATAAACCATATCCAGCCACCATCTGTATCTGACCTGTATCCACAGTACTGACCTTTGACCTGCAGCTCTACAACATTCTGCCATATGATGTCTTCATCCTCACGGACAGTGCAGATGTAGTAATCACTGTCTCTGGTGGTGGGTTTGCTCAGGGTCAGAGTGAAATCTCCAGTTAGCAGCAGACTTTCCTTCAGCTTTGTGCGACCTTGGTAAAACTTGTCCTGCTCCTCAGGCTGGTTCTGGCCATTATGATAGACATGGACCTTTATGGGTTTGGGCTCACAACGGCTCCACTCCACTGTGGCACCATCAGGCAGTTGAACTGAGCTTTGAAAGTGCATCTGGACAGACTCTGTCCCCTCGTCCACTTCCTCCTGGTGGACTGAAAGGACAACAAGAGACACTGATGATTACAGGAGCAGTGGCCAACACTGACCTCTGACTGGTATATACAATACTGACCTCCGGCCTGATGCCGCACTACTTTTCTTGCCAGGATGTCGCTGTCCCTGTAGACGGTGCAGATATAAATGCCACTGTCACTGTCTCTGGGGTTATTCAGGGTCAGACTGAGGTCTCCAGTTTTAAGCATTTCTCTATTCATCTTTGTTCGGTTGCTGTAAAGCTTGTCCTGTTTGTCAGGCTGGTCTTGGCCATTCTGACACACATGGACCTTCATGGGTTTGGGGTCACAGCGACTCCACTCCACTGTGGCATTCTCAAGCAGGTCAGCTGCGATTTGGTAAGGCAGGTTGGCAGGTTTCAAGGTGGAGACTGAGAGGACGATAAACCACAACGTCAACTTCACAAACAGCAGCAACAATGATACTGATGGAGGCAGGAGAAATGGCCTACAGTAATTTCTGATGTCTGAACTGTATCAACAGTACTGACCTTTGACCACCACTGCTTTCTGTGCCATGATTTGTCCATCCCTGAGAACAGTGCAGATGTAGGTTCCTCTGTCACTGTAGCCAGGCTTATAAAGGGTCAAACTGAGGTCTTTGGATTGCAGTGGGTCATTGTTCATCTTTGTGCGATCACAATAATATTCATCCTGTTTGTCAGGCTTGTTGTGGCCTTTCTGATACTCATGAACCATCATGGCTTTGGGTTCAGAGCGCCTCCATTCCACTGTTGCATCTTTGGGCAGGTCAGCCACAATTTTGAAGGGCAGTGTGAAAGACGTAGACCACTCCTCAACTTCCACCTCCGTCTGGACTGAGAGACAACACACCAGAACATTATTTTCTTAAAATCATTACCGTAGCAGTGATACTGATGGTAGAAACAGGAGTGGTCTGTCCTCTGACCTGTATCCACAATACTGACCTTTGACCTGTAGCTGTACAACATTCTGCCATACGATGTCTCCATCCACGTTAATAGTGCAGATGTAGAAATCGCTGTCATTGTCAGTGGGTTTGCTCAGGGTCAGACTAAGATCACCAGTTTGAAGTAGATTTTCTTTCACTATTGTCCGACCTTGGTAAAACTTGTCCTGCTCCTCAGGCAGGTTCTGGCCATTATGATAGACATGGACCTTTATGGGTTTGGGTTCACAGCGGCTCCACTCCACTCTGGCACCATCAGGCAGTTGAACTGAGCTTTGAAAGGGCATCTGGACAGACTCTGTCCCCTCGTCCACTTCCTCCTGGTGGACTGAAAGGACAACAAACTGTAATAAAATATGTAATCTGTACAAAAAATGTAATCTGTATAAACAGCAACAGCTGCGACACTGATGGCCGCAGGAGCAGTGGTCTACACTGACATCTGACTGGTATCTACAACACTGACCTTTGGCCTGACGCAGCACTACTTTTCTTGCCAGGATGTGTCCGTCCCTGTAAACTGTGCAGATATAAATGCCATTGTCACTGTAACTAGGGTTACTCAGGGTCAGACTGAGGTCTCCAGTTTTAAGCATTTCTCTCTTCATCTTTGTTCGGTTGATGTAAAGCTTGTCCTGTTTGTCAGGCTGGTCTTGGCCATTCTGACATACATGGACCTTCATGGGTTTGGGGTCACAGCGACTCCACTCCACTGTGGCATCCTCAAGCAGGTGAGCTGCGATTTGGTAAGGCAGCTTGGCAGGCTTCACACTGGAGACTGAGAGGACGATAAACCACAACGTCAACTTCACAAACAGCAGCAGCAGTGATACTCAAGTGGCCTATAGTAATTTCTGAACTCTGAACTGTATCAGTAACAGTACTAACCTTTGACACAAACCAGCACTACTTTCTTTGCCAGGATCCATCCATTCTTGTAAACAGTGCAGATGTAGGTCCCTCTGTCACTGTAACCAGGTTGACATAGGGTCACACTGAGGTCTTTGGATTTCAGTGGGTCATTGTTCATCTTTGTGCGATCACGGTAATATTCATCCTGTTTCTCAGGCCTATCTTGGCCTTTCTGATACGCATGAACCATCATGGCTTTGGGTTCAGTGCGCCTCCATTCCACTGTTGCGTCTTTAGGCAGCTCAGCTGTAGTTATGAAGGGCAACTTGACAAATTCATCCCACTCCTCGACCACTACCTTCCCCTGGACTAGAGGACAACAAACCACATTGTTTTTACAAACAGTAGGAACAGTGATGAAGTACACTGACCTCTTACATGTATTTACATTACTGACCTTTGACCCGGAGCTGTACTACTTTTTGTGCCAAGATTTCTTGCTCAGTGTAGACAGTGCAGATGTAAGTGCCACTATCCCTGTAACAGGGGTCCCTCAGTGTCAAACTGAGGTCTCCATTCTTTGGTGGGTTTGCAATCTTTGTGCGACCGGGGTTAAACTGGTCCTTTTGGTCACTGCCCTTCTTGTAAACATGGACCATCCTGGGCACAGGTGCACAGCAGCTCCACTCCACTGTAACGTCCTCGGGTAGCTGGGTTTTGGTTTTGTAACGAAGCTTGACACTCTTGACCCCCTCTTCCACCTCCACCTTGGAGACTAAGAGGACAACAAACAACAAAATCAGTTGTACAAACAAACACAACAACTGTACTAGAGGTCTTCACAGGTCTTCTTACTACCTGATGATGTTGAGCTATCTGAAAATTTAATTGCACTGACAGCACTGTTATTTTATGAATTCTAAACAATTCTCTGACCTATTCTGACAGTTTTAAGCATGCCATCATTCAACCACTGCTAAAGAAGCCTAATCTGGGTTCCTTCTCCTTACATAACTATAGACCAATCTCCAAACTACCTTTTTTATCTAAAGTTCTGGAAAAGGTAATCTCATCTCAACTGGTATCTTTTATGAATAATAATAATAGCATTTCTAACTGATTTCAGTCAGTCAGCATGGATGTCACAAAACTTTCTGAAATAAATAATAAATCTGAGCTCATCCTGTTTGGCCTCCCAAATTTCATGAGCTCACTTGGAGCAAATCTTGGTGGTCTCAAAGATAATGTTTAGCAGGCTGCTAGAAACCTTGGGGTAATATTTGATGCAAATCTCTGCTTTAATGAACAAGTCGAAAATGCTGACTGCAAAGATTTGGTCATTTTTATCCTTTGGTGATCTGCAAAAAGTAGTAAATGCTTTTATTATTTCTAGGCTTGATTAAGGTAATGCACTTTACTTGTGTATTACCCAGGGCTTCCTCCACAGTCTCCAGCTGGTACACTGCTGCTCGACTTGTTACTGGGACAAGAACATATGAACATCACCCCAGTGCTGGCCTCCCTATATTGGCTTTGGAATTGATTTAAACATTTTATCAGTAACTTTCAAAGCCTTAAATTGACCTACCCTCACATATGTCTCTGATTTATTATCCTTGTATGTTCCCCTGCGACCCTTGAGATCCGCAGATGCCGCCCTGCTGGATATCCCCAGGTCACACTGTGTGACAAAAGGCAATCAGGCTTTTTCCATTAGTGTTCTGAAGGCTGCAGACAAAGCAGGTGACTTGGCCAGATCCAGCCACTAGGGGCGCTATCGCGCTCAATCGGGCCGAGTGCCGCAGCTTGTGAGGGAGAGAAGTAGAGACTGACGACAGCAGAAGTTGTGTTTGATACTTTGGGGCGTTCGTTTTGTCTCGTAATCGCGACTTGCAGCTCGAGAGTGACGTCACATCCGTGTTTGAAAACGAGTAACCGCGGGTTGTTGCGTTCTGTTTGTTTGGTAACGTTGATAGTGATTATTCACACGTTCATTATTACACAATCATATCTCACAGTTTGATATCTGAATACTCCGTTCTCATTAACGTTACCGTTACCGTGGTTACTGCTCTGCTTTCTGCTCAAGACTCGGCACTGTTGTCATAGCAACATGGAGCGTCTCGAGCCACTTTCAGCTGCACGAGCTACAAAGTAACTAATGAGGCTCATTAACTCACAATGAGACTGTAGCAACAGTGTACAGTGCTGTGGGTACGACAAACAGTAGAAAAGCTCAATGTTTACTGTGTGATACTCGGAGTAGCCATCTTGGTAACTGAACTCGGGTCCTCTGAGTTCAGACTTCAGGAGTCGTTTTATAACGTTACGACCTCGGGAGCTTTCTATTTGCAACTTCCGGTTCGTAAGATCGAGTCAGGTGGACAAAACGAACGCACCATTTGTATCGGTTGATCTGCTGTTTGTGGTTCAGTCCAGAGAAACCTAACTTATGTTGTTTATTTGTTGTATATTTTATCTGTTTATATGTCTGCTGGTTGAGATTATATCTGGTGCTACAATGCATATTTCTGCTAGTGTTGACTCTTACCTCTGATGGTTTAAATGGTCATTTATGTTATATTTATGCCACTGACCATTTCCTTTGTTGTCAGTTAATATGGGATATATAATATGTATATTCCTTCTCTATATGATGTTCATGTATTTTCATGCTAAGGATGATTATATTATTATTTCATTTGTGTGCTATAGTCAAGCATATTGTGAGCTGTTTATTGATGGCTGTTGTTGTTTTGGGTTATTCCAGAACCACACTGGATTAAAGCGCCATAAATGGATTGACCGTCTCCTTCATCATTTGTATCTAAGTCTTGGGGGAACTGTAGGTCCGTTCTAGCAGACGCACACTTCGCGATTACGAATCAGAGAAGCCAGTCTACTATCTTTGAGCCTCTGCCACAATTAGAGCCCCCACACTATGGAACTTACTACCTACTAAACTCAGACACACTACAACTCATTGTCCTTTTTATATCTCTAACTAAAACTTCTCTTCCTGCAAGCTTTTGGGAATATCTGATATATTTTTATGTGTACGTTTTTATTCTTATTTATTTGTTCTTATTCATTGTATTGTTTTATTAGTTCAGTGCTCATGTTTCTTATTGTCATTTTATCTGCCTTGCATGGTTTTCATTTTATTTATTTATTTTTGTTTGGACAACACTTTGTAACATTGTTTAGAAAAGTGATAATAATAAATATACACACATACCTGTGATGACGCTGTACCTAAGATATACTGCAAGACCCAAAGCAACAACCAGAACACCCAGGAGAACCAGGAGAACCCAGGCCTCAGACGGGAAAGTGTATGGTTCTGTAGACAACAACATAAACATTGGCTTTACCTGAACCTAAAATAATCATTTTAAATCTTCACGATACATTACCCATAAAATGTTTCAGAATTGAGACTATTGAACAATTTTTACATTTTTACACTATTTTGAACATTGGTGAATGGAAGCCAAGGATATGTGTATTGATTTTAGATGCCGCCATCCAACTCCTGAAAACACAAGTATAAGTGGAGATATTTTGCTTGAATGCTTTTCTGAAGGCACACACGGACAGCTGAAAACCAGTAACTAATCTGATGAACGATGGCTTTTTGACCTTGCCTAACAAGCTGCAGATCTCCTAAGTAGACTAGGATACTTCTGACATGTTGGGAAACAAAGGAAGGAATCATCTTTTACAAAATGCTGAGTTTGACTTATTTGTTAATGCTTTCTCGTGATCACCATTCGGATACTTCAGCTCAATATGTCATTTTAAATTTATTGTTGATGAACTACAACATATTTACATCTGTAGTTTTACTAAGTAACCTTCTACATCAAAACATACATACTTGCTACATCCAGTTTTGATAATCCATATCCACATTACTGACATTTCACCTTCTCTATGCACAGTAGGGGAGATCAGGATTTGTTCCTCACCTTTGACCTGCAGCTGTACTTTTATCCGTCTCACTTCATATCCGCCACTGTGGATGCTGCAGGTGTATTTGCTGCTGTCAAAGAGCCGGGGTTTCTTTAGAGTGAGGCTGAAGTCTCCAGTCTCCAGAGCGTCAGCTGACATCGTTGTTCGACTGCTGTAATGCTGGTTTTGGACATAAAGCTCATCTTTATCCTGATGTTGGTGGATGGTTGTGGGATTGAGATCAAAGCGGCTCCACACCACTGTGAGGTCCTCGGGTATCCTAGATACCTGGCAGGGCAGCAGCACAGACTCCACCCCCTCATAGACCTCAACTCCTGAGGTATGCTGGGAAACTGTCAGGACACAAACAGAACACATTTTTTTTACATTTTCTTTTGAAGTGCTTGCAGATGCATTATTTTGTTGTGATTGAAGTATGAAATGATGTTGACCTGAACAATAAACACAGATTTACAAGGGTCCATAGGGAGTTTGGAGGTGGGATGTATAAAGATATATATATATAGATATAGATAGATTTGCACATACATACTTTTAAGCAGTTCCACCTTAAAAATTACTGTTTCTCCCACATGACCACCAGGGTGCCCAGGTTGTCATGATGTTATGGCTGTAAAAAAATCCTTCTAGTGTGATACTACACAGATATTAAACATCACACTGAAGGAACAAGACTGGTTTCTGACTGTAAAAGTTGCTATACCACACTGTAGTAAAGGTCTTGCTTTCAACTTTTAAGTAGTATTTAGTAGATATAGATTATAATGCAGGTGGAACTCATACATACTGCTGGGTAAAGTGAATAATACATCATTTATTAGTCAATTTATATTTTGCATGAATAATCTGAATCGCAAAAAGTAGACATATAAAGTAGCATAAAATGTAAATACTCAAGTAAAGATAAAGATACAAGTACTTATAGTAATAAGTAATTATACTTAAGAACCTTAAGTAATTTTCAATTTCAATAAATTATTTTATATATTGGTTGCCTTGAAATTTCACAATTTTAAAACATATATTCACAAAATAGTAATTACAGACATTAAACAGATATAAAGAAAATAAAGATTATAGACACAAAGATGAAGTAAATAACATCCAACAGAAGTCAATGCCCCACTACTCGGTCTCTGTGTGTTTCTTTCTGCGGATAAATGAGTCTAAATGAAACTGCAGCTTGAGTCATGAGAGTGGAAGGAGGAAGCTTATCTTACCATGCACCAGGATCACAAACACCACAAAGATCATCTTCATTTGAAAATGACAAAAACAAAAACTCTGATTCCCTCTTTTTGCGATCTTCCAAACCACAAGCTTGTCTCGTACATTTGTTACATTGTTTTTTTCTACAGCTTGTTACTTTCAGTTTAATGTTTGTTAAAGTGCCTCAAGCCAAACTGAAGGAGGAATGTGGCACATCAGGTTGTGCAGCAACTGCAGAAACAACAGAAATATAAAAACACATAAAAATACAGTGAAGATTCTCCCAGGAGATAAGGTGATGCAGTTCCATATACTGTAAACTGCTCTGCATGCTAGAGTATGAGTTGACCTCCATGTGCCTCTTAATGGTTAAAATAGTGGAATGACCAGTGTGTATGATTGAGTAGAATCTAGTGGTGAAGTTGCAGATTGCAACAAACTGAATGAACTGAATAGTTTATAGTTTACAGATTACATTCTAATATAATGTATCTGTAACTCTTAGAGTCTTTGCTCCTGCCATGCATCATGGGTATTCTTGTTTGCGACAGTGCAAATACATACAGCTAATGTGAAAAAACAATACAGTTAAACAGAGTTAAAACAGAACGATATATACAGTATACTAAAATTAAAATCCCTAACCTTAAGAATAGAATTAAAAATAAAATAGAAGTTAAAATATTAGTTATTATATATAATATATATAAAATGAACAGTAGCTACAATAAATGGTGCAAACAGTAAACAGTGCAAATGGAAGTAAAACAGTGCAAATGGATGTGCAAATACAGATAGAAATTGTCCATTGTCTATTATCTGTTGTCCTCCCTGCCTTTACTGAGAGCTGTTGTACAGACTGATGGGGGACCAAAGAGTTTTTGAGTCTGTTGGTGGAGCTGGACTGGGACAGCAGTCTGCCACTGAACACACTCCTCTGCCTGGTGAAGGTGTCGTGCAGAGGGTGGTGGGTGTTGATCCAATAATAAGATTCTTTGGGGTGACGTGCTACGGTAAGCTGATGACTCATTCCCGGTTCACTTCCTGCTCTGTGTACACTGTTTGGTGCTGTAGCTCTGTCAGTGAACGCTAAATCTAAATTTGTTTTACTCGTTACAGCGGTTATTTTCCCGCTTAACATTTAAACGTAGACTAGTTCTACCTAAACACTCGGAGTTTCTCCTTCTTTTAGCGACTTTTCACTACTTTCAAAGTTTTCATACACGCTAGCTTCATTAGCATTAGCAGTTAGCTATGGCTTCTCCCTCTCCCTCTCCTCTGTCCTGCTCAGTGTGTCAGATGTTCAGTTATTCCTCTGCCTCCTTTAAAGATAATGGTACCTGTATTAAATGTAGTTTATTTACTGCGCTGGAGGCGAGGCTGGAGGCGAGGCTGGAGGCGAGGCTTAGTGAGCTAGAGGAACGGTACCGCACCACAGAGATATCTTTAGCCGCTATAGTTAGCCAGCCCCCAGTAGCCGGTGCGGTCCGACCGAAGGTAGCTTCTGCTAGCCGTCCCCCGGTAGTTCCCCCGGTAGTTCCCCGGTAGATCCCCCGGTAGATCCCGAGCAGCCGGGAAGACAGGGAGGCTGGGTGACTGAGCGAAGGAAGACTAAAACACTGAAGCCCACAGGTCACCACCAACCCCTTCACGTTTCTAATACATTTTCCCCACTCAGCGATACACCCGCTGAGGAACCAACTCTGGTTATTGGCAGCTCCATAGTCAGAAACGTGAAGTTAGTGAAGCCAGCGGCCATAGTTAAATGTATCCCTGGGGCCAGAGCGGGAGACATTGAATCACATTTAAAACTGCTGGCTAAAGATAATCGTAAATACAGTAAGATTGTTATCCACGTCGGCGGTAACGACACCCGTTTACGCCAATCGGAGGTCACTAAGATTAATGTGGAGTCGGTGTGTAATTATGCTAAGACAATGTCGGACTCCGTAGTTTTCTCTGGACCCCTCCCCAATGTGACCAGTGATGACATGTATAGCCACATGTCGTCATTCCACCGCTGGCTGTCGAGGTGGTGTCCAGCAAACGATGTGGGCTTCATTGATAACTGGAAGCCTTTTTGGGGAAAACCTGGTCTGATTAGGAGAGACGGCATCCATCCCACTTTGGATGGAGCGGCTCTCTTATCTAGAAATATGGCGAAGTTCATCTCTAAAACCTGACAGTCCAGAGTTAGGACCAGGAAAAAACTAACTCCTCAGTAGCACAAAATAAGAGAATGAAATGTGGGCTGTTAAATATCAGGTCTCTGTCCTCTAAAGCTGTTTTAGTGAATGAATTAATATCAGATTATGATATTGATTTACTTTGTCTTACTGAGACCTGGTTGTCCCACGAGGAGTATGTTAGCCTAAATGAATCCACCCCCCCAGTCATATTAATACTCACATTCCTCGAGGCACTGGCCGAGGAGGTGGAGTAGCAGCCATATATGATTCGAGCGTTTTAATGGACCCTAAACCTAAACTAAATTATAATTCAATTGAAAGCCTTGTTCTTAGTCTTTCTCACCCAAACTGGAACAACTCTGGTTAAAGTTAATAATGACCTTCTGATTGCTTCTGACAATGGACTTGTATTATTAGATCTTAGTGCTGCATTTGACACCATTGACCATAATATTCTTTTACAGAGACTTCAGCATCAAATTGGCATTAAAGGAACCGCACTAAGCTGGTTTAAGTCATATTCATCAGATCGTTTGCAGTTTGTACATGTGAACGATGAATCTTCAATAAATACTACAGTTAGTCATGGAGTTCCACAAGGTTCTGTACTTGGACCAATACTATTTACTTTATATATGCTCCCTTTAGGCAAAATTATTAGGAATCACTCCATTAACTTTCACTGTTATGCAGATGATGCGCAGTTATATCTATCAATCAAGCCCGATGAAATTAATCAATTAACTAAATTACAAACATGTCTTACGGACATAAAATCCTGGATGAGCTGCAATTTTCTGATGTTAAACTCAGAAAAAAATTAAATTCTTGTTCTTGGCCCCAAAAACCTTAGAGACTCACTGTCTAAAGATATAGTTACTCTAGATGGCATTAACTTGGCCTCTAGCACCACTGTCAGGAATCTTGGAGTTATCTTTGATCAGGATTTGTCATTTAACTCCCACATAAAGCAGACCTCGAGGACTGCCTTCTTTCATTCACGTAATATTACGAAAATTAGACACATACTATCACAGACAGATGCAGAAAAACTAATCCATGCATTTGTTACTTCAAGGCTGGATTACTGCAACTCTTTATTATCAGGTTGCCCCAATAAGTCCATTAAAACGCTCCAATTAATTCAGAACGCTGCAGCACGAGTACTGACAGGAACTAGAAAAAGATCACATCTCTCCTGTACTAGCTTCTCGGCATTGGCTCCCTGTAAAATGTAGAATCCCTGTAAGAATAGAAATCCTCCTCCTCACCTATAAAGCTCTTCATGGTCAGGCCCCTTCATATCTTAAAGAGCTTATAGTACCCTATTACCCCTCTAGAACACTACGTTCTCTGAATGCTGGGCTACTTGTGGTTCCTATAGTCTCTAAAAGTAGAACAAGAGCCAGAGCCTTCAGTTACCAAGCTCCTCTCCTGTGGAACCAGCTTCCAGTTGTGGTTCTGGAGGCAGACACCCTCACCACATTCAAGAGTAGGCTTAAGACATTCCTCTTTGATAAAGCTTATAGTTAGGGCTGGATCAGGTGAGTCCTGAACCATCCCTTAGTTATGCTGCTATAGGCCTAGACTATCGGGGGATTTCCCATGATGCACTGAGCTCCTCTCTTCCTCTCTCTCTCTTTCTGCACTCATTCATGTCCCATTAATGCATGTTACTAACTTCACTTCTTCCCCGGAGTTCTTGTGCTTTCTCGTCTCGCAGGTTCTTATCGATCCTGGTGGAGCCTCCTGCCATGGTCCTGCTAGATTGCCATTGCCAATACTGGCTGGTCGAGACAGACGACCACCCACCTAGAGCTAAAGGATCTGTCCTAGGTTTCTGCCTTTTAACAGGCAGTTTTTCCTTGCCCTTGCCGCCAAGTGCTTGCTCATGGTGTTACTGTTGGGTCTCTGTAAATAATGTTATAAGGAGTTCGGTCTAGACCTGCTCTATTTGAAAAGTGTCCTGAGATAACTTCTGTTATGAATTGGCGCTATACAAATAAAATTGAATTGAATTGAATTGAAAATTGAATTGTTGTCCAGTATGGACAGCAGTTTGTCCAGGGTCCTTCTCTCTGCCACTGTCACCAGGGAGTCCAGCTCTGTGCCCACCACTGAGCCAGCTCTCCTCACCAGTCTGTCCAGTCAACCGGCGTCTCTCATCTTGCTGCTTCCTCCCCAGCAAACCACAGCATAAAAGAGAACGCTGGCCTCCACAGACTGGTAAAACATCTGCCGTAGTGTTTTGCAGATGTTGAAGGAGCCCAGCCTTCTCAGGACGTACAGACAGCTCTGCCCTTTCCTGTGTAAAGCGTCCATATTTGCTGTCCAGGCTAGCTTGTTGGGGGAGGTGATGGACATGGTGGGGGTGTGAAGTGGGCCGTCGCTGGTTGTGGGAGCTGGAGTATCAAACCTATTGAAAAACAGTTTTATAAATGAACGGATACCAGTGGATCTGACGTCTGGTGTGGAGTGACAGCCAGTTGATTAGAGAGTACAAGTTACAGTGATGAGCATTGAAAGGGGCACTAACTAAACTACAGAAGTGTAAAAAATAGGCAAATTATTTCAAGTTAGGGACGTCCCGGAGGGGCTGCGAGCCGAGCTGCTGCTAACGTTAGCTCAGCTTGTTTCTCTGATAACTTAAGATCCAGACGTCCGATGACTAAAATCCTTCATCTGGTTCAAATCTAGAGTTAAAAAGCACCAAGATCTAAACAGTGGATGGTAAACAGTCAATGTATGACAGCTTCTGATTATTGATTATTGATCAACTACATATAGAACATAACTCTAGAGTTTATGCACTGTTTAATGAGGTGATGTTAAATTGTATAGATTTAAATAAAAGTACAGCAATATTGTCAGCTTCTTGTTCCTTCAAACTTTTTGTTTTGTTTCTTTTTCGGCTTTTTTGCTGAAACATGTGTTACCTCTGACAGAAACAGGTTAATCTCAATCTGATTTATTATGAGCACCTACAAACAACTGGACATCAGAACTAAAGGAGAACTGTCAGAGACATTATTCACTTTGTAAAGATGAATGTCAGGACACATATTTAATATTTGTGTTTGAAAATAATGTGTTTGTACCTGAGCTCTGAACTGATTGTTGATAGTATGTGTCCTAACGGCAGTGTGAACCCTATTTTCACCAGCAGATGGCAGCAGTGATTTCTTTATTGTCATTACAAGGTTATTAAAACTCCACAGTACAAATCCCTGCATATAGAAAGACTTTTAATTTGAAAGGTCAGCTGTCATTTTCAGAACAGCTGCTCCGTCCACTGAAATATAGAAAAGTACCAGTACATTGATGCAAAAGTACTCCATTACAAGTAAAAGTCCTGCATTCACAATCTTTCTGAAGTAAAAGTACAGCAACATTCTCAGCCTCATGTAAAAGTATCAGTAATAAAAGTACAGAAGTAATTTCAGCTCCATGCAGTAAAGGTACACATTGTGCAGTACAATATTTCTGATTCCATGTGACATTATTACATTAATGTTAATTGTTAATAATGATTATCGTTGTCAATCAATAATCAATATTAAAGTAGTGTTGTACCAGCAGCAACATGAGAGTGATGAAAACATTAATAATTAATAATTATAATAAAATATGAACAATATTCTGCATAGAGTACTTTCTGGTACTTTCAGTTTATTATAACGGAAATAGTTTTGTACCTTTACTTAAGTGATATTTTGAACTTTAATTATTAGTTTAGTTTTATTATAGTTATTAGTATTTCCACACTGTAGTATTACTGTTACTGAAGTATCTGAGTACTTCTTCCACCAATGCCGTGGTGGCCCTGGCGTAAGTTCTGGCTGTACTTTGTTGAGTCATCTTTTGTTAGTTGAGTCTTGAGAACAGCTGATCCTGGCACAGTCACACTTTCACTGCCTCACACAGCGTCAGGTTCAATCAGGTTAACTGACAGATCAGAGAGCAGCTTTGTGTTCAGATGACAGATGAACTGTGCTGCTGTAAAAGCTTTTCTGATGTGAACAAGACGATGCAGAGACACACTCCGCCTTCACCATGCCGACTCTACAGGGAATTCACCAAGATCCGTCGAGGAGATGTGCTGCTGTTTGAACTCGCAAGTCAAAGAAAATACAAGAAGCTGATTGTTCCCATGTCAGCAGACCTTTAGAGAGTCTAAACTACTGGTTCCTACTGACAACAATCATCTATTAATAATATTAATACAAATAATTATAAACTTTATCTGTAAACGCCTGTACATGGTGTTGTACAGTGCAAACATTAGAAAGTTTATTATTATTATATATATTTAGTTTCTTTTTGCTTGGTGATAGTTTGGTTTGGTCTGATTGAGTTGGTGTTGCTGTCCTGAGGCTGTTGGGGACATGTTACTGCAGAGAGCCTCAGGACCAGCTGGCTGAGGGGACTCTTCTCTGGTTTCAGCTCCTGGTATGTTAGGGCTTTGTGATGGTACGTCTGGGGGTGATCTGATTTTAAGTGATTGTAAAATTGAATTGATCTTTTCTGTATTTTTAGTAGGAGGGGGTATTGACCGAGTTCTGCTCTGCACAGATTATTTGGTGTTTTTCTCTGCACCTGCAGGATGCTCTTACAGAACTCGCTGTGGAAAGATTCTATGATTGTTTTGTCCCATTTGTCAAATTCATTATTTAGTTTTGGTCCCCAAATTTCGCTGCCATATAGAATTATTGGTTCTAGTACAAATTGGAACATTTTAAGCCAGATTTTGATTGGAATATAGATTTTAATGTTTCTCTTTATTGCATAGAAAGCTCTCCTTGCTTTGTCCCTCAGATCTTTCACAGCCATGTCGAGGTTTCCTGTGTATGTAATGTTGAGGCCAAGGTAAGTGTAGTTTTTTGTATGTTGTAATTTAGTGGTGTCTAAAAAGAAATTGTGTGTAACCTGATTTCTGTATTGTTTCTGAAAGATCATTATCTTAGTCTTTGCTGTGTTTACTGTCAGGGCACAGGTCTGACAAAATCTCTGCAGGAGATTAAGGTGCTGCTGCAAACCTTCTTTAGTAGGTGAAAGCAACACTAAGTCATCTGCATATAGCAGACCTCTGATCTCTGTGTCGTTCAGGGTGAGGCCAGGTGCCGTGGAACGCTCTAGTTGGTTCGCTAATTCATTGATATATAGATTGAAGAGAATTGGACTGAGATTGCATCCCTGCCTCACTCCCCGGCCCTGTTTGTTTCCAATCTTTATGGCACATTCACTTTTTGTATACATGTTCTTAATCAGATCATATGTTTTTCCTCCAATGCCACTTTCAAGTAGCCTATAGAAAAGGCCCTCGCGCCAGATGGAATCAAAGGCTTTTTTGAAGTCAACGAAACATGCATATACCTTTCTTTTCCTAATTTTTAATTCTTGATCAATTAAAGTCTGGAGGGTAAATATATGGTCCGTTTTGTGGCAAGAAGCCAATTTGGCATTTATTAATATTGTGGTCATCAAGAAAGTTGACAAGTCGTTTATTAATGATGTTGCAGAATATTTTTCCCAGGTTACTGGGACACATATTCCTCTGTAGTTATTTGGATCATATTTATTTCCGGATTTATGAATTGGGGTTATTAAACCTTTGTTCCAGATGTCTGTGTAGCACCGGTATCACACCACTTACTGCGCCACTGGACCAGTTCTAGGTTCTAAGGAGTGGGAGCAAAAAGTAATTACACCAGAGACCGTTGCTTTAAATACAAAAGGCCGGCAATTTACTGAATGCGAAACACACATATAAAATACAGTACACAAAACAAAAATACCCTGCAGGTTCTTAATATTGAGGTAAGTATAGTAAATCTCTCTTTTTGTTCTTTAGTTCACCTAAGTTATTTTAGTCAAGCTCATCTAAGTTCTTCAATTACACAATCGAATCAAAGTGGACCACAATCATTTCAAATAACATTCAAAAATATGAACTCAACATGAAAATAAAAGTATGACACCTTAAATTCAAGTTCAAGTCCAAATGTGAGTTCAATTATTCAGTTCAATGAAAAGTTTCCGTTCGATTTAGTCCAAAAATAATAATCCAATCAGTTTTCAGTTCAGTTCAAAACCAATTCCTGATACTTCTACCACTCTGGCAGCGAGTCACCATACACAGAAGATTTCCTCACTGATGCAATGGAGAAGATGAGTTGAAGGTCTGGGTCTGTCTCAAATTGCAAAAGTAAATGTTTCACACTCAGTCTCTGAGTTGTAACGTTATTGCTACGGTGCTTTTTCACCTCAAAAATGGCGGCGAAGGGCAGCGACATGAATTTTCTGTCAGCATACTTTTAATCTTAAACATTAAATTATTGTTGTATTAACATTTTTAATTAACTCTGATGAATTAACTTACATTAAATTAATCACTTTTAACTTTCAAACTTATTTATGCAGCTTTTAAACAATTTATTCTTATTTATGTCATATTTTAACATGGGTTACATCTGGAAAAGCTCCAGTTGACAGAATAGTATTGAATAACTTTAGTATAGCCAATTTGATTTTATGGTCTGAGTATTTGATCATTTGGTTGAGGATTCCATCAATACCACAAGCCTTTTTTCCTTTCAGGGACTGGATGACTTCTGTTAATTCTTGTTCTGTTACTGGGTAATCTAGAGGGTTTTGGTTGTTTTTATCACCGCCTCCAGAGTTTTCCATTTTGTGAATATCTTGTACTGATCATCAATTTGTAATATTACTGTATAATTCACTAAAGTGATTAATCCAAATATTTCCATCTTGGATCGGCAATTCTTCCTGTTGGGTTCTGTTTAGGTTGTTCCATCTCTTCCAGAACTGGTTGGATTCGAGGGATTCCTCAATTTCACAGAGCTGGTTCTTGCTGTGTTGTTCTTTCTTTGTTTTTAGGGTGTACTTGTATTGTTGTTGTTGTATGAGTGGCCTCATATTGACAGCGTATGTTGTTGTTATCTGGGTCTCTATGCTTTTGTAAGGTTTAGAAGTGGAGTTAATTCATATTTGAAAGTTGTAAGGCTTAGAAGTTAATATAATTTATATTTGAGTTAATTTACTAGAAATGTATTTACAATGTTTAGTCAGTTAATCATTTATATATTTATGTTACACAATTATTATTTACATATTTACATGTTTACATGTTTAACACAGTCAGGATATTCTGTTGAATCTGCCTCTCGGATTCCATCACGTTTACCTCAGTCTAAGTTCTAGCTTCTGATTAGTTCAGTTAGTTCAGTCACGTGAAAGGTACGAACAAGGAAGGGGAGTTGTTGTGAGTTGTGTTCAGTAAAGTACCGCTTGAGAAAGTCATCCGTCTCCATCCTGCTGTTTATTCTCATAAAGAGTGATCTACCACCACATACCGAACCCTCACGTTACATTTGGTGGCAGCGTGGTGTTATTTTGGTGTTTTTTGCGCATTTGGTGAGTTTTATTCCTACGAACTGTGGATGTAGTCACTTTTTTGTGCCATCTGGATTTTACACTCTTTGAGAGCAGTGGATTAACTAAAACCTAGTTTGGAGATATTAATGGACTTTTGCTGTATTTTTTTTTTTTTTCCTACTTGACGTGCTTTTTGGGATTTTTGAACTGGATATTTTGTCACCATGTCGGCTGATGAAAGTGAAGCTGTGCTGCAGTCTCCTCCCTCACAACGACGGCAAGATGCTACATGGCCAGGTGCTGCCTCTAGCCACACATGCTGTCTCCAGTGCACTGAAAATTGATATTCCACCAGCTTTTAAAGGAGATGGGACTTTATCATTCACAAGTTGGTCTCGACGCTTTGAAGTGGCAGTACAGGCTATTCAATTCAATTCAATTCAGTTTTATTTGTATAGCGCCAATTCATAACAGAAGTTATCTCAGGACACTTTTCAAATAGAGCAGGTGTAGACCGAACTCTTTATAACATTATTTACAGAGACCCAACAGTACCACCATGAGCAAGACCTTGGAGACAAGGGCAAGGAAAAACTGCCTGTTAAAAGGCAGAAACCTAGGACAGATCCTTCGGCTCTAGGTGGGTGGTCGTCTGTCTCGACCAGTTGGGGGGAGAGAGAGAGACAGAGAGAGAGAGAGAGACAGACAGACAGACAGACAGACAGGTGCACAGCAACAACAGTATTGGCAATGGCAATCTAGCAGGACTATTATGAGTTCAACTGATACGGATCTGCCTACAGTGATGGCCTCCATCCTCCCTACTCGCCTAGCAGATGCTGCATTTCTGTATTGGGACAGCCTTCCTTCTTCGACCCAGAGGGACTATGATTCAGTAAAGGAGAAACTCAGGGACGTTTTTGGACCAATATACTCCCTGCCATTCGTCCAGACACATGTGAATGCTCGACCTCGTAAACCAGGTGAAAGTTTGGATGTGTACAGTGCAGACATCACTCGTCTTGTACTAGAAGCCTTTCCCAACTGTGACCACAATGCACTAGAGGGTAAAAAATTTTGCTGCTTTGTTGCTGGCTTGGACACAAATCTTCAGGCAAAAGTCCATGAGATGGGTGCTGAGGATCTTGAGGAAGCCCTGCGTATCGCCAGCCGCTGTGAGAGAGCACGTGCAGCGCTCCAACTTACAACTGTAGGGTCTCCACACACTCAATCTTCAGAGCAGGTAGCTATGGTTCGTTCTAAACCTACTGATGACAAGCTTCTGCATGCAGTTGAGCAGCTGACTCTTACTGTCAACAGCTTAAAAAGTGAAATACACCTGTTACGAGAGAAACACAGTTACCTGGCTCAGCGTGTAGACTCCAAACCTGACAGGTTCTCCTCCAACCATGCTTGATACAGTGCACGCAGTGTCTCTCCACAACCCTACCATAACAGACAACACCGCAGAGACTATTACTTACCTGAGCAGCATCATGGTCGTGATCCAGAGTCCTGCTATGAACGTTGTCCTTCTTCCCCCGGTACTCAGAGAGACGGTCAGTGGCATGACAATGACAGACGTGACCAGCATCGCTCTCCATCACGCCAGTCCTATCAGCACTCCAGGTATGGTCGCCATGACAATGATGACACAAACAGATACAGACGCAGCCCTAGTCCTGCTCCACAGAGAAACAGAGATGCACGTCCACACACTAGAGGCAGTGTTCACTTCCAGTCTCCTGAAAGACATCCACACTCTGGCTCCAACCGTCAGGGAAACTTCCATTAGCTGCTGTTGAGGGGCAAACATCAGCTACTGTCTCACAGCCCCAGAATGATTCCCCCAAGTTAATGCCTGACAAGAATGTCTCACAACCTGATGACTCTGTCTCTTCTACAATCTTGGTTATTGTTGAGGGCATTGAAGTGTGCACTTTAATTGACTCTGGTTCTACTGTCTCCATTCTTGGTTTTGATTTTCTGCGGAAACTCCTGGACATCAAAAACAAAATGCAACTTTGGGACATGAAAATTCCTCTCCTGCCCAAAGGACATGAAGTGGCCGCCTGCTGTAATTTGTCCATGCTAGCGCCCACTAAGATTCCAGCTATGAGTGAAACCCTCATCACAGCCTGTGTGTCAGCAGCTACACCTGCTTCTCCCATGCCAACTGACTACTATGGTGTTCTCATGCCCAACACAACCACAACTGTTGTTCGAGTCTTAAATCCCTCTAGAGATGACATTGAGCTGCATTCAGGTCAACACCTGGGTGAGGTTCATTCAGCTTCATCTGTTGGCATCATATCAGGTGAAGGGACATGTTGTGCAACCTCCCCTATACATGATTTAGCTCCATCTGTCCAGATAAATGACAGCGACCTGTCACCTTCCCAAGTTCAGTCTCTGAAATCACTGCTTCAGAAATACTAAGCAGTATTCAGTAAATACTCAGAGGACAGGATGATGTCCTCATCTACAGCCGCTCTTTCAGTGAACATCTCCAGCACCTGGAAGAAATTCTCTCCAGATTCCAGTCAAGTGGCCTGAAGCTGAATCCCTCAAAATGCTGTTTTGCCAGAGATCAGGTACAGTTTCTGAGCCATGTTGTATCCAAAGACGGCATTCAGCCAGACCGCGAAATGTGAAAAGTGTTGAAGACTGGCTTATTCCACGGCCAGCTACAGAAGTAAGAGCATTTCTTGGACTTTGTTCATATTACCGCAAGTTCATCAGAAGCTTTGCACATCACAGTGCCCCCATACACGCACGCACTCACAGAGAAGAATGCACCTTTCCAATGGACTTTTCAATGTCAGGATGCATTCACTTACCTGAAACATGCACTCACAAACCCTCCAGTGGTTGCATTCCCTGACTTTACTGTGCCATTCTCCCTCTACACAGATGCTTCAGGCTCTGCTATTGGTGCTGTGCTTGCTCAGAGACAAGGGAATCAAGAAAAAGTGATTGCTTATGCTAGTCATGTCCTCACAAAAGCAGGAAAAAATGGTCAACATATGACAGAGAACTCTGGGCCATTGTCTGGGCCATGCGACATATCCGCCACTACCTTTACAAACAGCCCTTTGTTATTGTCACTGACCACAGACCTCTCCTGGGTCTCAGAAAAATACCCATTGACAATGACAGAACTGGTCGTCGTGCACTCTGGGCTCTTGAACTTGATCCTTTTGAATGGACTGTAATTCACAAGGATGGCCACAGTCACCTCAATGTCAGGTCGCCCTGCTGACATCAGACCAATGGAGCAGAGCACCTTCTCCAGTGCTCCTGGTAATCCACACTCTGACAAGAGACATTCTAGCCCAAGTCCTGTTAGTCTGTCTAGTCCTGTCAGTTCTGTAATTCACAGCCTCTGCAGTACTGATACAATGCCAGTTTGCTGTAACCTGACTGGACCACAGCCTCCTTCAGCCTCCTCACAGTGTGTTTCACAGTCTCCTCCACATTTGTGCTTCAGCTCCCTGAAGATGATTTCAGAAAGGAACAACAGCAAGACTCCATACTGTCAGAGGTCATTAGCTGGAAAGCTGAAGGACAGAAACCACCATACTGGCGCATGAAAAAACGCACACTTGCTGAGAAGGCACTTTGGCACGAGTTCCACAGACTTACCTTTCATAATGGTGTACTCTGCCGTAAAGTTTTCAACGCATCCACAAAATCAGTGCTCCATCAAATGATTGTCCCTCATGCTTTAAAAGACACTGTTCTGCAGATGCTGCATGGAAATCCAGTAACTGGTCATCTATCTGCTGATAAAGTCCTGAAATGTGCTCGTCCCATACCTCATCAGAGAGCTCCAATGAAAACAATTGTTGCTACTGAGCCATTCCAAAAGGTCGCAGCTGACATACTTGGTATGTGCTTGTTGTCCACGATTATTTCTCCAAGTATGTCAACCTCTGTGCCATTCCAGACCAGCACTCCATAACAGTTGCAAAATGTCTGTTTGAAAACTTCCTCTGTGAACATGATCAGGGACGTCAGTTTGAGTCTGACCTGGTGAAACATCTGTGTGAACTGCTGGGCGTGCAGAAAACACAAACCAGCCCATATCATCCTCAGTGTGACGACATGATTTAGAGGTTCATCAGGACACTTATTGATCAATTAGCCAGGACACTTCTTCAACAGCCTGGTGAATGGGATGACTGCCTCAACCAAGTTGCTTTGGCTTACAATACCAACCCTCATTCTACAACAGGTTTCACACCATTCTTCCTCACACATGGACATGAAGCCAGGATACCTGCCAACATGCTGTTACCTAACAACACACCATCTTCGTCTACAACAGATTCTCCTGCTGACTATGTTGCACAATTGACGCAGAAACTTCAGTCCGCTTTCAGTTCTGCTGCATGGAACAGAGATTGTGCCAACAATCAGCAGAAACGACAGTATGACAAGAGTGTTAAGTGCACTCCCTATTAGGGTTGGGTATCGGTATCCGATACCGGTGCCTACTCGGTATTTTTTAAACGGTTCCGGTGCTTAAACGGTTCTCGAACTGGTACTTAAAAAAATGAAACCACACACACTTTGTCAAAAAACAATACCCTTTTATTTCCAGGGCCAAATTGAACACAATATTAAGTTAACGACATAGCACACGTTGTCACTCACGCTGTTGAATGGCAACAGTGTTTGCTAGCCTACTTGACATGCATGCTTTGCGGTTGGCATTAAATTACTAGATTTACCCTAAGAGGAAAGGCTGATGTCATCATCATCATCTGTGATGTCCACCACCACACTGGCAGGGCTGGGAGTCTCTTCAATTTGTCCGGCGAGGCCGACACTGGCTGCGGCTGCTGAAGTGCTCGACCTTGCGTCACGTAGGTTATCAAACACGGTGCATTGTTCGGCTTTAAATAAACTCCATGTGTCGCCAGATGTTTCATCAAATTCATTCGACGTGTTACCTCCCTTGCATGCAATTGTTTTATGGCATCTCTTGCATGTCGCTGAGTCTGCATCCTTAGACGTGAAATGCAGCCAAACCTTGGAGCATTTTGCCTTCGGCATCTTCGTTGATCTTCTCACTATCAGTTCTGATCAACAAGTGTGCTGAGTAGCGGCACTGACGTCACGCAAGTTGACACCGGAACACCGGGGAGCGGTAAAAAAAACGCCAGGCACCGAAATGAGGCACCGAAATGTTCGTTCTTATTCGGTATGGTTACTACCGTTTATGTCGGAACCGGTGCCCTATTGGTACCGCGTTTCGGTACCCAACCCTACTCCCTATGTTCCTGGAGACCTTGTCTGGTTAAATGACCCCACAACAGCAAAACAAAAACTCGCTCCTCACTGGAAAGGCCCCTTTGAAATATTAGAGTGCCTTGGATCTGATGTGGATTCTCCTGGAGTGACATACAAGATTCACTATCTCCTGGATCAGTCTGATAAGTCCCAGATTGTCCACTACAACCGTCTCAGACCCTACCATGCTCCTGTGCCAGATCGTGGACATAAGACACCTACATGTGAGTCTTTGCAGCCTCAACTCCCTCGTTTGACTGCATTGTCAGGTGCTTTGCCCTTTAAACCTTCAAAGTTGGCAGCCACAAAGAACTACAACTTATCTGGCCACAGCAGTACTCCTCATTAGCCCCTCCTACTGGCCATCCACAACCCCGACCACAGCCCCCAATCCCACTCTCCCCTCAGTCTTGGTCTGCCCCCCCCCCACTCTGGCCCAGTATGCCAGTTTGACACTGTCCCCTCTTCCACTCCTCGAGGTTCTGGTTCTTCGCTACGCCCTGGGAAACGTCCAGTTAGACCTCCCAGATTCCTAAAAGACTATGTTCTGAAGTGACACAGTTGCTTTATTGTTGTTGTTTACAGTTACTTTTTTGTTTACTTGTTTGCTTATTTATTTGATGAAAAACAGGGACGTTTCTTTTGTGGGAGGGGGAGAAAATGGAAGGTTTAGAAGTGGAGTTAATGCATATTTGAAAGTTGTAAGGCTTAGAAGTTAATATAATTTATATTTGAGTTAATTTACTAGAAATGTATTTACAATGTTTAGTCAGTTAATCATTTATATATTTATGTTACACAATTATTATTTACACATTTACATGTTTACATGTTTAACACAGTCAGGATATTCTGCTGAATCTGCCTCTCGGATTCCATCACGTTTACCTCAGTCTAAGTTCTAGCTTCTGATTTGTTAGGTATCAAACAAGGAAGTGGAGTTGTTGTGAGTTGTGTTCAGTAAAGTACCGCTTGAGAAAGTCATCCGTCTCCATCCTGCTGTTTATTCTCATAAAGAGTGATACACCACCACATACCGAACCCTCACATTACACTTTTCATTTGGTAATTTCGTTAAAGTTTTCCATAGGTTTTTGCATTCAGTGTCAAACCATTTGTTATTGTTAATGTATTAAAGCTTTATCTTAACTGTTTGTAAAGCACAGACTGTATAATTAAACAGGGACATAGTGTACATGACATCACCCATAGGTTTCTAAAGAGCCATTGTGAAGCTCAGTGTGGTCATCTCTGGCTGTTGCCATTTTAGCAGTCCTGACTCTGTCTAATCCATAACTGGACATAGTGCCATGTGGGTGGAGCTAGGCAGGTTGAATGAAGCCTGATTAAGTAGCTGCCTGTGATGGCATCCACCTGTAACTCACAGCAATGCCCTTAATTATGCATAACTTTAATCCTTAATATAATTTAAAGGTGTGAGTTGTACAAAATGACCCACTGTACAGTTGTTATGAACAAGGAAATTAGCTATAGAGACCAAAACAGTTTTTTGTACCAGGTTGTAAACATTTATTTGTGCTGTCAAGTTGTACATTTTATTATGGGGCCTTATGAAGATTGACTCACTGCTGGATTCAGCCTAAAGAGGTACTACAGGTTTTTGCCAAAGTTTTCAAAATGCAGGACTTTTCTTTTCCAACCACCAAAATGTAAAATGGTACAGAGAGAAATCCAAAAAACTAAAAAACCTGAAACTCAGCAGAAGAAAGTCGTCAAGTGTTGGTGATCTAATTTCACTTCTACAACGAGGACCAAACATTCAGCTTCTGCTCATCTTACACATCTATCACATCTAACAGATCAAGCCTATTTTGTGACATCTTAACTGTGCCATGCTGTGCCAAACCAGGCCAGCACAGGATGGATTGAGTAGAAAAGAATCAAAAACACATTAAAGTCTCCACCCACCACATAACTACAGTCTTCTCCTCAGGGCTTTAACAAACCCACTTACATTCACTCCAGATATAGACCGGCCCGACTCTGATCTGCTTAACACACTGCAGCGCTGCAATTGAAAATCAATTGAGGGATGATGAATGGCGGCCATTAGGTTGCTGTGGCGCCAGGCGAGATTCAGTAAATAAAGGCCGGTGTAAACAAAGCGAGCGCTGCGGTCTGAGAGCGTCGGAGACGTTCGTTAGCTGTGTCACAGCTGATGAATGGACCAGCTTCGAGGAGACCCCCGAAGACTATAAATTATATTTCCAATGTTAACTTAATGGAGGAACACAAATCATCCATGGCGGCAGGCCGAGGGCAGAAACCATAGAGTCCTGGACCAGAACCAGGAAGAGTTCAAAAACTCTTCAGTCTCAAGAGAGATGTTACAGCTCTCCAACAGTAAGTAGGTATACTACTACCACCCCATTACAATGTACTGAGAAATGTATCTAATTGCATTTACTCAAGTACTGTCCTTAAGTACAAAGATTCCTGCACTTTTCCGAATTGGCCAAACATTGTACTTTTACTTCAGTACATTCATTTGTAAGCTGGAGTTTTTTCTATAAGTCCAGAAGAAATGAAAAATGCCTTTTTAACCCTTTATGATTACATCAACATATTTAACAATGTATGACAAAACATTTACAAAAAAATATGTTCTCTTAATCTTTATATCCAAATTCAATCTTTTTTTTTGTCTTGTAAAAAAAAAGAAACATGCTTAAGTAAGTGTGAACTAACCTCTGTGACCTTCCCCGTATGTTTGTGAAGCTCAGTGTGGTCAGCTCTGGCTAATAAAAAATGGTCAAATCGGAAAGAAGCCTGGTTATTGAAAACAGCCGGTACCCACTCAAATTAGCCACGTCTTTAATTCTGCATAACTTTAATCTTTAATATAATTTATAGTATATAGACGTACAGTTATGGGGAAATTAGCTCTAGAGACCAATAGGGTTATTTCTGCTGTAAAGTTTGAAAACCTCACTAGAGGAACTGCAGGTTTTGCCAACATTTAGGTTTCAAGGTTTTTTCCATCCCCCACAAGGCAAAATGGTGCTGAGAGAAATCCAAAAAACATTTTGTATTACTTCAGTGTTGGCTTGGAGGTTGCTGATTGATCAAAACAACAATGCTAATGTTAGCTTTGTCAGTTAGTTCAACAACTAGTGGGTGTAAATAACAACTAATCTCTTCATCAGAACGAGTTGGTTTTAATTTATCAATGCGTAAATTTCCACTTTGTAAACACTGACATTACCACGTGGCTATGTTTGAATTTAGGAACAGCTGCTGCAATCGGCTCCCGGAGAGCATTTAACATTACAGATTACATAAAACACTGTGACATGATTGACTCGGCAAGATGTGCATTAGTACAACAGCTCAGTCTCCATCGCTATAAACTCAGGTTGGTGTTTTTCAAAGCCACAGAACTTTATTTAAAATCCTAGAAGACATCAAAAAACTCCAAAGATAGAAAACATGTTGGGCTGAATTTTGGGGAAATATGTCTAAAATTAGTTTTATGCCATCAGTCATTTCATCATGCAGGGATTCACTTCATTCAGTAACAACACAGCAGGTCTTTTTGAAGTCGGCTCTTTATAATCTGTCATTTCCATCCAGATGGTTGGATTCTCATTCAGTTCCCACTCGTCCTCCACAAACTCTCATTAGCTGGTTTCATTTTGTGCTGTCAATCATTTTATTTAAATGAGAGAAATTACTTAATTAAATTGTTTACTTTTCTTTCTATTCCTCCAAAGCAGACTGAATTCAAACAGGACCAGCAGTCAGCAGACCTTTTCTCTGACTTCTAGCATTTCCTGGACACATTATATTGTAAATATAGTCTTTGTCTGGTAGTCTACAATGTTAAAGCACCAGTAGGTAGAATTTAGTGGCATCTTGCAGTGAAGTTGCAGAGTGCTGCGAAAAATGTGAATGCCCCTATCTAGAGGGTCCATTCTAGGTATGGCGGTCTGACATGGTAGACTCCGTAGAACAGGACCTGTTCCTGTGTTCACACAAAGCAATGAGACCTAAAAAAAATCAATGCAAAAACATGACTGGGCACAAATCCTTGCCAAGTGACGCCAATGACATAAATTTGGAGCCGCAAATATGCATTTAAGTATTTGTGCGAGTTTAAAATATTGAACTTTGAGGTTGTGAAGTGTAGAAGAGCCGGAGCTTTTGAACAAATAAACACCCGTAGTCACACTGGACTCTGCTTTGATCTGAAGACATTTACTGACACTCTTCTCAACCTGTCTGCTAACAGCCACAAAGGTGCCACCCCCCATTATTACAAAATAAATTACAGCTAAATCTGTTTGTTTTGGGCTCATACTGCCGCAGTGAGTCAGATTAAAAGGCCAATATTTACTCACATAAAAGGACGCAGGAATTTGCTTCATGTTTGTTGTGACATCAAGTAGCAACGATTCCTATTTTCAGGTGATTATACACTAATGAAAACATAGCTATAAATATTATATTCCATTCCTGATAATGGATCCTAAATATTACACACCGAACTTCAAAGGTATTCAGTTCACTGTCTGTAACCTCAGATCTAAAGCTTAAGGCTGAGGGGACCTGATAGGAGCAGAGTCCCCAGTCTGGGCTCAATGCATTGCTCTTTAACAATTCATTGGAGGCTGGAAAAACCAAGTCAGTACCCAAAAGGTATATTTTTAACTTTGTGAGGACCATCAATGAAGAGAGTCCCCACATGGCCCAATGAGAACAGGTCTCTGTCCCCACAAGGTCATTAATACAAACACTCACACTGACACACACAATGATGCCGAGGACACCATAACAGAAAACCATTAAATGGTACATTTGGAGTGTATTTATTCATATAATAATAATAATAATAATAATAATAATAATAATAATAACCAGAATGCAGTGTAACCTTCAGTCAGTCCAACTGATCTGAGAATCTATTGCAGAGAATAATCACAGTTATAAAAATATCTTTCTTCACACGTCCACAGAGTCGCGTCGGTGGCTTTTTTAAACTTTTATTTTATTGCCCCTTCCCCAAAAAATCTAAAGATAAACAACACAGACATCAGACCCCCCAGGGGAATAAATGAAGACATATTTTTTCCACTGCAGAGAGTTGACAGTTCTGACCAGCTGAGACGACTTCTATCACATCCAAGGATCATTTGAAATGTAGACGATTTAATGAATTCAGAACTTTTTACTCACTTGTGTGACCTGTGAGTGATTTTAACATACCAACATGTGACCAGTTCTGAGGGTCTTACTTTTATTGTTATTTATTTTAAAACAATCCAAAGTTATTTTTCTAAAATGCGGCTTTTGCTTAGCAGAGTAATGAAGCACCAAGACCTCGGGGTGGTCTAAATCCACGACTGTGTTGGACCTCCGTCTCTATTCATCATGTGCTATAATTTACTTTTCTGACATTTTATTTATGTATCTGTCCAAAGTCTTGTCTCTGTTCGGGGCTGAGACTACTGGCGGTAAAGGCTTTCCGATCCTCTGTGAAGTTTTGGCCCTAATATGGGTCCCGACCCTCAGGCTGGATTACACTGGATTATATCATCGTTCTGATTTAATTTGACAAACTGTGACTTTGTGTCATAATTTATGATTTTTGATTTACACATTATTTAAGTTTATGAGTGGGGATGGTGTGTGTGTGTGTGTGTGTGTGTGACTGCGCTGTAATCACTAATGCACAGTTTGAGTCCTCTGAACAGAGTTAATGTGATAATGATGCAGTGGAGGATAAGCGGACACCCAGAGGAGCTTCAATAAAAATCTGATTATCAGCTGCACTGGAAAAACACACTGAGAGAGGAAAAGTGTCGCCACAGGGAGGAAAAAAAAATCAACAAAGCATTAAAAAGAAACGATATTTATCTGAGGGTGTAAGTTATCTAATGGATCTTCTGCTGAAAGACTTCTTATCAAAGGCTGAGATGGAAATCAGGATTTATCAGTATTGTGTTGTGAAACTTTTTTTTCCATGAAAGACATTTTTAAAGACACAGTGAATCATATTAAACCACTCTTTATCTCGTGTCGCAGGTCCAACTCACTCAATTCAAACTCAATTATATCCTGCAAATGAAACCCCACCCACAAATACTCTGACATTTGTCACATAAAGAACCTAAAGTTGCTCCAACTGCTCTTTCACTGCGTCTTTGAATGTATTTTCAAGTTAAAATTTTTATTTTTTTCCACAGATGTTGTGAAACCACGTGGATTAAAATGGCAGTCGTGTGGTTTTTCTGTGACAACATGAATACAGGCTGATGTACGGAAGACCATTTCTGCCAGAAAAAGGAATAAAAGACAAACAAAACCAGCAAGTAAATCATACTTCTATATTTTTAAGTCACAATTAAGGTTGAAAGAACAAAAGATTAATCTCTCTTACTGAGTGGAAGAAGAATGTTAAATTAACAATCTGTTTAAACTCAAGTCCTATCGAGTTGATCATGTGAATAACAAAATAAATCCCCCCTAAGAATCCAGACTAATACATACACTCATTGTGATTTTCAGTTATGAGACACTAAGTTAAAATAATGTGACAAATTCCAAATTAAAGCGTCCAAAATATTATTTTAAATTATGTGATAGTGAATCGAGATTGTTACTTTTTTTAAGTCAATTAATTAGAAATTATGTTACATTATATGTAAAACTTATGAGTGACTTTTTAAGTCATGACCAGTATTTTAATTTATACAATACAATCTTTTTTTCAGGGCAGAAATGAGCTTCCATATGAAACATGAGGTGTGTAAGACTCGTTTAACTAAATATATTTTTGTCTTTTTGTGCTTTTTCTTTTAATGAATCCTCACCGTGGATTATTAGTAGAAATGTGTTTTTCAGCAGGACGTGTATCAAACCATCAACTCCCTGAAATTAAAAAACAAAAACTTTTTTAATCTTTCAAACTTGATTTTGAGTTTTTCCACAAATAAAAAGAACTTAAACCAGAACTAAAAATCCCACCCTCATCAAACCCATCAAAATAAAAGAGAAATGTAAAGACTCCCCCCATCTTTATAATATCATAGGAACAATATAAGATTTGATTTTACAATGCATTTTTCTTCCTCTTTTTTCCAAAAGCTGTTTTTGTAGTTTAAGGTAACCAATGGTCTCAGGTAGCATCAAAGTCTCCGTGTCCTTCTGAAAACTCTTGAAATACTAAAATAGTTCTGAGAGACCAAATGCTTGAATCCCACTGGATAAATATCCAGTCCCCGATCCTGCGTGTTGTTCTTTAAATAAATCAAACAGCTTCCTGTCTGCATCCAGAGTTCCTGTCCATGGCTTCTTCTTTGCTGCCTCCTCTTAATGCCATCCAACATGGCTTCCTTTTTCCCAGAATCCTCTTGTCATCATTAAATAAAAAAACAAACAAACAAGAAATCTGTAAGAAACTGATTTTCTGCATAATCAGACCCGGAGATATTTCTGTTCATCGGTTATTTTCTCCTCGGCCATTAAGACGTAACGATGTCTGATGCTTTGTCTTTTTGTTCCGTGACGACGGCGGCGGTCCTCGGCCCGGCGGTCTCTTCCTCTGTGAATCTGAAGGCACTTGATGTCATGGCAGAGGGTGAACTCTCCTCCCCGGTGGGCCGCAGACAGACAGACGTCAAAATAAGATCTGAAGGTATCTTTTAACTCTGTCGTCCGCCCGCTGTAAAATGAGAGACTGCCGGTTGTCCGTCCAGCTCGCGGTACAGTACTGTTGATCTGAGGAGGGGGAGGACTGGGAGGGGTTATGAGTGGGCATGATGGGATAGAGGGGAGGTCAGGAAAGGTGACATTCAAGCTGTTATTTCCTCTTTTTCTGACTGAAGCGCCTGATTTTCTGTGCTTTGTGGCGCAGAGCTGAAACCAAAAGGTCAACAAGTTCCACAGGAGAGAACGGATGACAGTGACTTTACACTAATGTGGCGTCCAATCAAATGCTTTCTCTCTTCTGAGTGTTTCTGAGAGCGAGGCGTGACAGACATCTATGGCCTCACTGCTAATTAACTTCTACTAACTGTACCTGCCGTTAGCGGGAAAACTCCTTGTGTACGTTTAATAAAGTTCTGTTGACTTTCCGTGTTCATCTGAAACATCGTGTAAAGAACAAACCTGCAGTCGGGATTATAGAAACCTTCTTTTCCTCCACCGGTCTTACGGATTACAGGAGCTGGTTCTGTGCATGAAGGAGAAAAGTTGGTGGCCATGAAACGGTTCTATCTACAGGCAGTGTTTGATTTGTCCGTTCTGGGCTCCTGTAGAAAACATGGCAGAAATCTATTCTCATACAAACTGCTTTAATTATTAGCAGTTATCAAATTGTTTCTTATTTCTTACTGTTTTTATTTTTATGTATTGTACGGTGTTCCTCGAGTGCCCAGACGGGCTCCTTTAAATAAAATGTAATATTATTATTATTATTAAAAACCCTCTTAGCTGCCATGTAGCGAGATGCTGTCTGCTCTTTTTAGGGAAAGTTTTTCAAAAACTTAACGCGTCCGTTTTCTTCTTGTGAGTGTCCGATCGGTACTGAGGATGTGCGACTATCAACAGTGAAACTACTTCCATCATCAGCTCTGGAAAAAAGACGTGTTCAATTCTATTTTAGATTTACTAGCCCGAACATTTTTTATTGTATTTTAGCCTGTGCTCTGGCAAAATGATTGCAGTCAATTCAGGAAGTGGAAATGTCTGAGTGTAAAAAGAGTGTGAACCCTGCCGGGGAATCCTCTCTGTAGATTCTTATATTCAGCTGATTAGACACTAATGAAAACAGAGTTATGGATATTATTTTCCATTTCTGACAATAGAGGAAATGTTTGTCTGTCTTCCTGAGAGCGACATGTTCAGATGTCTTAAGTCAGGATGTGATTAGCTTAGCATAAAGTCTGGAAGAAAGGGGGAAATTGCTAGCCTGACTCTGCTCAAATGTCCGTGGTGGACTGCTCCTTTAAGTCATCCCATCTCTATGAGCTCTTTTGACCTTTTGTGTCAGCCATCTTGGCAGGAAGTCTCTCTGTAGTTCATATCTTTGGTAGTTGGGGGGGGGAATGGCAGGGGATGATGGGATTGGATGGGGAGGTGAAGGGGGGACAGGAGAGTCAATGGTTGTGGCGTTCTGTAGAGGAGGGGGGGTCACCTCTGCCGGCCAATCAGAGCCAGACTCAGAGTGACACACAGCTGCCATATATGGGGTGACGAGGGCGGGGCGGGAGACCTTAGATCTGTGTGGGAAACGAGAGAGAGAGAGAGAGAGAGAGAGAGAGTGTTTGACGACTCACATTTTCTGCTGACAGTTTGATTCATTAGTAATTACAGATCAAACAACCTTCGTTAAATGAGAGAAATGTGTAGGATCAAACCTCATTAAAGGACGGACGCTGTCTTTACAGTTTACTCACTTTTGGGGGGAGGGTCTTTACATTCACCCTCCTCAATGGTGACATCATCGATGGCGATATCTCCCTCGATACCCGAACCCCGGACGCCCTCCATCATCATCTGCCAGACAGAAACAGGAGACTGAGCAGTAATCAGATACTTTACTCCAGTAAAAGTACTCATATGATTATTTCCATTACGGATTTATCTGCTGATCATTTTCTTCGTTAATTGATTGATTTTAAAAATACTGAGTGATGACAAACACAGAGTGCTTCCTGTGACTGCTTCACAATAAAAGCCGGTTTAAGTGTTTGAGCTGCAGAAAGTAAATCCTGACACAGCTGGAGACTGAACCGCAAACAGATGGATCACATAAAGTACACAGAGAGATAATGAATCAATATAAATACACTGAATGGTTATTCATTGATTTATACAAATAGTAGTAAGTAAGTAAATTTAATTCATAAAGCACATTTAAACACAGTGTAAACTGAGTGCTGTACAGTGGATAACTAAAAAGACAAATAATACAGAAAAACACATTGGACCAATAGCCAATAATTCTATAAAACTGAATGAATCCAAAATGGGTTTGATATTGGGAACATCTTAAGGATTATATCTTTAAGATGACATTCAGTCAACATCAGTTAAAACTCTTTCATAGATAAGATTTTATTTTTTTCTCTTCTCTTTTTTTGTGCCGTGGTGAACTGAAAACTGAATCCTGCTCAGCCCTCCAAGAGTATATAAAAACATGAAAAACAAACCTCACAAAAGGCTCTCAGACGCTGAAATAAAGTGGGTGTGGCTTGTACCTGGAAGGCTGTGGTTGGATGGATGTTGACCTTGGCTTGCCGCCAGCGGTCTCCTTGGTTACCGGTCAGACTCCAGACTGAGGTGTCGCTCACCGTCTGACCTTTCTGACGCAGAAACACATTCAGAGCTCCTGCGGACAGAAAGCAGCCGGGTCAGGAGTCTGTTGTTGGAGTTATATCCTGCACCTGAGGGCCTGCTGCAGTCTTACCTATGTGCTTCCCGTACATGTGGTAGTAGAAGGCGAAGCAGTAGGTGGGGTTGTTGGTGGCAGACGAGGAGGAGGAGGAGCTCTTGGAGTTCATGTTGAAGATGGGAGACAGCAGCCTGGCCTTGTCTCCATCCAGCCTCGGCCTCGACGTCTCGATGTACATGTAGAAACCTGTGAGACCATCACAACACAGGCCGGGTCAGAGGTCAGCTCAGGGGTTGATAATTCAAACACTCCCTGTTATGAGTTGGGTTGGGTTGGGTCCCAAAGTCTGTACCAAATTACCTCGGTACTACTGACTACCACATTAAACCGGAAGCAGCTTCCTCGTATTTACATATTTCCTCTAGAAACAGGCAGTTAGGGAAGGACTCATCGCGGAAGTAACAGTGTTGAATGTGTGGTACCTCCCCCAGTACGCTCCCAGTGAACAGCAGGTCCAGACCGGGACCAAATGCAGCATCCAAAGCTGACGGGGGACAGTTTGAAGACAGGGAATAAAGGAATGAGAAAGTACTTTTTTTCTGGTTGGCTCCTTGCACCCTGTGGCCGGCTCAGCTTGCGTTAGCTGCAGGAGCTAAATAGCTAACGGCATCTAACATTACTGTTAGCGACAGTTAGCTTCTTTTAGGAACAAGTCCATCTGGAAACTCCACAAATCACCTTGGTACCGCTGTCCTCAAACTGTCCTCTGTCTGTCTCGTTGTACGCTAAAGGCAGCTACACATGTTATTTTATGATTAAATTTCAATATAAAAATACAAAGAAAGTGAGTTTTTGTAAATGTTTCTGCATACGTTGTAACAAAGGTACAATAGGACTGCAATCTTAAAGGATTAATATTACATTTTTTATTTCTTAAAACCCATTACTGAGCGTACAGGATGAGAGAGTAAGGTTGAGTATAGCGAGAAAGAGAGAGAGACTAACGATTCGTCAACCCAGCTGTTTGTTCTCGCCGCAGTGAGTCAGAGCAACAAAATATATCGAACAGCTGAACAGTGTAACGTTTCTGTGTTTGAGCTGCCTAGAGGGTACATATGCAGGTAAATAATGCAAATCAAATGCTTGTAAAGACAGGATTAGAAAAAAACAACCAAATTTAACTGGAATTTTCATCCAATCATTAATGAGACTCTCTGTGCTGGACAGGGAATTGAACCTGTGGCCCTGCCTTGCTCTCCTGCACAGTTTAACCCAGGAGGCATGAACAGTAAAAGCTAATGTCACAGTCCTACAGAGAGCCGCAGCAGTGCAAACAAATCCACCTCCGGCTCAGCAGAAAAAACAATCCTCACAAATTAAATTGTACGAGTGTAGAAAACGCACACGCACGCATGTTTCCTGTTTGACAGCGGATTGCAAACGGCTCAGCCCGAGGCTCGCTTTAATGAGATTCTACTGCAGAGTGAGACGAGCTGCAGAAGAAGAAGAACGGGCTGATTTTCCACAAGGAGACGAACAACAAACTGTCACAGATCAGCTGAATATATGGGGAGTTATTTTATTTACCCGGGGATTAAACTCTGAGCACGCACAGATATTTTATATTTGTCCTCGTTGTGCAGTTAATCCCGAACGAACCAAGCTGCTTCTCGTATTTATAATCAGTTTATTAACACTTATAAAACACAGATATGACAACAATTACAGTGGTATTCATGTTTAATGATTGAGTTGATCTTGGATGTTTCAGTCTCTGATGGATACAAACACACTGAATAAAGCTGGAACAGTAACATCAGAATCAGAATCAGTATGTATCCCTGGAGGGAAATGGGTTGCATTCTGCTCAAGCTGAACCAAATTATAAACAACAATATATACAGAAAATGTAAAAATACGAAGATATAACAAGAAAGCTAAAAGTTTGGAAAAATAAGAAGACGAGCAGAAGCGACTGCAACAGGCTGCAGGTCAACGCCAGCGCACTATAAATACGTTGTTTATTTGCGACTTAAAGTGCTTTTACTTTTATCTTTCCTTTTTCTTTTACTGGAAACCTTCTGCAGATGTTTGGTGAAAATAAACTGTTCTGTTGAAAGTCACAGCCTTTTGTTTAGAAGAGATGTTCTGCTCCTTAAAACCACCAAAGAGGAAGAAACTCTGAATCTGTCAAAAAGATGCTTATTATCTGTATGATTGACTTATTGATCTGATCTGAAACCTTCATGAAGTATGTGTGTATGTATATAGTTTGTATCACTGAAGGAAAAAGGTTGGGAACCTCTGGCTGCTCTGGGATTAATCTTTGATAGAAACTCCAGTGAGCAGCTGATTGATATTTTATATATAACTATAATATAACTATAATATATACAGTATGTATGTGTGTCACATCCTCAGTAGGAACCAATGAGACTTCCTGTAAGTGTATTTCTCTCTCTCAGTCTGACCGGCTGTCTCTCTACCTCAGGGCGGAGTCTGATGGCCAGGTGTTGACAGCCAATCAGATTTGATTATTTGGTCTCTTCCTGCCTGGAGGAGCTGCAGCAGGCGGCCTGCGAGACGACAGGTTGTGACTCGCACTCTGCACTTCGCTGTGTGGCGGTTTTCCACTGGAAGACCAGGACGCCAGCGGTTAATGTGAAATGCATTCTGGGATACGTGACTCCCGAAGAGTCCTCGATAAAACAGAGAGATACTTAAAGTCCCCGTGAAGTCATAATCGATGTTTATGAGTTTTTATCACGTCTGTCTTTGTGCTGTACGTCTCCTGTCCTCCAGAAGTTCTGTTTCAGGTGTTTTCAGGATGTTTCAGATCTATGACCTCACTGAGTACTGTACAAACACCTACTTTATAACTCCATTAGCTAGTTAGCACTACTGTATAACTGTAGAGAGAGTTTCTTGATGGACGGATAGCTTTAGCTAAAGTAGCTAACTGCTGATTAACTAACTGTATCTGCTGTTAGCGGGCGACAGAACCGGGCTCAGTAGCAGGACCGGGATAGAACACAGCCTCCGAGACGGACAGGGAATAACGTTACAGTACCGAGGTCAGTTACAGAGTTTCTGATGGACAGATTCAGAGATCCAAAGGCGCTGGAAGGTAGGTGTTGACGTTAGCTCATAGCGCTAGCTGCACAGCAGTGGGAGTGCAATGCGACGGGGGAAATTTGAATTTAGTTTCATAGTGAATCTTAAAAACACAAAAAAAATGCTACACTCAGCTAAAACATTATTATGGGTCCCAACAATCCATAAAAAGATCCTGGAGGGACCGACAATGAGGACAGGATCTTTGTTTGGATCCCAAACGGTCCTGAATCATTAATATCTGTTTCTTTCCCTCTAACGGACTTCTTCTACGATCACTGCTGAGCTTCAGTGGCAGAATGGCGGGACTAGTAAAACTAGTTTTCAGGATTAAAATGGAACAACATCAGCTGTCAAACTGAAGCTTCTGGAAATGTGTGGACGTGACAGCTGACTGTTCTGTGACTCTTTAAAAGTAAATTAACAGACAAAACTCTCAACTCTGAACTGTCACTCTTCCCTGCAAACTATTTTTTGCTCTGGGACAGATGCTAAAGTTATCTTTGTCTAACTAAAGGCATATTGGACAGTTTGACAGGTCGGCTCACGACGCCTACTTACAGATCCAGTGTCAGTGCTGACAGTACAAAGATAATTCAGTCAGACATTTTCTTCTCCGTAATCAGGCTGTGAACGTCGCTCTGACAGTCGGTTTGTATTTGTGACACGCTGCTTTTTCCTGATAACGTCCTTCTGTCTGTACAGGAGGGAGACGGGACAAACGCCACTGGAAAATGTGGCAATTTAGGAGAAAGTGTTGAAGTGATGAAATTTCCCTCTGTTACTCTTTCTGTCTCTTTAGTCTCTGATCCTTTTGATTGGTTCTTTAGAAAGGCCCAGTTAGCAAACTTCAATCTCTATTGATCTTTTATAGATAAAATATATTCTATACGACATTCGTCACCTTTGGACCTTTGAGGTTGTTTGTGAGCTCCTGTAACGCCCCGATCAATAAAGAGTCTGAAAGCAGGAAGAAAGCTGAACCTGTGTGCGGGTCTGTGTGCAGTTCTGTGTGTGGTTCTGTGTGGTTGTTTGTGGTTCTCTGTGTGGTTCTGTGTGTGGTTCTCTGTGGTTCTGTGTGTGGTTCTGTGTTGTTCTGTGTGCGTACCCTGCTTGGAGCCGGTGTGGTCAGAGCTCGGTCCGGTGTTCGGGGTGTATTTGGTGTCTCGTGTGGCGGCGCTGTGACGGGTCCAGTCGAACTCGTCGGTTTTGTCCTGAGAGAACAAACACATCGCCTCGTCCTCGAAACCACAACGAAACTCCCCTGAACAGAAACACCGAAATACAATAATATTAATCTATCAGAAGATAATCAATAATCAATAACAGGTGAGTGTCCACAGGTACTTACTGAGATGTGGGTTAACAGGAGCTGTGAGGGGAAAGAACAAGAACTCTGTTAGATAAACCCGACATGTTATTGAAGTTCTGCTTATGATTGTATTGATTAGTGTTCAGCCTTTTAAACACATGTTGTCACCGTGGTAACACACCTGTGGCTCTACCTATCCACAGAGCTATACAGTCCAAATACAACCACATACAAACTTCTGCTTCCTGTGTATTTCAAAATAAAACCAGCATTATCCTTTAACACAGTAAAAGCAGAGAGAAAGCAGAGTTACGATCACAGAAACATTAACCTCGTGTTTGTGTTCACAGCCTCAGAGTATGTTAATTTACTGACTACATGACCTTTTACAGCCGTGTGTGAAGACAACAGCCTACAGCACCAACACACACACACACACACACACACACACACACACACACACACACACACACAGTGGATAAGTTGACTAAACACCGACTGTGAGGGATTTTCTCTCTGCAGGAAACTAACGGCTGCCTGGAAGGAAGGAAATCAATTTAAAAACTGATTTGGAAAATGATCCTTAAAAGTGTGTGTGTGTGTGTGTGTGTGTGTGTGTGTGTGTGTGTGTGTGTGTGTGTGCGTTTGTGCGTGCGTTTGTGCGTGTGTGTCCTGCAGGCTCGGCCTCACTCCAGTGCAGAGGAGGTGTGGTGGTTGATGTCACAGTGTGTTAGCAGCGCTAGTTTCGAGTTAGCGCTACAGACAGGCTGAAGACAGGAAGACACACAGAGACACACACTCTCACACACACACACACTGCAGCAGGAACCAGGAGACAAGAATATCAGATTTATTACAATATATAAATTCACTGTTACCGGCAGAGGCAGAAAATAAATAAGTAAAATACTTTACTAAAGTACTTGAAGAGGAACTCAACACTAAAACCTGTTAGTGAGCTTTAAACTGAACTTTTTACCTAATTTATGAAAATCAGTTATAAACTGTTGTAAATCATCCTGAACCTGTGAGTCCACTGCTGACACACACAGAGGAGACAGTCCTCTCTAATCAGAGGAGGGCGGTCCACCAGAGAGTCTGACAGCAGCTGTTCATGGCTGGTTAGCTCTCTTAGCACTGTTAGCTCTGACTACCAGCTCACTGTTCCTGCTACGCTGCTGTGGTCAGTCCGTCAATCACTGCGGTGCCTGTTGAGGCCACGCCCCCTACAGTCTGATGTGTTCTACATTAGCTGAGAGCTAACGGAACTGAAGGTTCTCCTCGTCTCCCTGAGTGAATTTTTCTGCAGTTGTTGGTGCAGAGTTTGACTTCCTGTCTCTCTACAGGCTGAATGAACTGAAACACTAACAGCCTCCTCACTAGTGTAAATAAACTATTTCCATTTGCGCAGATAGAAGACATAGATGAATGAGTGAGGAGTTGTACTACAGCTGCGGGAGGTTGCGACCTGCAGGGCGCCGTCAGGTGGAGGCTTTCACCTTCGCCCGTCGGCTGATGAGCCGTCTGAACTTCCTGTTTGAACCCTGGCTGTGTTTGCCGTGGGGAGTTAATGTGACCATCAGGAGGCGAGGCGTTCACTGACAGTCTGTCAAAACTCAACATCACAGAACAGACGAGTTCTTGTTGTTTTCTGTGTTTGTGTGGTCGCCTCCCGCTGTGAGCTTCCTCTGCGTTTGTTTCTGTTTGTCATCTTCATTTCACTTCTGTATTTCCTGACTTTGACGTTTCTCTGCAGGATTTCTGTGACAGCTCAACAGTTTGCATTTCTTTTGTTCTCTTGTTGTTGTTTCATATAAGTAAAGAGAAGCAGTGCGGCAGAAACCCTGTAATGCTCCACAGGATGATAAAACAACTCTAAAATATCATGTTTAGGTCTAAGGTATTAATTAATAATGACCTCTATTTGCTGTCCCTGCAGAGCCAACCAGGTCTCTATACGTACCCTCATTAACATTACATAAGACTACAGTGGAAATAAGTAAGTACGAAAATAAATGAATACAAAAATGTTTCTTATCTTTCTATTTCTGTGCAAATGTATTAATCTTATTTATGGTTATTTATCTTTAAATCAACCTGTACATTTCCTTTCAAGACTAAAATAATAAAACAAGAAAAACAAACATTTGAAATGTCTCAATAATAGTTTTTGCAAATTTAGGATTTTTGAATTTTCATCGTTATCAAACGTATCTATAAAAGTATAAAACGACGAGAATCTTTTAAGCCAAATCATTTTATGAATATAATAATTTGGATCACAAATGTTCAACCATTATTTAACGTCCAGCTGCTTGAGGATGTCGGGTGTCAACAACGTACCGCTGTATGTGATGATGCGTTCAGTGGCGTCGCCCTCTCCGTAGCGGGTGATGGGCGTGAGGCGGACCAGGTAGGAATCGGGTTTGACGAGTTTGGTCAGATTGTAGGTCAACAGCTCCCCCTTCTGGATGGTTCCCTCCATGGGAATCTCCTGCTCCCACCAGCGAGACTGACCCATCTGAAATACACAAACACATTTTATTAATGAGGACGCTGCAGTGAATCTCATTCAACACTGACCTGATCATTAATATATCAGCTAACAATATATTCTCTATATACAGATACAGAGTCACATGGTGTCTCACTCCCTCTGCCTGTGTTGTATCGCAGCCTCTCTGTGGTTTGTTTCCATAGCTGGTCTGTTTTTATCTTCTACGTCTGTGAATTAAGGATTTATTTCCACCAAACCAGAGTTGGTGATTGTTGGAAACACTAACAGAGACGCTTTTAATGAGTTTTATTCTGTTTCTGTCCACTTTGAATGAAGTTACGATGTTACAATTATATGCAAAGTAAAATCCATATCCATAAGAATCTGGATCCATATCTGATCAGCACTGTTTGACAGTTTGATCTGAGTTAGGTGCGTTGAGCTGGACGGACTCACTGAGAATGAGCTGTCAATCACAAGGTAGCTCCGCCCTAAAGCATACCCTGCTTTATGGTCTGTTTTACTCTAAATGGGACCATCAGTTACTAAATGAACATCATGCTGTATGGAAGAAGACTGAAACTAGAGACTGAGACCAGAAACTCATCAGGAAACTGTTTACTGAGCTCATTCTCCATAAGACTCCATACTATCAGAGTGGAGCTGCCCCCTGCTGGCTGTTAGAGAGAGTGCACTGATTATAAACTGTTAATGGAAGATACCCACTTGAACTCCACTGTAAAAAAAGAAATCCCTATCAGAGACCAGAGGGACTATTTAATTACCAACAACATTCTGTTACTTTATACTCCAATAAACACCTCCTCCTCCTCCTCCTCCTCCTTCATCTCTTCCTCCTCCTCTTCCTTCTTTCTTCTGTAAACTTCCTTCTGTCTGTCTGCATCATCATTGTCTTCTTCTTTTTCTTTTTATCATTTTCTGTCCCATCAGCACTTCCTCTCTGCTCTCTTTCTCTCTCTGCACCACACTGCCCTGTATGAATGAAAAGACAGGCAGGTTGCCGTGGCAACAAGCCCTCCTTCTCCTTCTCCTTATTCTCTAAAGCCAGGCTGATGCTGCAGGAGCCTCAGGTAAAGACATCATGCCCAGCACTGTGTAACATTACATTACTGTCCCGTTTTAACCGTTCAGTTCATCAGACTCTGTGGAATCCTCAAAACGTGTCCTGAAGGGTTTTTCTGTCCACATTCTCAAATAAAGTTCTGTTCAACAAGAAGATTTAACAGAGAGCATTTTCCTTGAACATTTCCTCAAAAGAGCTCCATCTCTACACAATATCAACTCAGTAAGAGACAGAAACCACCCTCTCCTGGCGGTCCAATCAACGTGCAGTGTTTTTCCACTGCGGCTCAGAACTTTACACATCAACGTATAAGAAGATCAGAAAATCCTCCATAAACTGCAGCAGCACACAGCGTCGACATGCTGAAACATCCCTGGGGTCTGTTCATGTTGGACTCACATATCTGAACACAAATGGATTATGTTAGTGCTCTGCAGCATCATTGAAGTCTGAGGAACGGAATAAATGTCTCACAGAGGGAATGACATTATCAAATCACTGCTCTGCAGAGAAGCTTCACATTCCTCATTTTTCCTCCAATTTATTACACTTGATGGAAGGATGGATAAACAGGAGATACTGGAGGAGGTTGAACTGATTCTTTACTCAAGTAAAAGTGAAAAACTATTGGCTCTGAAATGTACTCAAAGTATAATAGTAGAAAGTACTCTCTTGGTTTCTCTTGCTTTTTTCCTTTATTTGACAGGACAGCTTGAGAGACTGGCAGGAAAGGGGGGGCAGAGAGAGGGGATGACACACAGCAAAGGGCCACAGGACAAACCCGTGGCCGTTGCAGCAAGGACCCAGCCGGCGTACATGGGCTCTACCAGGGGACCCTGTGTGAAGGACATCTGTATTACAGCCGACACACAGTGCATTTTTAACAGACACGCCAATGTATGCTAATCCCAGGCAGTTTTTATGTATAGTATAAATGTGTGTATGTGAATATTTCTGCACACTGGGGTCCATAAACAGTGTTGGAGTTACAAATACTCTTTCAATGAGCCCAATTGTATTCATGTCTGATGACACTGGTCCCCACAGTAACCCAGTTTACTGTAGCGAGAGCACTGTTTGTATAAAATGAGCTATTCTGACCTGTAGGATAATCACAGCCTCGTGAAAACTGTACAACCATAAACTAGAGACTGAGGATGGATGGATTTATGGGTACAATGACGCCACTGAGTGCTAACATACTTTAGTTAGTACACAAACTGTAGGCCAGGCTGAGATTGAAAGGAAGCTGACATGAAGAGGTTCACTACTGTATGAAATCATCCAAAGCTGAACCCTGTTAGAAACTACCACTGGATTTATGTAAATTCATAAAACAGCTGCTTCACTGTAGTTTTTATCAAACAAACAGGAGGAAATGATGCATTTGTTGGAGACTATTTCCACAGGCGGATGATTCCACATATGGTGTTGTAGTGAGTAAATAAACTACAGTGTGTGTGTGTTCATGGTGATGAAGGATGATGAAGGTGATGTGTTTCTGATGGAGCTCTACAGAGGAAGAAGATTCTTAGGTTCAGGCTCAACATGAGATTTGTTAATAATAATATGTCGTGCACCGACCTGTCTGATACCGAGTCTGTAGGCCAGGATCCGGTCCACGGCGTTGGGCTCCATCTGTGTCCACTGCAGCTTGAAGCCGTAGACTCGAGGTTGGTTCTCCCACAGAGCGCTGTAGGTGTCGTAGTAAAACTCTGGAGCGTAGGCCTTCCCTGGGTAGACACAAGGGTCAAAGGTCAGACAGAGGTCAGTTCCCTTTTCTGTTTCATGACAACAAAACATGAAATGTGTTTCAGTCAGGTTGGAACCGTTTACTGCGACAGAGACAGGGTGATCACATCCAGTCTGCGAGGGGAGAAACTGGTAGGCGGGACTTCAGACCTCACTCACTCCACTAATGAATCTAAATTCCTGTAACCCATCTCAGAGTTGTTGGTTATTATTGCAAGATAAAGCTCATCATATTAATAAATTATATATATGGACTAAACTGAGCAAAATATTATGGCTTATAAATCATGTGCAACTTGACGGGTTATTCTGCTTTTTTTTATTATTATTAACAAGAGAAGAAGAGACAACTACAACTCCCAAGGTGCATTTCACCAATAAACAGCTAATGGTGAGCTGAAGCTAAAGACTGAACTGGGGAGAAACCAGATCAAATATTGAGCTGTTTCAATCTGTCCACTGTAGGGCATCAAGAATCTGAACTGGTACCAGTTTGTGACTGGTCAGTACTGAAATATCTATAAACTCTGGGACAAATGATTTTATGTAACATTACATAAGCTGAAAACATTCAAAAGGGTGCGCTGAATTTACTGAGAATGCAAAAACAAAGTCCTAATAAAATAACTAATGAATCTTTTCTTGCAGCAAATTATTCTGAGTACCAATAAGTATCGTATCGATAAGTCAACTGTCAGTTTCTGGATCAGATTGAGATGAATTCAGTCATTGGCAACAAAGCAAAGATTAATCTTGAAGATGTTACATGTTTGTTTGTCCAATGAAAGAGAAGAGGAAGACGTGATGAATGAGTAAAAAGACATCTGTGAGTGTGTTAATCTCACAGGCAGCAGATAATAAAGCTCAAGTTAATATGACAGTAAACACACCACCAGGTCTGCTGATGTTCGGGTTGGAGGATTTAACCATTAAAGAAGAAGAACTCACCTGACTGGACCAAGGCTGCATTTCATTAGTAGTTCCACTTCCCCTCGTTCACTTCCCCTCAGCCCTTGGTATGACGTAACAGCATACGTTGCACGGAGGCCACTTGGAGCGCGGAGGGAAAGTGGGCGGGGGAGGAGCGGGGGATTTAAATGAAACGCACTTGCCCTTGGAGTCTACTCATTGGCAGCGGTCGGCGTTATAGCGGCAATGACGTAAACTGTAATGCATTGTGGGTGATATCCACCTCGGAGTGACCATCGTTGTTCACTCGCTCCCTCAGCCCTCCGAGGGTCCATCTCACCAAGTTCACTTCAGTTTTGCAGACAATTGGAACGACACTTATGATGGCGGCGGGGATTCCCCCGAGGGCAAGTGAACGAGGGCGTGTTAAACGACTAATGAAACGCAGCCCAAGACTCCAACATGGATGACCTGATAACACAGAGCTGAGTTCTGATTGGCTGACTCAAGTAACTCAAGGTCAACTTCTGACAGTGTGGACAGAGTTTGCTCAGTCTCTGTCTTCACAGTTCCATACTTTGGTCAAGTGATCAGAGGGGTAATTGGGATTCAGATAACTTGAAGACAACTGAAACTCCTCTGCTCGTGAACACTATGAGATGTGGTCGAAAACACAGCGAATACTGGGCCAAATATTAAAACTCAGAGAACACTGGACCCAATATTGGACCAAACAGAGCTAAACTTCAGTGAATATTTCACAGCAGCCTAAACAAAGTGAACCAGACAGTTAAGGAAGAAACCAGCCTTACTTTTAACTAAGTGAGAAAATGCTGACGACGAGGAGGGAAATAAGGAGAATGAAACGTCAAAGTAAATAACGGAGAGGAAGAGAGACGTCCATTCAGTCTGAGTATCAGTGACCTGCTATGATCTAACGTCAGACTGATGGAAACATGAATAATGCAAACATGAATCTTTCCTGCTGCTTCACCTCAGAGACAGACAAAGGAAAAATGCCAACGTTGAACTTTAGCTTTTTCGTTTGAGCCTGTGAAGGTGTGATGAACAGTCTAACGGTCTGGCGAGTCGTCATTTTGGAGTTTTGTCTCACAGTTTCTGTCAGTTTTACTGCCGTCGTCTCATTGGCTGCTGCAGGATGAGCGAGGTTTAAAATGCCACCGGTGTGTTCACACCTGATTAACAACACAAACTTCACCTCAGCAACGTCAAGCCCGACATAATCGCCATCATTTTCCATCAGCTCTCCATCCTGAGCTTACAACTTCTCCTCTTTAACTGCTTTCTGCTGCCGCCTGCACAACACGCCGCTGCTCGCAGGCCGACCGTGATAAGAGGCTTAAAGCAGCCGTCGGGTTTACAGGAAGAGTCTCGCAGCGCTGACAGGGCGTCTCTGCAGGGGAGCTTTCATCAGGAGAGGACGGAGATACGAGTCGACTCAGCAAGCACTTCCTGTGTGACGTCTGGTTTCACAGAGCAGCTCTCAGAGGAAAAACAGCAGTCTGGAGACTCAGTGACGACTCCACATTTACATTAGAGATTCAAAACAAGCTTTTATAGATTTTTTATAGCTTTTTATAGTAGAGTGATTTTTGATTCTGATGATTCAAATTCAAGGCACCAGTACCAGTTTGGTGTGTGTGGTGTGAAAGCAAACAGATTTAATCACAGTAGATATTGGGGATGTTCCTGGTGACTCATTTAACTGTCGATTAAACTGGAATTTTAATTGAGACTAGTGGACTAGTCTAAAAGTAATACACTCAGAAAACAGTCAAAATTAAGCACAACTGACACAGGGGCAGTTTGATAAATTATAGGCATTTAAATGTCAGTTGGGATGTGACTGAAGCCGACGTTGGCCTGTCACAGATTCTTCATATGGTTATCTGCTCCAGACAGAGCATGGCAGAGCACGCCCATGAAGTACAGGGACCAGGTCTCATTTATGGACTGCTCTGCTCACCAAGATGCATTTGCTGAAAGTGCTTTTTTAGTTGTGAGGGAAGGTTACAGATTTTATGGTTTTTCTTTGATGTCCTACGGCTTCTGTGCTTCAACTCTCAGGGGTTAACAGAGTTTACAGATGTACATTTACTTGCAGTTAGCTAACTGCTAGCTGCTGCTAACTGCTAACAGACTGGGAGCTCAAGGTGGTCCAAAGCTGCATGAATAATCAGTATAAGAAAAATAAGGGTGTTGTTTACAGAGTGACTCATGCAAAGGTACTCAGACTGAGAATATTAAGCTTGATACGAGTAGAATAGGTGCCCTTTGAGGGAATTAATGTAGATAGAAAAAAGACCAGGAAAACAAAGGATTTCAGAAATCGACAAACATAAAAGATAAAATGTCTTTTTGGTTACATAGTCATGAAATGTTCCAAAACATGGATGTCAGTCATCTTTTAGCCTTCATGACCTGAACTGTTAATTCAACAACAGAGAGGAGGCAGCCAGGTATTAAAGGCAGGACGTTTTCTAATCTTCCTGCAGAGAGTAAAGTGTTTGTTGTCAGTTCAGATGTGTGAGAAGATGTGAAGGTTTCCTGAAGCTCTGCACATTATTTATGACGCTTCAAACTCCCTCGAGGAAACTCTCAGTGATTCTCTGCTTGTGGCTGCCAGCACACAGGATTTAAAGATGAGATAAACTCTAATTAACCATCGTGTTCTCGTCCTGGAGATGTAAACATTTAAAGTTTGAAATCAGCTAAGAGTTCCCATCAGACCTCAGGCCTGTTAACAAAACCTCAACAACAGCTGCCTGACCCCAACAGAGGGGAGTTAACTGAGAAACTGGGACTGGTTCAACGTGCTCCGGAGGAACAGGTCTGTCAGGACAAGTCCAAGTAAAGTCTTTTCTGAAATGTCTAGTTGTGTCAAGTCTCAAACAATGTAAGACATGTTTTAGTCATCTAAAGTAATTATAGACAAGCCCAACCGATTTGTTAGAGTTACAACATATATAAAATCTACAATCGGTTTATTTAAGAAAAAGAAAGTCCAATCTGCTCATACCTTCAAGTCAACATCCCATCATGCCCCAGTCATCCCGACCCACCTGTGACCAGGAAGGTACAGCGCCCTGCCCCGGCCTCGTTGGTGATGTCACAGGTGTACTCGCCGTAGCCCTCTCGGTTCAGAGCTCTGACTAGGTAGTTGGTGTCATCGCGCTGGTCGCTGAACTGTCCGACGGTGAGCAGGCGGGAGCCCAGCTTCCACTCGTATCGCAAGAGGCGGGCTGGGTGAGCTCGCAGCAGGCGGCAGGTGAGGCTGAACGCCCGGCCGAGAGCCTGACGGATCTCTGTGTACACTGGCTCCACAGTGGGCGGGACTGTTAAAGAGAGAGAGAGGAAATATGAGGCGATACAGCAAAGAAGAATATCAGAACAATTACCACCACCTTCACAAATGCATGTTGTTTGTCACGCATTGTAGAAACCATAGAACTTTATTGTAAAAGATACTAAATCTGTCGAGACTGAATTCTGCAGAAATCTTTCTTATGATCCATGAGTAGACTTAAAATTGAATAGAGTGAATTCCTCCTTCTGCACAGACCACTCTGTGTCGGATTTACCGGCAGGAAACCGAAGCCGTTAATATTGTCTATGCTCTCTTCTGCTCTACTGCTGCCACTGTCTGGGCTACTGTAGAAACATGGCAATTCAAAATGGCGGACTATAAGAGGACCCGCTCCCTCTGTGGATAAAAACATCTCAATCTAAGGTAACAAAAACACAATGATTCTTATATACTCTTATGTATTAACATTATATTTCTGCCAATGAATATTAATAAAATGCAAAGAGCACATTAACCAGACACATTTCCTTTTGGCCTTTCATCAGTTTAATAATTTAGGTTAATTAGCTACAGCTGATATAATCTGATGTTTGTCATCACCTGAAGGTTTCCTATATTGTTCTCTGCTAATAACACAGAGAAAGGCTGCTTAACCTTGAAGATTAGTGAATCTGCGGTTTTCATCATCTTGGAATAAACTCAACCATATGCACTAGACATTTAGAATATTTCTGTTTAATCAAACGGCACAAAACATCGAGCTTCAATGTAGAGCTGCAACAACAAGATACACAATGAATCTGCTGTCAGTCAGTCTAAAGTGAGAAATCTGAGAGGGAAATCTTTAGCTAGAATAATGGGATGAAAACTGCAGAGGATGAATCACCACCCATCAACTTTAGAAATGTCACAAGTGATAAAGTTATAATCTTGAAGTTTCAATAATAATGTATGAAATTACTTTTTGTCTAAAAAGAAATTGAAATTGTTTAAATTCAACAAAGCTTATTTTTGGCATTCATTTTCAGGACAAAAACATATTTTTGGTTTTATTGGTTCTTTCATTAATTTAGAAAACAGCTCAACTGTGTCTGTGATCTGTATCCTGTTATTGTGTGATTCTGACCTGATTTCTCCACAGGGATCAATAACATTTAATCTAATCTGATCTGATCTAATAATCTGATTTGAAGTTGGAGATTTTCCAGCCACACACACACACACACACACACTTGCTGGTATTAAGACATCGCAGAGGTTTACAGTGACTCTACTCTAACTTCAGTCTCTCCATTTCATTTCATTTTTTCTTTATCTGAACTGTTTGAGCATCTTTGGATCTTTAAGGGATAGTTTGGGGTTTCTGAAGTGGGGTTGTATGAATCACTTATCTATATTCAGTGTAGACACCCTCAGTTTGTAGAAACACATCAAACTCTGAGTCCCAGATGGTTTGTGACACAGGACCATAAGGGAAGTCACGGAAACTATCTAGAAAAGAGGCACTTTCAAATAAATAACCAGCAGGTGATTGGATGAACCATCTGTCTGTCAGTGTCTATCACAGGCGAACATAACCCGATCAGATCAATGAACCATGTAACTGACTGAAGCCAGTTGGGAGAAGAGAGAAAAACCTTCAGTGTCGTTCTTTGCTCTACTTTCAATGAAGAAATACTAGTTCTGATGTAACTGATGCTAGCAGCATCTACACAAACACACAGCTAGCCTTAAACCACGCAGCTGCAGCTCAGTGGATGTTGACTGGACCGAACCACAGTGGTTGGACGCAAGTGTATAGGTTGAAGGCTGACACGATGGATTCTTGTGTGATCTCATGATTTCGAGTCCAGTTGCTTCACGAGGATAAGGAGAGAGTAGGGAGCACAAACATTTATTTTAGCCACAAAAAAGGCCCACATAAAAAAGAAAAATCAATATCAGTTTAAGTACGAGTTAAAGCGGCACGGTCCAGAAAAACACATGCACGATCTCTGAAATCTGTAGAAACGTCAGGTTTAATTTCAGTCTGATCTCGCAACTTGATGAAACAAGTAAATCTCTTTCTGTAAAGTTTAAAATTCAAAGTATGTTAGAAAATGTCTTTAGTGTGTTTAAACATGATTTGTTGAAGTTGACCTGAAGGTTGACTTGCTGTTTTAAACTGATAAAACTAAGAAAATCCAGACTTAAAGAGACTAAATCGAACTGAAGTCACGGCTGCTGTGTTTCATTTCCTGCTCTCTCACTTCACTCTTTAATGAAGCCCAAAATGCCTCTAAAATAACCTTAAACCTCTTAAGAATCTGAAATATTTAAAGCCAGACGGGCGCTCTGCTAAAGGGCACAAAGGCAGAGTCTGAGCTCTGTTTTTAAATCCCTCCAGCAGAACTTCCTCAGAGGATTTCAGCCACATTACAGGTGTCACTTCACAGATTAATGCCCCACTGTCAAACACGGATCAGCAGGCGACCATCCTTCGACCTCTCAGAATCCTCGCTGATGAAGAGAGTACGAACGCTGCCTGGCTCCAGGGACGAGGCAGCGACTGCTCCACATGATTAATTCAGGCTGAGAGGTCGGAGCAGGATGCCACTAATGGAGTTTAAAGCTTAACCGACAACATCACACATTTAAATGGAGTCTGAGGTCAGTCCGCACAAGTCCATGTCCGAGCTTTTAACTGGAATTTCTTACTTAATTATCGAGACCAGACTTGCTCCTCAAGTAATTTGTGGAAGGTTTAAATTGTTTCTCAAGTAAGTTCAAAGCCTAATCTTGTGAGACACAAGTCCTGAGTCCTTCAGGCCAGGTCAAAGTCAAGTCTCAAGTCATAAGACACGAGTCAAGTGTCATCTCAAATAATTATAGACAAATCAAGTTTGAAATAATTCAAACATTTTTTTTTTAGGAAATCTGTCGTTTTATTCAGGTAACGCTGCGTTTCACAGTCGCCTGTTAATGGCATCATATCCCCTTTGTGCCTGCGTCTGCGTTGTGGTTGTCTGCCAGAAGCTGTCATACACTGACTGTTGTCCCATGATCCCACGCTGCTTCCCCACCTCATCAAACATTATATTTTCTTATTGATTTGATGTGAGAGATCCCCTAGTGGCAGAAATTATATATTGTACACTTAGAATTTTTGTTTCCTGTACAATTGAAGGATGTGAAGGTTTCTCTTCTGCCTAAAAGTGAAAGATCTGGAACATGTTGTATAGACTGTAAATCCCTGTGAGTCAACACAGGACGCAATAATCATTTCAAACTGATTCACTTCTAAAATAAAAAAAATGGTGAAAGCTCAAGCAAATAAGTCTGTAGTACACACACAGACACTGAGGCTACAGAGGTAAAGGTCTGCGGTTCATCTTGACCCCCCAGAAATGTTTCCAAGACCTTCCTCCTGTGAGGGAACCGGTCCAGGAACATCTAAAGGTCAGCTGGATGCCTTTGCTCCACGGCGACCTTCAGTCAAGCTCTCCGATTGGACAAAGAATACTTCTGACCCTGCTGTTTAATTCCCACAATGCACTGCTGAGGCTGGTGTTCCAGCGCGTTAATGAGCTTTTTTCTACTGTTTGTATCCTGATAACTTTAGTATGAAAGTTTTTCTCTGGCTGGAGTCTGAGGAGCAGCAGCGAGGACACTTCAGGGCGAAATGAGGAATAAGTTCATTTACATGATAATTTAATTCAGTAAATTAATTTACCCACAGGGGCCCCTGAGGGACCGTCAAGAAAAAAATGACCACTGGTTTCATTTCCTCTTTTATTATGCTGACTATACTGCTGCTTTAAGACTATTCCTAACAGCACTTTCTATATCCTACCATCAGCTTTGAATGTTCAATGTTAAGTTTATATTCTAATAATTAATTCTATAATATTCAGCTAAACAACAGAGAGATTCCCCTGATGCTTCACATTTGAAGAAAATTAAACAGTCCTTACATTTTCCCTGAGTTTGTGGGGACCATAATAATAAAAAAGAAAGAAAACATCCACAGAGGTGTAAAAGCTTATTCAGGAAATGAAACCTTTACACTGCTGCAGATGTTGACTCTGTATTTAGCCGAGAATGGCTGCTGTTGTTGACAGTGAACATTTAGGAATGATATGGTGTTTAATTATTAAACACAACAGTAATATGTTCAGAAACGGTCTTTTAAGCCTGCAGATCTTTTTCTTTTTGTCAGATTGTGGAGGCTGTTACTCTCACACCTCAACAAACTACTGATGTCCCTCTAACATGTTGCGTTGAATCAAATCATGACCATATGGGTGAATCGTATCATATCGCATTGGTAGAGCTACATATTTATCTTTAATGTATCGGGTGGTTGGCGATGCATCGAGGTGCGTATCACACCGGTCTCAGTGACGAAAATTTAAATTTCATTTAGGAAGTTCTGCAGTTTTGCTAAATATTTCTTTTGGGACAGTACCAGCTAATTCTTTATTATTCTATGTCCAGGGGCGGCTCTCGAAGGGTGGCAGTCCTTAAAAAAGAGTATGGTGTGTAATTGAACACATTTATTTAGATTAATAATGAGCTAAACAATTAATATGTATTTATTGATCTGTTATGGCCACATTTTAGACCCAGTGATTGAAAAAATATGTATTTGGAAAAATTACATATCTCTATTCAGTGCTTTGCTAATGTGTCTCTCTAGATCTGCATCCGTCTATTGTCACATGTTTCTAGTATTGTGAGGACGGCAATGTAACTGATGTCCATGTAATCTGTGTTCAGACCTCAACAGGATTTTATTCAACAGCAATGTCATCTGTTTCCTGTCTGTTCACTACAGTGCTAATTTCTATATGAACGCTGACAGCTGTAACTCTTGCACCCAAACAGGTCACTTATGTCCCCTGTAATCCACGTTCCAAAACGACCGTTGGAGGATTTTATACAACAGCGACAGTCCCGTGTCCCTTTTTATTCTTCTGTCTTTGAAGGAATCACTTTTAGTGCTGGAAACTTTGAAACCCAGTGCAGTATGTTCGTCAGAGGGATTGTGGGGCGTCACCTCCGCACATCACTGTCATACCCGTAATCCAGTAAAAAAAAAAAACCAACAGACTGTGAGGGATTATTGTCAAAGTAAAAAAAGACCTACTAACAGCTCATTTGAAATGTTCCTCATAAGCTTTTCTCTTGCAGGTTCATGTGGACTTGATTAGCATATTTAGCAAAAGTCATTAAAGAGTTTAATGGGCACAAAACTGTAGATATGAATGCATTTTGGGTCAGTGTGTTTGTACAACTCTAACATGCTCTGGTGTCATCTCACGTTGAACTTGTTTTCTGCTGATTTCTGCTCTTTTTTTCTTTTTGCTGTGCAGTCTTTCAGTCAGCAGCTTTTCTTGAGGATTAGTGAGGGTTTCTTTGCTTAAATACAGTTGCAAGTGAAATCTGTGTCTGTGTGTGACTTTAACGTTGTTTCACTTATTTCAAAGTAATCCACCTGTAATCTGCCTCACTTTAATCTGCTTTGTGTTGTTGCACAGTGGAAACATACCACTGGAAGTTTAGAGGGAATTTAAAGAGATGTTCTTTTTACATCAGTGAAAATAAACTGCATTTAAAATGTCATTTTAGTAAAAAAGTAAACATATCAGCTGTAAGTAGGCCCGGTATCTACACCAAGACTTTAAAGGTCCAGTGTGAAACACTGAGGAGGATCTATTGTGAGATAATATTAATTGGTATGTTTTCATTAGTGTGTAATCACCTGAAAATAAGAATTGTTGTGTTTTCAAGACGTTTATATCTATAGGCGCAGCAGGTTGCTTTCCCTGGAGTCTGACAGTTGCCCAGAATGGACGAACCAAACACTAAGCTTTCGCGTGCTTCGTGGCCACCGTAGTTTCTGCTACATACAATTCTACCAACACGGGGCACAACATTAACAATATACATTAATATCTGTTTTCTTTGATGAGGATGACATTTTTTATTGTACACAGCTTCTCCATGAGCGTACACAACATATGCAATATTGAATTATCACTGATTCTGTGTGATATCTTCAGACGTTAATCACAAACACTTTCTGCTGAGAGGTTGGGTTGAGAGCAGTGTAGCAGAGAATCCCACACATTTTCTCCAGGAAGTGCAAATATTCTCTTCTCTTCCTCCGTCAACGTCCTCTTAGGTTTCTTGTAGGAATAGTTTCATAATGTTGATTTTAGTTAATTCCTCATCATTCAACAGGTTTTTAATGTTATTGCTGCAGATGATTCTGTTATAAAATGCTTTAATATTTTTTATCTTCTGCGCTGTTTTAACTCTGTTTGACCTCCTCGTCTTACTGAAAGGACAAATGTTATGAACCGAGTTGTTGAGTTTCATAATTAGTGAGCTTTGGTTTGATTTGCGGTGTTCAGGTGTGGGTTCAGTGTCTGTCTCAGCCGAAGACTTCCTCTGAGTTTCTGCATCGATTCTCCAGAGAATCAGAACGAGTCGAGCCTCAGAGGAGATTCACTCTGACAGCCTTTTAGTGCAGCAGAAAGCCGGGAGCTGTGTGTGTGTGTGTGTGTGTGCGCACGTACTTGTACATCTATCTTTGGGAGGACCAATGTGGGTTTCAGACCTTGGAGAGTGAGGACATTTTCACTGGTCCTCTCTTTCGGACAGACCTTCAGAGGTCTGTCTGAGGGTTTACTTTGGTTTGAAGGTTTTATGGTCAGGGGCTGGTTGGAAGGTCCTCACAAGTAGAGAAGTACAAACGTGTGTGTGTGTGTGTGTGTGTGTGTGTGTGTGTGTGTGTGTGTGTGTGTGTGTGTGTGTGTGTGTGCAGCTTCCTGTCACATCCTCTGATGGTATTTTTTACGACGCGGCACCCTGCAGGTTAGATGGAGCGTGACTAGAAGATCACGGATTGGATCCCCGTCCACAGACAGACAGACAGCATGTGTCTGTCAGTGGCTGCCCGCATGCCCTCGAGTGGAGGCGTTGAACCCCCTACCTGTTGGTGTGTGTTTCCACTGAAATGGTGTTTTTATCACACCGATCTGCTGCTGTCCGCTCTGATGGATGTGATACAGTTTGATTGGATGATGTGACATTTTCTCCGGAAGGGATCGGGGAGCCCACGTCACAATGCATTCTGGGTATTTCAGAGACCTGCTGTTGTTTGTTTACATCTGCAGCAGATGTTACATTTGGTTTCAGCTGAAAAGAGATTTTTTTTTACAGAAAAATGTCCAGAGAGGAGACAAAGTGAGGACGAGGCCAAAAATAAAACAAAACAAATTAAATCTTTGTATAACCCATATCTGTTTGTACCACAGGAAGGAACTATAATAGAAGTACTAGAGTCACATGGTGTCTCTCTCCCTCTGCCTGTGTTGTATCGCAGCCTCTCTGTGGTTTGTTTCCATAGCCGGTCTGTTTTTATCTTCTACGTCGGTGAATTAAGGATTTATTTCCACCAAACCAGAGTTGGTGATTGTTGGAAACACTGACAGAGACGGTTTAATGAGTCCACTTTGAATGAAGTTACGATGATCTGAAGGTAAAATGAGTGTTTTTGTCTCTGGAGTCTGGTGGAGAGTGATAGTGATATTACGGCATGATTAAACACTCTCTGCTTGTGTGTGTGTGTGTCTGTGTGTGTGTTACCCACACTGCACCACCAGCTGGATCAGAGCCTCTCTGGGTTTCACGTTGAAGCCGTTGTATTGGCTCGTCTGGCAGCGGTACGTCCCGCTCATCTCTCTCGTCAGGTTGCTGATCCTCAGGACGCCGTCGTAGCTCTCCGTCTCAGCCGAGCCGTCCGGCATCAGAGCCACTGCTGCTGCCGCTGCCCCCCCACTCTCCTCCACCCGGGACCACAGGATGATGGGTTTGGGTTTCCCTGAGACCAGACACTGCAGGTCCACAGTGTCGCCCTCCTGAGCGATGAGGTGAGAGCGCCCCCTGGGGACGGTCAGCTCTGGAGGAACTGCAGGCAGAGAGGCAGCGTGATTACACAACAACATTTTATTAATCTGAATATTTAGATATATATCCACCTAAATATCACTTTAAGTTTCAGAAATAAAGTGTCTTTAGTTTGATGTCAAATTTTGTTGTATTTCTTTGCATAATTTTGAGTTATTGAATGTAGAGCATTATATAATAATTCCAACTCTTTATGTGTTTACTGAACTTTAACATTATTTTATTATCAAGGATAAGTTCTCGTCTTTTTTATTTTACTGGTGGAAATGAGCTTTCATAAGATATTTTTCATACAAGCTTAAAAGCAGTACAGTATTTTTATTATCTATGTATTATCAGAGACCTCAGAATTTTCATCTACCGCAGTTAGAGGGACTGCTTTCACCTAGTTTCCTAGCAGGTAATCAGTGGACTGTAAAATATGATGGTGCAGGGCAGAGACGTGATGCTGAGTGAAGAAAGAAAAAAGGAGGTAGAGACAGTAAACAAACACTTTTTCTTCCATGTTTGATGTGGAGTTTGTCCTTCATTTAAAACACACTGAGAGAGCTGCTTTTTGAGGGAGAAGGAGGGAGGAAGAGTGAGGCTGCTGGACTGTTTTAGCATTTACTTTCCTTATGGGAATGCAGCAGTGACCCGAGCGCGACCTTCTGTTTTAACATGAAACATCCGTCAGCGGGCGTTCAGACTGCGACTGCAGCGACGCTCCGATTGACATACTCCCTCTCCTCCCTTCTCTCCTTCCTCCATGCCTCCTCCTCTCAGGCTCTCTGAATGTTTCCTCCCGTCTGCCAAGGTCACAAACAAACAGGAAGTCAGCCGCCGCCAGCAGACGCTCATCTGCATGACGTCCATCTGAAGGAAAAGTTCTGCTTCTTTTCTCTCCGCACAAACTGAACTCAGAGGTTTGCAACAGAGTTCAAGGGCTGCAGGGTTTTTAGAAGAAGAAGAAGAAGAAGAAGAAGACAAACTGCAGGTGCAGCTTGCATGTTGTTTTACCCGAAAGCAGTAACAGCGGAGGGGAAGGAGACGTCTACATCACAGTTGAAAAGAGTTTTTACGATGCCTAGAGGCTGATGAAGCTTACAGGGAAAATACAGAAACAGATCTCTCTTTGGGAAGTTTTAGGAAAGAGTGACCTATTCCTCTTGTCTCCTGGCTAAATGAAAGTTTTAATCCACATCTGAATTCAAGAGAGAGGACAATACAGACTCATATCTTAAAGTGCACTATTTGCACCCTGCTGATATTAACAATTTAAAACACTGAAACAAGTTCAATTTCACAATTAAATTTGCCGTTCAGTGAACTGCAGTCAGAGTCCTGTTGCATCATCCCGCACAGCCATGACACGACAACCCCACCTTAGCTTAGCTACAGTTAGCTAGCCTGATGCCCCAGCCTCACATCACTCTTAGCTAGTAGAAAGCAACCGTTAGCTTTTTACCGCTACATCATTTATTGTGAGGAAAACATAAGATTGTATCATGGATCACGTTAGCTGGGGAAGCTAACGTTGGCCAACTAACATATCCACTCAGATAGTATTTTGCTAGCGATAATGTTAGTGAGCAAGCAATTTAATTTGGTGAAGTAGCAGATTGCACAACTAAATACCGTTCATCGTTTCAAGCATGTAGGCGAAACTATGGTGGCCACAAAACTTGCTAAAGGTCACTGGCTGGATTTGAATTAGCGACGTTGGAGTCAGGTACATGCATGCACAGTATCCACTCAGCCAGGCACTCCTATTTTTAGTATTTTGAGAATATCTTGACACTAATAATTTTGTAGAAGAAACGACTACTTGCTACTTTTATCAAGTGTTTGAGTACTTCTTCTAGCCCTGCCACAAGCACGACTCACCTGTGGTGGATGAGATGTTGACGTCGATGCTGATCTCGGGGGTTCCTCCGTTCCTCAGAGACGCCACACAGGTGTAAGTGCCGAAGTCAGTGAACTTGAGGTCGATGATGTCGAGGTTGGTGGTTCCCGGTGAGACGTCGGTGTCGGTGTGAGTGATGACCATCCGCTCGGAGCTCCTCAGTGGCCGGCCGTTCTTCAACCAGCTGAACTGCAGCTCCTCAGGCGGCGTGGCCTCAACCTGGCAGCTGATCTTCACCTCCCGGCCGATCTGGATGTTGTCGTCGTTGTGGTACGGGTCGGGCGTGATCCAGAACCGACCTTTACGGAGGCCTACAGGAGAGAGACCAGATATCAGAGATTGTGCTGAAGGTGAAGCTGAAGAATCAAAGCATGAAACACAAAAACATACAAATGTCCAACACAATAATCCAGGTGATCTGACTCATACGTCACTGAAGTTGAATTGACAGTTGGAGAGTAGAGTTGGACAATATGGACTACCCGATAAGTACCTGCGTCTCATGGCCAATAAAGTCTAAGATGTAGTGAGTAAAGATGGATGATTCGATTTTCCAAAACTCTGTTGTAACCAATTCTAACTGACATCACAAGTGTTAAAAACAACAAACAGTAATCTCTTCAAAAGTTCATTTGCATGAACTTCATCAAGCAGAACACTGAGACTGACAGCAGAGTTTCATCTAACCTCATATTTTAAATGATTACAACTAGCCTTCCTGCTGTGGATAAACTAATCTGTCCAAATGAGGCTTAATTATTACTGAAACCATTTGTTCAGTTTAATCCTGTGACTGTCCACAGCGACGTGCTGCTGCTGCCGCTGCTCGTCCTCCAATTTTCATTGAACCTCCTGGTCTCCAGCTCAGTGGTAACTCTTCTCCTCACAGCCAATCATTGTATAGTAGTTAATCTATCTGTCCACTTGTCACATAACAACATATCCTAATGTCAAAGTACTTGCTGGTTGAAACTAATAAAAAATGTAGGTATTGGTCACCCGACTCAGGACATGCACAAACATTTTTAAATATTGTTTTAAATATTGTTATGTTGTATTTAATATTAATTATTATAATGGTCATAAACCAAAGTATTGGACACGTTAAATGACCTAATGATGATATTTGATAACAGACCCCCAAAAGTGAAGCCAAAAACATATTGATCGATTAAGATAAAAATGGGGGTTTCATGTCATGATCGACAGCTGAGCCACACTCGATGATTACTGCACTGGTTTAATTGGGGACTGTTGCAACCTAAAATTCCTGATTTCACAGCAACTTTTCTAAAAACATTGTGTTGCAACTTTTTGGGGCTTTTTGTTTACAATGAAACTGCAGAAGAAAGTGAAAATAATTGCAATTTTTGGTATAAGTGTTCCGGTGAGAATAAAATCAATGGTAGTATGGCTCAACACCTTGACTGCTCTGATTGGTCAGATTTTGCAGGAAAGTTACGGCGATTGGACAAAATTACGAGGTCACGCAGAATTCTCAGGGATTGGTTGAATTTACGTTAATTGTTGTGATTCCAACTTTCTGGAGGGGCTGCATCTTTATATTCAGTCTGTGGTCAGAAACAAGTCCCTGTCCTACTGTCAGTCCCTGTCCTGTACAAACTGAGTCTTCAGTGGACGACTGCAAACAGACCAGAAGGTTGTAGTTCAAATCCCAGATCTGTGTGTGTGTGTGTGTGTGTGTGTGTGTGTGGGGGTATGTGTATATAAATAGCTTCAGTTCGTGAGGCGAGCAGCTGATTGTCCTTGTTCATTAAGATTAAAGCAAGAACGCCTCGGAACAAAACCCTGTGTGTGAGTGTGTGTGTGTGTGTGTGTGTGTGTGTGTGAGTGTGTGTTTCACTGCGTCAGTAAAAGGTCTGTTGCATAACTAGAGGTGGATGCAGTCGCTCACACATGAAAGTCACTGCGCACACACGCACACACACACACACACACACACACACACACACACACACACACACACACACACACACACACAGGCTTGGCTCCAGTACTGTCAGTACACAGTTCTACTTTAATAAACAACAGTCTTCTTTCGTGGATGAAAGCTCTGGAAAAAGCCCCTCAATGACTTCTGTGACCTATTTGCACAGGACTATTATTGTCAGGGGGCCGGGGCCCCAGGGGAGGGTTAGTCTAACAAACCTCAGTCAGATAAAGGATCAATGAGTCCGTAACGCAGCCTAGACATTATGATGTTCCCAACCTTTGCCTGACGATATTTTAGGAGCGTTTGTGGGTTTCAGGTCCACTAATCTGCAACTTCAATGCTTGATGCCACTAAATAAATCCCACACACTGCCCCTTTAATAATCTTAATAATAGTCTGTTATCTTAATTCAGTTTTATCTCATTTGGATCTAATATAATGTTATTCAATGTAATCTAATGTGATCTTAATTAAAACTGAACTTTAACCTGACTCCTAAACTAACCTTAACTAGCTAATCTTAATCTAATCTAACCTTAATAATAATGTAATCTAATTTTAATTTAACCTTAACCAAACCTAAAATCTAATCTCAAATTAATATAACTGAAGGTAATCTGATTGAACAGTTATATAAAGTAATAAAATCTTGATTTAACACTAATTTACCTGAATTTAATCTGATTTAATCTGATCTAAGAACACATTTCTCTCACATCACATCATGTTCATTTACAGAACATCCATCTTCCTCCTCACCCTTCATCACCTCCTCATCCTCATCTGTCTTCACCTCCTATACATCCTCTGACCATTTCTCACCTCCTCTTCCTCCTCCTCCTCACCTCCTCTTTCTCCTCATCCCCTGTCCCATTAGAACATGTATCCACAGACACACACACACACACACACACACACACACACACACACACACACACACACACACACAGGGTCCATTAGCAGTGTGTGTCAGACTGGGAGGACTGGCTGCCTAGAGAGAGAGAGATGCATGATGGGAGTTAAATAAGTAAGGAGGAAGGAGTCGAGCTGACAAGCTGCAGGGTCAGCAGCTAAAACACACACACACACACACACACTCACACACTCACACACACACACACACACACACACACACACAGAGGTGAGTCATGCTGTTGAATAAAACACAGTGGACAGACGAACTATTGTTAAAGGGATAGTTTGACATTTCGGGACATCCTCTTACTCACTGTCATGAGTATGTGTTCACTACAGAGCTCGAATCATGGCGTGGTTAGCCTAGCTTAGCTAATAAACATTTACAGCCTTTTGCTCTCGAGAGCTAATTTCCCCGTTCAGGACGACCGTACGTTTATACAACTCACCGCTTTAATTATATTTAGGATTAAAGTTATGCATAATTAAGGGCGTGGCTGGTTCCAGCAACCAGGTTTCATTCAGCTCCACTTTTGGATCAGCTTGGAGCCGGCTAATAAAGCAGCAGTGGAAATGTTACAGATTGCAGTTTTTAACAACTCCAAAATATTTATCTAGCGCCACCCTCAGGACAAACCATAAATTATTAAGACTCTTTTAACAGGCAGTTTTTCCTTGCCCTTGTCTCCAAGGTCTTGCTCATGGTGGTACTGTTGGGTCTCTGTAAATAATGTTTTAAAGAGTTCGGTCTAGACCTGCTCTATTTGAAAAGTGTCCTGAGATAACTTCTGTTATGAATTGGAGCTATACAAATAAAATTGAATTGAATTGAATTGAATTAAGAAAAGCTACAGAAAATCTTTATTCTCTACCTCCCAGTGTTGAGCAGTTGTCTTTGTGTAAAATGTCCTCAAGTGATGTCACTCGGGTCACTCTGTTGGTGTGGAGTTAGAAAGAAGTGAGACCTCTGGAGCTGCTGCAGGCATAACATTCCCCAGTCTGACACCCAGCTGTTGGCAGCTGAGTTGCATTGTGGGTAACGCAGGCGGCAGGAAACAAGAATGTATGGAATGAAAAAAACTCTGCTTCTGCTGCAGCGATTTTCATCCTTTTTTAGAACAGTCCATCATGTAAATCTGTGAAGAGCTCTTTAATGGAATCTGTCTGGACTATGACACTGTCTGTGTGCTGTTCGTCCCGTGGGTTTGATGCTGTCGTCGCTGCTGGAGGCTCTGCAGCTTATCTCTGCTGTACAGGCTGAGCATGTAGCTATTCAGGAACACGTACTGTCTTTATAAAACCTCCTGATTGGTTCTCATGTGAAAGACTGACGACCGGTTCACCCAGTGCATGCTGGGAGACTCTCCAGCCCCTCAGGTCCCAGAACAGGGCAGGTGATTTAGAGCTGTGGTTTTCAAACTGGGATCATCAGGGGTCCTAGAGTAGGTTGTAGGGGGTCCACAGCAAAAAAGAAGGAGTAGAATATTTGAACTGAATCTGATTTTTTGAGATAACAAAAGAAGAAATCAGCCAAATTGGTTGTTTTGATTGATTCATTTATAGTGATCCCAGTTTGATCATTGATTGACTTTATTGCCTTCAAACCAAATGCTACAGAAAAGACTCCAAGCTGATTCCTTTGGACATTATCTTATCTTTTGTTTTGTTTATCTATTTATTTTTTATATAAGTCCTGCTGTGTGCTTTTTAAAATAATAATCAATCAGAATTGAGACCAAATGTCTTATCGCTCAGTGTGCTCTGCTGATTTTCCGCTCATCCTCTCAGACGCAGACTCGTCTACAAAACTTCACAAAGTGCTGATGATGTTCAGGACGCTTCATCATGACGCTGCAGGAAGCGACGGGAGGAGGAGGATTTGATTTATAAAGACTGAAATAATCTGAGAGCTTAGCGTCTCTGCACAGACGCAGATAAACGCTCTGTTTGTGTGAATCTATCCTGGTCTATTCTGCAGCTGCTTCTACACTGAAAACAACAAGTGAAGACATGAATGTGCCTTTGTGCCTGCAGCGACTAAAGCTGAGGACTCACCTGAACACTGACAGAAACATGAAGAAAAGACAGCGGAGGAAAGCACCTTTCAACAGGTAGACGACTGTCAAAACTGCTCGCAAATCCCAGAGGAACAAAATTATTACGTGACTCCAACAGAAATGACAAAAATGAAGTGAAACGTCCATCTGTTGCTTTGCTCACATCATTGAGCATCACACAGGCAAAAGAAGCAGTCAAGGAACAGTAGCTGTGGGGACACAATGAACTGTTCTACAGCTGCAATGATAATACTTTCAGTCATTTTTAAAGCCGAAGATTCACTGATTTCATCTTCTCAAATTTGCTGCTTTTCATTATGTTATATGACAGTTAAATCTTTGGGTTTGGACAAAACACCCAAACTGAAAACATCACCATGCTTTCAGGCTAGGCCAGGCATAAAGGTCACATCCTTTGACCCTCATCCCTACATAGAAACACATAGAAATAAGTCCACAGGCAGCAGAGGAACAAAGCTACAATATACCTTTTTACTCTCTGCTCACACACACTGACTCACACACACATTTTGGAGAGATTTAATGTATTCAGCATTGAGGCAAAAATTTGAGTATTTGTTTTACAACATTGTGGGGACGAGAACCAGTTGACACGCCAGCTTTATGGGGACGCCCCCCCTTTATGGGAACGTACTCAGTCCCCACAATGTAACCCATTCAAGTTTTAATGTCGTACCTCTGACCAGTATGGTGGTGGATTTCTTGGCGGGATTGCCCACGTTGTTGGACGCCATGCAGCTGTAGGCACCGCCGTCGTCTACGGTGACAGCGGGGATGGTCAGCGTGCCGCCGTTGATGACGCTCCTCCTTGGGAGCTCCTCCCCTCCCGGCCTCACCCACCTCAGGGTGGGAGGAGGGTCTCCACCCGATGCCACACACACCAGAGTGATCGTCTCCCCCGGGTTCACCACCAGGGGGTCGTCCAGGAGGAGCTTAATGGAGGGAGGAGCTGGTGGGGTGGAGGAAGGAGAGAGAGATAATAATAATCATTTACACTTTATTACACTTTAATGCCCTGCGCTGGGATGCATCAGGATTTCATTACATTATTATGCTACTGCAAAAGTAACTATATGATTCTTGTTTAATTAAGTTTTCTGTAAAAAGACTTCAAGACTTTCTACAGTTTCTCAGTCTCATGTTATCTCACATGCAGGTGGGTCTTAGGATCATATATATATCTTTTACATTTTAAAAGGTTTTAAAATATCTTGTCATGTGTAAATAATCCATAGTGTTCTCCCTCCCGCTGCAGAATCAGAGTATAAAAGCTTCCTGTCCGCAGATTCACATCAGAGTGAAATAAAAGCTGCAGAGCGACTCGCTGCCTCGACCAGCTGCACACGATGAGCTGCAGAAAAGCAGCTAAATGCAGAAATAATAATGAGGGAGATAAAAATAGCTGAGTCGACCTCTGTTAAGCTGACATCATGTAAATCCCATCAGCCCCTGGGGCGGGGCGGCAGGATCTACTGTACAGGTCAGAGAGCTGCAGTCTGAGAGAGGAAAATGATTTATTTATGATTTACATTCATCCAACTGTACACGCACAGGTACAGACGGATTAAAACAATCATACAGAGAAAGAAGGATTAAATATATGGAGACCTGAATGCCCATTTCTTCAAGGAAAAGAAAAGAAAGATTCAAAAATTATAAATACTCAAGGAAATTAAAATTATGAGATGAATTAGTATCTTAATAGTGGAAGTCATACATTTCCCTTTTATGTCAAAAATATGAGATATTAATTGGCCTTTTTGATCTTCTATTCCATACTTTTGACATACTATACTCTGTTTTCCATGAGTCAGGCCACTGTTTCATTAGGACCTGCAAACATACTCACACTGTGAGGACTCCAGACTCCATCTGAGGACCAAGTCTGCTCCACACAAGGTCAAACTCTCAACTCAGCCTCAGTTTACAGGTTCAGGGTTAAAGTTCAAACTGTTTGTGTGTGTGTGTGTGTGTGTGTGTGTGTGTGTGTGTGTGTGTGTGTGTGTGTGTGCGTGCGTTACCTGTCCTGTTGTTCAGACTGAAATGGGCGCTCTTGTCTCCGATGCCACAGACATTCCTGACGGAGGAGATGCAGGTATATTCAGCGTAATCTTGAGGACGAAGGTTCTTCAGCTTCAAGATTTTTGTCTCACCCTGTAACACACACAAAAGTGTGTCTTGTTATACTTGTGAGGACCCTCACTGACATACTGCAATCCCCAACTCTTACCCTAAAGCCTTGGTCACACTACATGACTTCCTGTCTACCTTCTCATACTTTCTTCTTGTCAAGAAGTGTGCAACTACCCGGTTTGCTGCTTGCTGTCTGGTGCTGGAGAGAGACTGCTTTCATTGGTTGTAGCTCATTGTGTAGCTCCCTGAAAAAACATATTTTGCTGTCGCCTGTGAGCTCTCTGATCGTGTCTTTGAACAGTTCACACATAGCTATCGTCCTCACTGGAGCGCAGATTTGCCTCTGATCTGGGAGCATTTGATCTCCAAAAACTGTTGGCGAGTGGAAAATCAGGGCTGAAATCATGTAGTGTGAACTCAACATAACCCTGGTTTAAAACTGAAAATCTTCCTGCATATACTACACGCTGTATATAATATATAATATATACTGTTTATATCTTTCACTACTGGACAACAGAGGACAAAAAATAAAAATCTTTCCTGTGTTTAAACTCTTCAGAGAAGTTATTGAGGACAGTTTCTCTTCTGCCTGGAGCTCAGATTATCACTAGTCTAACTGGGACACAAACATCAACATCAACAAAGTTTTCACTCTTCACAAACTAACAGGATGTCCACAGTGTCAGCTCATATTGTCTTACCACCAACTCACTGGTTTATGTACTGGATCAAATGTGTTTGGCACTAACAGATGTGCGTGGGGGGGGCTGTGTTTGAGTGCTATTTGTGGGAGGTTGATGTTTATGTGTCGTGCTGTGAGATGGTGGGTTGTTGTTGTTGTTGTTGTTGTTAGTTAATGTGTCTGAATATTGGGATGGTGCCTATAAATCCATTGGTCTCTAGTTTGTGGTTGTAGTCTCATGAGGTTGTGATCATCCTAGAACTGATTTTATACAAAAGATGCTCTCACTGCAGTGAAATGGTGACTGTGGGGATGAACATCCTCGCACATGAACACAGTTAGGATCACTGGATGCACAAGAGTCTCAGCTTTCCATTCATACCTAATTTATGCATTCCAACACTTCACAGACCCCATTATACAGAAACATTCAAATACGCTAGGTGAAAATAACACCTTTACCGTATACTGCATGCAAAAAACTGCATGTGATGAGCATAAAGTGTCGGCAAACGGGAGACTCGTGGGTCATTTTCATTTCATTTCCATTTTCATTCAGAGATCTCGAAGTCAAGGGAACCCTTTCAAAATGGCCATGCCAGTTGTTCCATCACCAAAATTCAACATCAAATTTGGAGCGTCATTTAATACTATTATTACTTGCAAATATTAAATATAATTTAATATTTCTACAGCCTCTGAAAGACGAGAGAGCAGACAGAGATGTCGGCTGTGGACGTATTTGTCAGCGAGGCAGTACATCCATGTCTGATATACTGTGTTTTATGTATTGTGATTCATTTTGATCAATTCATATTTTTTATTGTCATTTAATTATTTTATTGTCACCTAGTATGACGAAAATGATCAGTTAAAGGTGGCTACTAAAATATGACCAACTGTCACAAACAAAAAAAACAGTACTCTGAACGCTGATTGCTAGCAATGTGTGTATATTTCTTAAATTCTCATTTTTGTGACTTTTTTTGCAGTCAATAACTCACCAATCTTGGTCAAGAGACTCAAGAGAATTATTTTATTTTTTTTATCTTGATGCTTTCGTGGTTAAACAAAATAATTAAAACACAGTTCAAATAAAAATAAATAAATAAAATTACAATTACAGATACAATCTAATGCAAACACGAGATAAAAACAACAGCACCGGGACTGAAAATTAAAAACATTTTTAAACTACAAATAAAACACAAATATAAAACATTGAGTGAGTAACTGGAAATGACATAAAACAATAATTCTGGCTTAATAAGCTTCTCCTCCTCCTTCACCCTGCTCCTCCTCATTTCTCCTTCTCTTCTCCTTCCTCCCTCCCTCTCCTCTTCCTCCACACTTCTCCACCTCGCTGCCAAATCTCTCTTATCTCCTCTGGCAGCCTCGGCGCTGCCTTCCGCCTCACGGACAGATGAGATGAGATTAGATGACATTTAAATGGGATGTTTGTGCAAAGATGGCGGCCAATTTTTTTGGCGGATGAGGAGGAGGAGGAGGAGGAGATAAGTCCCTCATTAGTGCCTACGAGGAGCGAGGGGGGAGGGGTTAACGAGTTCTCGAGCTCGGCGCTGAAGGCATTACAGTCGACAGCGTGAATGTTATCTCTGCTGCGGTATTACACGGCCCACTAACTGGCCGCCTGATTGGCCGGCTTCCCTTTGCTCCAAATTAAATCTAAACCACGGCCAAAAGAGGAGAAAAAAAGCCAAATCTGGAATCTCCATCTGCAGAATTTTTTTTAATCCACAGGAGGAGGAGGAAGAGGAGGAACAGGAGGAAGAGGAGGGCTTAAACTACATGGATGGCTCGGCTTTTCCAAACTGTTGAACTCACTGACGGAGGATGATGAATATTCAGATTTAACACAAGAAAGGAAGCAGGAGGAGGTCGAGTTCCTGAGTGTTGGTACTAACTGTAAGAGAGAAAAATAATGTGGCCCACTGAAAAAATTACCATCATTATTCTTAAATTGGTGCAGTACTTAAATATTCAATTTTGATATAGAACAAGGCATCATCATAAAACTAAAGTAAAACCACATTCAAACATCCAAAATAAACAGCAGTTGTTGGAGGCTGTGTTGGTACATAAATGCATCTTTTTCTCATGTGACTATTATAAGAGAATATATCTTCAACCCTTAGAGACATCTCACATTATCAAACTCCTGAGGACAGTTATTAGGCTCACTGGAGACGAAGTGCGCCTCGCCTGGAATGAGGACGAGATCAGGCAGCAGCAGCAGGAGGAGGCGAGAAAAAGCCACACAAGATCGGTTTGAACTGATTAAATCTTCATTCCACAACGTGAGACAGGAAACAGCTACACTAAGTTAAATATCAAAATCACAGAAAAATAGGAAAATGTGGTGTTTGTGGTCAAAACGTCAGGGTCAAAGAGGTTTTAGAGGCTGCATACATTTTTCAGGTTTACTTTCATTAAAAGGGAGTGTTTTTGTCATTCCTCTTTGCGTCTGGTAAACGTCATCAGGTGGTTTATCCAACTGTTGAGTTTCAAACAAAATACGCACCCAGGTTAAGGTGATCTGAGCAAGGGGCTAAAATACAATGAAAAATAAAACGACAGATTATTTCCCCGATATTTAATAATTGGAATCAATTTCTAGGCTTTTCAAGACTATAAAAAAATGTGTAAAAGAGTGTGCGTATAATGAGTGAAATGTAGTTAAAGTATTGAAAAATTATGTGAATGAAAAACATTTCCCTGAGGAATAAAGACTGTCCTCAAACAAATCTATCACCTTCACTGCAGATAAAGATGCTGTCATATCTGGATATCTGGTTTATAAAATATATTTAAATTCTTACAAAAAGGGAAAGAGAAAACAGAAGCTTCTGACTGATCTTCATTATTCATCCATCCTGATTCATGAAGCCTTAAATGTCACTAAAAAGATGTGGATTTGTTTTAAACAACTCAAAGATTATATAAATAGTTTGAGGAGTTGATGGAGTAAATGGAAGTAAACCTGAGGCTGTGTAAACCCGTTGAGGTTTCAAATGTCTGAGTGAAACAAAAACTGGACTAAAATCAAACTTTTAACTATTTTTGGCCGCAGCTCATGGACCACCACCCGTATTAATCAAGCACCTCAAGATCCCCCGGAGGAATCCCACTGAGAGATAAACTGGGACTAAAAAGACGTTTATTGATGGAGCTTCAACTCGACTCCTGGGAGACGTCATTGTTCTTCTCAGACACAAAGCTGAAGTTATGATACTGTCTTCCTGGTATTTGTGGTTTGGACAGTCAGATGGTAGATGGTAAAATTAAATATAAATATGCTAATGTAAAAAGTTAGATATGAAAAAATATGATGCCAAAATAAAAAAACAGCTCAAATCTCATGAGCGCTGGGATGACAGTTCTGGAAATGACTTTGAAAAACAAAGTGGTGAGAAGTCTTCTGATTGCATAACGCCACCTGTCTCCTGAAATTATATTTATATAAAGATAAACATCCATTTCCTGCCTCTTATCCGAGGCCGGGTCGCGGTGGCAGCAGACTGAACAAGTCCTAACTACAGGACTGTGTTCCAAACTCAAAAGCACAATGATCACAACTATTCTGTGTAATGAGTCACTGGGAGCAGCAAAAGTGACGGCCGAAGGAGGTATGGACTTAAGGAGAGGTCAAAGTGAATGAATTTGCTGTAACATTAATTGTGGTTTATGTCCCCCTGAGTCAGCTGAGCTGGTGACGTTGCGCGTCACAAAAACAGGAAATCAATCCCTGTAAGGCAGCACTGTGAATACATGAATTATAATCAGGACCAGCAATGTCTAAAACTATAGGAAGAAAAGTTAAAACACTAGAATCAGCCAGAAACAGCACTTTCCTTTGTCATGAGAAGTTTGGGCGAATCAAATCAATCGGCAAGATGATCGTCCCAGCTCCAGGAGGTGAACGGGCTCCATACAGGGAGCCATCCAGTCCTCCAGAGTCAGCGAAAAGTAATCCATGCTTCACGTACGATCCAGGTATGATCCGAGACAGGTGTAAAGTGGTAGTATTATCCGAGCAAAGTGCAGGAATGATCGATGACGCAACTGAACAACTCTTATCAGTTACACGTAGTTCGGCTCTCGTTCCTCAGAGGAAAACCATTAAATCAGCAAAATAAAATCACCCAAAAAGACAACCAGCGATGGAATCGGCCAATCACACACCCTCACAATCACAATTTATTACAGACTCAAACTCATCGCTGTACTGCTTAATTAAATCTTAATGACCATGTGTGCTCCTACAGAATATCTCTGACCTCCAACCCCTGCAGCTCCTAACAGGTTAGTTTACCCCCTTAACATCAGCACAGGGAGGGTTGAGGCAGACACACCCTGAGTGACTGATAATAATAAAATAATACTGATAAAAACTGAAGGTGTATTTCTTCACCTGTGTAAAAAACGGCTCGTAGATCTCCACCCCGGAGTCGGAGCCTTGGGTCAGCGCCTCCCGGCCTCTCCTCCAGGTGTAGTGAACAGGTGGGTTGGAGTTGGCGACGCAGCGAAGAAACACCGTCCTCTCAAAGTAGAACTGCTCCTTCGCCTCACCGACGCTCTGATGTACCGTTATTACCGGATCGTCCAGGTCTGAGGAGGAAGAGGAGGAGGGAGGAAAGAGGAAGGGGAGGAAGGAGGAAGAGGAGGAGGAGGGAGGAAAGGAGAGATAAAGGAAGGAAAGGATGGAGAGGAGGGAAAGTTTGTTATAGCACAACGTCAAGTAAGATGCCAAATGACAATTACCATTAAATTCAAAATGGCTGACTTCCTGTTGGGTTTGGGGTATGGGTCCAAGAGGCTTTTTTAAATGTCTTGACATGATACATGTGCCTACAGATTTATACAGTTTAGGGGGCGCTATTGAGCCATTTTGCAACCCCAATGTGCGAGACCCATACCCCTTTACCCCCGTGGCCACAGTTTGTGTGTTTCATGAGTTTCCTTGTTTAAAACACCATAAATGTGATTAATCTGCCCTATGAAAATGAATTGCCTGTATTAGCACTATGGTTCCTGTCTGTGTTTCTCTGGGGAACACAATGAGGACACGCTGTCTCCTCCTGCAGCCTCGCAATTTATAGTTTTCCAAATTTCCAAACAGTGGGGTCAGTTTTCCTGTGGTGGGGGTAATTACTGCAGGACCAGAGGGTTTTTTAATTGGCTGTACACACAGTGAGGTCCCTGATCAGCTGATGGCAGCCGACCAATCAGGCTCCGCCGTGTTAATGAGTCCGGCTATGAAGCCACCGCCAGCAGAGAGGCTAATGGTCGCTAATCCACTTCACACAGGGCGGCGACAAACTCCAACTCGCACACTGAACACATCAGGGCCCAAACAACAGTGGCTGCGAATAAACAGAGGACAACACAATCTGCTGGGAACTCCCACAATGCAGTGCGAGTCCTTCTGTACGGGCTGCAGGTCCGGGCGTGGTGAGGAGTTAATGATTTATCCTGGTTCCTCCTGCAGCTCGATGGTTGTGTAAAAGCCTCCGTGCCCTGAAGGAAGCACTCAGCCGCGGTGCGTTCAGGTACCTCTTGTGATCCTCCAGGATGTTACACAACAACGTCCACAGCTCGCAGATACTGTTTCCTCCTGCTTTTGTTACTTTGGAGGAAACTTTTCGAGTATCAGACGCGAGGGACGTAGCTGTATAAAAACACCCCAAGGACGTCTCTTTACTGGGATTACTGGGATTTTCTGCATGCCAGTTGCAACAATAAACATGAAGGTGAACAGAAGCTTGCAGACCTCCGGGGGGGGAATCACGGCGGCAGAAAAACAGCTCCCTGCTTGCACACATTTAGGTCAACAACATCAGCCACGACGCACACAAACAACAACACAAATGGTTTGTCACATACGAGGAGGTCTCCTGTAGGTCACTGCCCGCTCTTTAATCCACACAGCCAGCTTCATCCATCCCTCCAGAACTTTACAAACCAGTCCGATATCGGAGCCACAGATGGAGCTTCAACACTGAACTTCCTTTATGCTAAGCTAAGCTAACCAGCTGCTGTGTGTGTGTGTGTGTGTGTGGGTGTGTGTTCTTACAGTAGACGTCGACTCGTATGGAGCGGATGGCAGGGGATCCCAGCCCGTTCTCAGCCTTGCAGTAGTAGCGCCCCCCCTGGTGGCGGCTGATATTATCGATCTTCAGAGTTTCGTTGTGCAGCGAGGAGTCGCCCTGGCGGTCCGAGGCTCCGCCCGCCGTCTTAGTCCAACGAATCTGCAAAGAGAGAGGGAGGGGTTAACAGCACCCAGTGCAGACTGGTTTATACTGGTATACTGGTGTGTGTGCGTGCATGTGTGTGTAGCTAACAGGACTCTTGGATGGAAACTGAATTGATGCCAGCCTGTATTAGCCTGCTGCAGATTAACTGTGTGTGTGTGTGTGTGTGTGTGTGTGTGTGAGTGTGTGTGTGTGGTCTAGATTTGTCCTCGTTCAGCATCTGTTGGTCAGTTTTCCATCCGTCCCTCCCACCTGCTCTGTCCCTTCCTCTCCTCCATCCTCATCCTGCTCCTCTCTCTCTCCATCTGTCTCTCTCTATGTCTCTCGTCCTCAGATAGAGAATTCAGAGGGATTTTTAGTTTTTAATTTCTGATGAATTATTAAAATAATCTGGAGCAGAGGGACATAAAACAATAAAATAAAAATATCAATGAAAATAAAAACAATATTGAATTGATAAAAATAGAACGATATATGTAGAAAGGCTCACTACAAACTGTTACAGATGTTTCTGGTGAAAATGTTAATGTTATATATGTTATACATTTACAGATGTTATGTACAGTTACACGTTATAGACTGAGAGATCTTACAGATGTTATTGGTACAGGTGTTACACGTGTTTTAAAAGTTTACATCTTTTCAGATGTTACAAGGATTATAACTTTTACAGATGTTATTGACTGTTAGAGATGCTATAGATTGTCACAGATGTTTACTGATGTCATAGGAAGGTATAGATTGTTATTAACTGTTATAGAGCTCATGGACATCTGCAGATGTTACTGACTGTTACAGAGCATACAGATGTTATAGATATCGTAGACTGTTTTATATATGTTTTAGACGTTATATACGGTTATAGATATTATGAACTATCACAGATTTATATAAATATATAAATGTCACAGGGTGGTAGACTAATTCATATAATAGCTCTCAGAGTTGTTTCAATGTGTTGCTGGTTGTGTCCTTTGGAGTGTAACATTGTTCTGTTCCCTAAGTAGAGTGTAATGTACAGTAGACTGGAAGAGGGCAGATCATTGTTATTCGTGTGAATGTGTCCTGTGGGGCAGTAAACACTCATCTACTGTTATAGGAGGTTCCAGACGTTATGAACAGTTACAGATGAATTTGTGTGAATGTGTCTCTTCTGGGTTTGAATTTAGAGCACAGAAACTTTGCTTTGAACCTCCATCAGCACATTTTCCACCCTGATTCTTTCACTTTCTGTCCCACCTGCTCCATCATCCCTCCCCCTCTCCCTCTCTCTCTCCCTCTCTCTCTCATGGTACAGTCCTCCCACATGTCGGTCGCCCCGCTGCCAGCTGGAGTGAAGTTGACTTTCTATCCGTCTGTGGTGCAGACAGACGGTTAATGGCCTCGAACCAGAGAACTGACGATTAATGAGCTAAAAATACTCAGAGTCCACAGATCCTGGATCTGTGTGACCACACACACACTCTGCAGTGTCTAATTAACACAACGTCGCTGTAGTAGAGCGTAGTAATGCTACTGCAGTGCAGAGGTCGACTGTAACTACTACAGCTACTCGAGTACTGTAAAGTCCAATTTACTTAGTAAGAATTTTGATAATTAGCCGACACAAAGTTAGATATTATACCATGGTCTGACTGAATACTGGATTATGATTGGCTGCAGGGTCTCTATTACTTCCTAATGCAGCAGTTCCAGAATAATGCACTGAATATATATGAATAAATATGAATATCTCATAAGTAGCATACTGTTAGCTCTCTGTCTCGTAGTGTAATGTTAGTCAAGTTGTATCTATGGTTCATCCTTACATTTACTGGAGCAGTGAACAATGTTTCCATTACAGTAGAGCCTTATGGGATGGTAATGATTCTTCCAGGTATTAGTCAGTTCAATTCCAAAACTAAAAATATTAATATGACAATATAAATGAATGATCCTATACTTTTTCCTTTGTCCAGTGACCGCGGTATCCGTAGACCGATGCTGATTGAGGTGTCCATTATCAGGACAACATGCAACAAGTCTTTGAGTTGTTTCTCCTCTAAACTTGTCACATGGTTCCATTTCAACAACTGATCAAATTGTCATTAAAAATCAAAGATTAGAGAAAATCAAAACTTTTTTTCTTTCCTCTCCAGGTATGTTAATAGAGAATAGAGAGGATGGGTTTCCCTGTCTGAGTCTGAACAGTCGAGTCAGCCGCCAACAGATCCAATGAGGACTGACTGAACTTCCTGGTGACAGCTGGCGTCACAACGCTCACATTCGACTGTTGTTTCACTAAATGTTTCTCCAGCTCATTAACACATTACTGTTAATACGGTTCAAAACTGCTCGAACACAATCCGGCTTTCAGTAAAACTACGATTCAGCGCTCAGAGCTGAGAGAGGGAAGAGAGGTGAGGAAGAAGAAGGGATGAAAGAAAAATGCAGAGGAAGCTGAGCTCTGCAGTGACGCAGAGACAGAAAAAAATGTGTGTTTTACAGTGTGTGTGTGTGTGTGTGTGTGTGTGTAGATTGAGACTGTGTGCCAGCAGCTGCTCTATTTATAGCCTCAACAGACTGACAGCAGAGAGAGAGGGGGACTAAAGAGAGAGGCAATAAAGGGAGGAGAGAGAGAGAGATGATGGAGAGAGAAGAGCGGGTGGTATGACAAGATGTAGAAGAAGACTGATTATTGATTAATGGTTGCCATTTTTTATTCTAATTAGTTATGATCCTCGACTTCTGCAGAACTTTGTTTGTTGTAATGCACCAAAATATCTCGTATGTAAGACCGGACCCTCAACATTTATTAAGACATAAATACAAATACAAGTGTGTCTGATATATTTAAAGCATCATTTCCTCATTAAAAAGCATCGACTCCTTCTACCTCATTAAAAATGACAGAATATGCAAATGTTGCTTGTTTTCTAACGTTTCAGAAATTGTCGTCTACTTCAGTGGTTTCCAACATTTTGGCTTCAGGGATCTTTTCTATCATTTTATAAAGTGACGTATTTTATAGACATTTCATATCATATTCAAACCTGTCCAATGAACCCAAACAGTGAACTCTATAAGGACGTTTGCGTAAAAGTTTGAGCTGTATTATGTATGTTTATCATTTTCAACAATCATACAGACTGTATAGTAGGTCTGCCCCCCCCCCCAACAGTCAACTAAACTGTTGATCAGAGGAGTTTTAGTTGACCCACTTTCCATCCGTCTGATAGTTGCAAAAAACTAAAACCCAGTTCAGGAGCTGTGTGTCGTCACCGGGACCAAAGCATCAGAGGACGGCTGCCCCCAGACCACTTACCCATGAACGCATCACACAGGTTGTACGTGTGATTAGAAAAGAGCAGAACTGCTCTGCACATACATCATTCAAAGATCACACTGAAGAAACACTGAGGGAGCCAACAAACAAAGAAATATTACAACTGAACACTCAGACATTTACAGCTGAGCGTTACATAATAAAAAAACATCTAAAAAAACCCAAATCCTGTCCTGGGCTCACATCAGCACATGACTAATAACTGAAATTAAAACCTTTTGAAATAGATTGAGGAAAGCTGTGTGTGTGTGTGTGTGTGTGTGTGTGTGTGTGTGTGTGTGTGTGTGTGTGTGTTCAGGATCAGTTAAGCCTCCACTTGTGAGACTCCAGTTTTGTGGAGTTAATTGACAGTTAATTAAGATGCAGCTTCCAGTCTGCAGCAGAGGATTTAATGAGCTGCAGCACAAACACTTTATGTGCTTTTATTCTGAAATCACTGCTGGGAAATAAACATCATCAACAATAAACTGCACCAACCCCCCCGGACATGCTTTTACACTATTTCTGTTCTGCTAAATCTTTTAAAAAGAAAACTATCTGAACACTGAGCTCGTTTCATTTTGTCCCACTTTATAAGAACACAGTGAAGTAAACAGTGTTTACTGAAGCTGACAGCGTTCCACTTTCACTGCTAGAGTAACGACACAATCTGGGACTCAATCAATAATCTATCATCATTAAACAAACTCTACAGCTATGTTCTATATGGAGCTGATTCAATCAATAATCTATAATCATTGACTGTTTAGATCTTGGTGCTTTTTAACTCTAGATTTGAACCGGATGAAGGATTTTAGTCATCGGACGTCTGGATCTTAAGTTATCAGAGAAACAAGCTGAGCTAACGTTAGCAGCAGCTCGGCTCGCAGCCCCTCCGGGACGTCCTTTGTCTGTCCAACAGCGTGGGAGAAGCAGTGATTGTTAAGGTGGAACTGCTTTATTCAGTGTGTTTAAGGTGGAACTGCTTTATTCAGTGTGTTTAGTGGTTTTAATCAGCGGGTCTGTTTGTGTTGGAGAGGAGGAGACCTCTGTGGATCATTGGGCTCCCGGTAGAAACCTCCTGAACCATGAACACTGAAGGAATCCTAACCGGGAGAAGCTGACTGCAATGACGCCAATGGTGGTGAAGACAACAACTCCCATGATCCCACGCTGCTCCACCACCTCATCACACTTCATATTTTCTTACTGTTGGGATGTCAGAGGCCCCCCAGTGGCAGAAAGAACATATTTTAAGTTTAGGGTTTAATTTCTGTTGAGGGACTTCAGGTTGTTACACTGAATCCCTTCAGATGTTTCCTTTAGAAAGGAAATTCAAACATTTTACAGTTTCCATGGCGACTGTTTGTTTGTTGCATGATATCTGGTGAAAAAAAAAAAGGTAACTTGCAACTTAAACTTGTCTGACCATAATTAAAAGGCAGCAATCGAACAATACGGGTGGAAAATAAACGGCTCCGAACCCTCTTCATCTGTCTGCCTCCTTCTCTCTTCTTCATCAGTCCTCCTCCTCCTCCTCGTGATTGCTCTCATTTATGAAACACAAAGGCGTCGGAGCAGTTCAGCTTGGCGGGAGCTCTGGCACTTACAGCACGCCGCCGGGGATGATGGGAGTTTTTTTTAATGCTGTATGTGCACTGCAGAGTCAATATGGATGAAGAGTGTGTGTGTGTGTGTGTGTGTGTGTGTTTGTGTTTGTTTTATTATATTCGTGAGGTTCATAACCCGGGAGCTCACTGTACTTATAAAAAGGTTTTTGTGGGTTAGGAAAGTTTTACCAATATACCAGTGCTCCTAGCATTCCCAGTGTCCCCAGTGCTCCCAGTATACCCAGTGTTCCCAGTGCTCCCAGTATACCCAGTATACCAGTGTTCCCAGTATACCAGTGTTCCCAGTATACGCAGTGTTCCCAGTGCAGCCAGCATGCTGTTACCTGTGGTCGGGGGTGTCCTGTCACCAGACACTGCAGCTCCAGAGTCTCTCCCTCTCTGATGGTGTACACTCTCTCACTGTAGCGCTCCTCCTCCACGTTACAGGCCTGACCTGAGTGCACGATGCGCACTGTAGGGGGCGCTGTGGACCACAACACACAGATTCAACATGTTCAGTGATTTATAGCAACGTTAATAACACTCATTAATGGGGCGCTCGGTTAGCTCAGTGGGTAGAGCTGGCGACCCATGTACTGAGGCGGAGTCCTTGCTGCAGCGGCCCAGGGTTCGAATCCGACCTGCTGCGTGTCATCCCCTCTCCCTCTGCCCCCCTTTCCTGTCTGTCTTCAGCTGTCCTATCAAATAAAGGCAAAAAAAATACTTATAAAAAATAAAATAAACCCTCATTAATGTGGACACTTCAACACCTGGAACACCTACCAGCCAATCAGAAACAGCGATTATCTGGGCTCAAAGCGTATATTTAGTTTCCTTAGTCCAGGTGAAATGTAAACGTAAACAACAGCATGGCTAGCTACTGATATCACCGATTACTGTACAAACACAACCTTATTATCAGTCTTTTATATGTAGACTACAGACTGTTCAGAGGTAAAAGTCCTCCAGCTGTTTTCAGAGTGGTGACTATGATACGACGCTGTGATTTCACCTGTTTTTACCGCCCTTTATCCATCTGTGCCGACCACCCCGACCCTCCCGACTGTTGAATACTGAGACTGTGACGTAGCTCCAGACGTGATCCTGAATACAAGCTCTCAGTTTATTTCTGTATGAAGTTCTTCATCTGCTGACACGTCTCCACAATTCAACAGTTTTAAAGACATTTTCCCCGCTCTGATCTGCCCCCACACGCCTCACCGCCGCCGAAAACCTGCCGCTGCCCCGCCACATGAGTGGTCTCTCACAGAGCGTCTTTATGTGCCGCAGAGAAAAAAACATCTGATATGAAAATAAAAACAGCTCCTGTGTTTTATTGTTGGATGAACTCGTAGGAGCAGCTGGCTTTGTGTTTTACTGCGCGCTGTTAGGGAGCCGTTAGCCTCAAAACAGACGCTACAGCCTGCAGCAGCTCCTCTACCTGTCGCCATGGGAACCACACAGCGAGCAAGCAAAAGATGCAGTCAAGAACAGCTTCCTCTGGGTGTTAACAGTTTATTTTACAGCGTTTCTGACATTTCGCAGACTTAAAGTTTGATCCTGAGACATGAACGTGGTAAAAACAGGAAGCAAAGTTTAATAACTGCAGTGAAAACGTCCCCTGGAGGTTTAATCACAAGGACATCAGTTTGTTCTAAAGGTCAACAGACTCATTAAAGCAGTTTGTTCAGATTATACAGATTTATATATCATACACTAAGAAAACTGAATTTATAAGTTTAGATTTTTTGTGTGAAACAAGATCCAAAAACTTCCAAAAGTATCTTAAGTTACAAAAACAAAACAAAAGTCAAATGCAAAAGTCCCTTACTTAAAGGTCCAGTGTGTAACAGTGAGGAGGATCTACTGTCAGAACTGTAATATAATATCTATAGGTATGTTTTCATTAGTGTTTAATCAGCTAGAATAAGAATCACTGTGTGTTTGTTAGAATGAGACGTTTGTATCTACACAGGGAGCGGGTCCTTTTCTGGCAGAGTCCGCCATGTTTCTACAGTAGCCCAGAAGGGACAAACCAAACACTGGCTGTAGATATCGGGGTTTGCAATCTGCAACTACACCACTAGATGCCACTCAATCCCTCACGCTGGACTTTCAAGTAAAAGTACTAAAGTATTAGCATCAAAATGTACTTGAAGTACCAAAAGTAAAATTAGCCCAAAGTGCAAAGTTATCAAAGAAATGTAGCACAAGTATAAAGTAGCATTAAGGAGCATCGGATTCAAATATCAGGTTCCTCAGTCGACCCCTGTATCAGTGTCCGTATCTGGAGGGAAAAGTCACATGGGTGCGTACTTATAAATGTTCCCTCTCTCATATTTGATAGTTACCGTGTGCAGGAAGTCTGAGACTAAACCACCTGGAACTGCAGGTCATGTTCGGGGCCAAACACAGTCTGTCTGAACCAGTTCAGCTAATTAAAGTTGTGAAATTATAAATGAGCAGCAGAGGAAAAAGGTCAGCGGGAAATTAATTTTTAATTGACAGGAGGTTCGGCGGCAGACGCCCGGCTGCAGACTGGACCACTAACCCTGATCTGGATTCAGCGGCGGGCCTGCAGGTATGATGTGCTGTTTGTTTGTGTGTCAGCAGCTGCGAGGCGTCCTGCATGTTGAACCACTCGTTTTTATTTTAACACTTCGCCTCTATTTCTGCCTGACCCGCCTGCAGAGATACAGTATTCTGACTGCTGCTGGTTCTGAAGCAAACCACCTTAACATCTGGGATTTAACTCTCACTGGTACAACTCATTATGGTCAGTATTGATTATTTACTCAGCGATTCTCCGGAAAAATAGAGATTACACAAACCTGACCCAAAGTATTAGTATTAGTATTAATATTAGTACGACTGATCCCGACTAACCCTGACAACCTGCTGAAGATCCGATCTGAACGTCACCGAAATGGGACAGAAGAACACAAAAGTATCCTGAACATCACCAGAACCTGGACCTGGTCTGACCTGCTCTGACCTTTGACCCCAATGTGAACCTGAACCTGGTGTTTGTCATCAGAAGAGGAAACGTTTGTCTGCTCATTAAAGATTGAACAACTGAGAGTGAACCAGGAGGAGGAGGGAGGAAGCTAGAGAGGAGGAGAGGAAGCAAGAGAGGAGGAGAGGAAGTAAGAAAGGAGGAGGGAGGAAGTAAGAAAGGAGAGGAGAGGAAGCAAGAGAGGAGGAGGGAAGAAGGAGAGGAAGCAAGAGAGGAAGCAAGAAAGGAGGAGAGGAAGCAAGAGAGGGGGAGAGAAAGAAGGAGAGGAAGCAAGAGAGAAAGCAAGAAAGGAGGAGAGGAAGCAAGAGAGGAGAAGAGAGGAAGAGAGGAGATGAAAAGAAAAGGAGATCAAGAATGAATAGAGGAGGATGAGCACAGGAGGAGGAAGAAGAGGAGTAGAGAAGGATGAGGAGGAGGTGTTGTGTCCTACTTTTCTATTTTTAGGTTCTGAATTTTTTTTTTCTCTCCAATGACTCTGATGTTTCCTGCTGATGTCATCAAACACACACAAACACACACACACACACACACACACACACACACACACAGGACCCCCCCGATGGACTGATTCCTTCCCAGCATGCACTTCAATCAGAGGCTCTGTCTGAAGAGGCCGAACACCTCCGACAGACAGCGAGAACCAGAACAAACAGAACCACAGCAGAGTTGAACTAGAACCACAGTAGAGTTTAACTAGAACCACAGAGGAGTTTAACTAGAACCACAGTAGACTTTAACTAGAACCACAATAGAATTTAACTAGAACCACAGAGGAGTTTAACTAGAACCACAGTAAAGTTTAACTAGAACCACAGAGGAATTTAACTAGAACCACAGGATTTTAATCTGTGTAGAGCAGAGAGAGAGAACAGAACCATAATAAAACAGTAGAACAAGAATAGAACCAGAGTTTAAATCGACCGACGACACTTCAACTGCACGACTGACAGACAGAGGCTGGAAGTAACTAAATACAGTTTATAAAATGTGATATTTTGTTATTAATCAATAAGTCAGTGATTGTAATCATTTAAATGTATCTGTAATGATTTTGAGCTATGAACTTTGAAAGCATTTCTTGCCATTTTAATAATTTTTAAAAAAGCAATCAAATCAATGGATTAATGGATCAATAATCAGCAGATGAATCCATAATAAAATAATCAGTTAGAAAATAGTTGAAAATGAGCTTCATTCATTCAGAGTAATCTAATATCCTTTATAACAGTACAACAGATTAATATGTTATTATGCTCATTATACGCACACACTTTACTGTAATGGAGTATTTTCACAGTGTGGTATTTGCACTTTTACTGCAGTGAGTACTTCTTCCTCCACTGTGGATGAGTCTCTGCAGGATCTCTGCAGCTTCACACATTCTCAGCCTTAGGAGAATAAACTGCCGTTTCCTCTCCAGAACACACAGACGGACTCTGGTGGTGAACAATGACTCGTTCATTGTGTATAAAGTAACATTCACATTGCAGCTGCTGCATAAAACAACACGAGCAAGGATCACTGCGACGCTGCAGTTCTTTAAACGCTATCTGAATCCGGATCTGCCCGTTTCTCTTTTGTTGGAGTTGGACTGACAACGTCCTGCTCGCAGTGCATCAGGTAGATCGGTAGACACAATTATTCATTACTTTTGGAGCTGATCATCAAGAGTTTATTTGAAGAAGAATTATTCTGAACTGAGGATTAAAAGTTCTTTTTGTTATTTCTATTTTTATTATTTGTTTAATTGGACTGAGAACTGAAGAGAAGGTTACATTATTTAATTGGAGGGACAGGAGAGGGATTTCTTTCCTTTTCTGTATTTGAGGAATTGTTGGCTGATGCTGGTTATTTCCTATTTTTATACAGTACAGATTATACAGTGTTATTTCATTAGAAAGAGGAGAGATAATCTAAAGCTGCGATGGTAAACGGACTGTACTTATATAGAGTGCTTTTCCACTACATTCACCCATTCACACACAAATACAGTAATGGGAAAGGTCATCACAAACATTAACTAACTCATTCATACACAGCATCAGGAGAAGTTTGGGGTTCACTATTTTGCTCCAGGACACTTCGACGTGCAGCGGGAGGGGCCAGCAATCAAACCGGCAACCTTCTGATTAGTGGACAACCGGAGCCACAGACGCCCCTGTTAGTCAACAGAAAATTAATCAGCAACTCTTTTGAAAACATATACATTTTGGGTAAAAGCACCAAACGTCTGACGGTTCTATTAGGGATTAACCGATACCGGTATCAGGTACTGGGTCCAATACTCTGCTCATGTAACTGTAATCATAAAACTCAGATACGTTTTTGAAGCAGCATAAACTCTGGAGCAGGTGGAGGAGAAGCAACATCATATTTTAAGAAACCAACATTAGCAACATTTTATTTTTAATTCATACGTTCATTTATACTGAAAACAAGTTTCGTTTTGTTGTGATATTATTTATCCATAAAGTTAAGATAAAGATGTGTTATTGTACAATAAAACATTCTGATGAGATATATATCATATAGTATTTTATATAAAACAAGGGGTTAAAGAAACAAACCGGATTTTTCAATTTCATTTAAATTAAAGGTGCAGAAGTAAATGTTTCTGATTAATCTGGTGAAACCTGAGACTTTTGTTTTGAAATAAAATTACCTTTCCTTTGGCAAGGAGGTCAACTTTTTTCTTAGAAGGAGGAAGTGAGGGAGTTTTTCATCTGTATTCACCTCTCCTCCCTCCATCCTCTGATCCTGTTCTGGCTCAGGTATTTTCCATTTCCCCCCTAAAACCAGGTATTAGTCTAATCGCTGAGCTCTCTGCAGCACCACGAAGCGCTCACGTCCTAATAAGTGGTGAATCCTGCCTGAACCCAGCAGACCGGCTGATCCCCGCAGTACAAAGTGCAGCACACAAAAAACATACACAAAACACCTCCTACACTCAGGAATTACACTGCACCCTCAGGGTCTTTACAATCACTGCTAAACCAGGAATTAGATCCAGTCCAGTCCTCTGGAATACACTGCTGCACCGAGCTGAGTCGCATTGATCAGAAGGTGAAGAGTCGTGTGTTTCTGCAGGTTACGGCCAAAAAAAAAAAAATTATCTCACAACACGCATTAAATTCCTCAAACACTGATCAGTGATCCATATAAAAACATTCACATGAACTAAACTTAAAGGAATCAGAAATATGAGCAGAGATAGGGCTGGGCGATAAAACGATAACGATATCTATCGCGATAGACACGTGATCAATATCAATAGAAAATACGTTCGATAGAATGTTTGATAATTTCACTTGAACTCCATTAGAGAAAAATAGGAAGAAAACCCCAAGCCAGAACCGCAAGCCATTCTGGGGGATTTAGGCAGAGGAAGGGCTTTAGCCTCTCAACTTATCACGGCCCAGCTAGGCCAGGTTGGTGGCATCAACAACAACAACAAAAAAAAAGAACGGCGTGGAGTGAAAGGAGAATATGAGTGCGACAGCGCGAGAGGAAATTGTAGATAAAAAAGGAAAGGTCACGTCACCAGTTTGGCAATATTTTGGTTATTTTAAGTCAGACAAGAGTCAGACCGATGTTGTCTGCAAACTTTGCAAGGTCGTTGTCCCTGCCAATTCTGGCAACACGACAAATTTATTTTATCACCTCTCATCCGCTGGAGTACAGCAGCCTCAAAGAGCCACAGCCATCGACATCTGCCGGTACAGCATTTATTTAATGTCTATATTTGCACATTGACCAGAATGTTTATTTATTTGACTGTTTTTCATAGTTGTGTTGACTTCTTTATAAAGGTTAAAGGTTACGTTTAAAATAAAAGTATTTAAATTCAGCCTTTTTTTCTCCTGGTCCTCATTTAGAATAGGTTAAAAAAACGAATCAATAATTATCGATATCGACTGATATGAAACACTTATATCGTGATACAGTTTTCAGCCATATCACCCAGCCCTAAGCAGAGACGTGGACCAGTCTGTGACCTGCAGCACATAAACACTCCAAACAAAGCAGCAGCACAGTGTCAGAGGTCAAACATGCAACACATTTGTGGAAACGTCCTCTGGGTCTGTGAGTCTCTCCTGGACTCTGTTTAACATCCCAACAAACGGAGATAAACTGCACTAAAGGGCTTCAATAACACTGACTGTGGGGAGCAGCCCTCACTTTGTTATGTGAACGGAAATTTCACATCTGCCTCAACTCATTAAATAATGGTCAGCAACACCTGAGTCCATTAACAGCAGGTGAGTCCACATGTTCACTACAAACTACACAGAGATTAAAGACAGAAAGCCAATGATGGCTCAAATGATGGCAGAATCCAAATGTCCACCCTCAGTCCTCAAGGACTTCAGTTAATGTGACGTGTTCACCATCATCATGTCAAGACTAGAGAAGTCTGCACCCCAAGCGGACTCTCTGGAAATCTGCAGAAGTTGGATTGGGGCCCCTTGTGGACTGGATGAATTGTGGGTTTGGACAGCCCTCAGCCCTCGCAGACTTCCCAGAAATGCACTCAGAAATTCCACAAGTCTGCAAGAGCACTAAAGTCCGGATATTTGGATCCAGCCAGCCTCTCTTTTTCTAAGGAAGGTTCTTGACTTTGCTTGAGCTGGAAGTATCCAAGTGGCAGCCATGATAACACCTGGTTGACTTCTCTAAATGCTTCACTGCTTCCTTTCTTCTCTCCTTTAGCGTAGGACACTGTGCCATCCTTCACCTTTAAGGAAACCCCAGTCCTCCCAGGAAGGGGCCATGTTGCGTTCAAACAATTAAAGCAAATTCAATCAATCCCAGAATTTTGGCTGATCACTGCAAATATTCTGCGAGTTTGACAAAGCATTGTAACTTCCACTAATCATAGCAGCCCACCACACAAACCTCTGAGCCACAGTAGTCACCAAACTACTTTTATTCTCAATGGAACAAGTTGTTTTCAAGTTTTAATGAATTCTACAAAAAAATATTTTGTTTTTGCAATTTTCACTTTCTCCTGCAATTTTATTTTAATATAATTATTATTAGAATTTTATTGCAAAGAAATCAGACTGTCCAGAATCAGAAACCCCCCCAAAAAAGCCAGCGAAATCTTGGAGGGCCTGAAATACAGTAACATATAAAGTGACACCCCATTCAGCCGTCAGTGAAAATAAACAACGATCAACAGACTATACTTCTTCTTCTGCAGAGTTTTATGGCAGTTGGCATCCATAAGTTTAACATCCCAACAAACAGAGACAAACTGCACTGAGCGGCTTTAATAACTCACTGAAACACTGACTGTGGGGAGCAGCTCTCACTGTGTGAACTGAATCTTACCACCCGCTTCGATCAGCACCAGAGTTCATTAACAGCAGGTGAGTTCACATGTTCACTACAAACTACAACCAGAAAACAAGTCGGAAGTATTTAAGTAACACGAAGGCCACATGGGAACGTTTCTGTTTCCAAACACACTGACCTCCTGCAGTGAAAATCAGGGATCTGTTTCCTTCCCTTTAACGCTCTAATCTCTCTCCATCCCTTTAATTCAGGAAATGGTTTAAAACTGCACACACACACACACACTCACACACTCACACACACACACGCTCACACAGAGTCAGCCTCAGGACTGTACAGTAGAGCAGTGAATCTCAGAGGGCAGCAGGAGCTCGCCCTGATTTAACCACTGTTTCTGTGTGAGTGTGTGTGTGTGTGTGTGTGAGTGCGTGTGTGTGTGTGCGTGTGTGTGTGTGTATGAGTGTGTGTATGTGTGTGTGTGATGTAGACACACAGTGACTCATCCTCCAGCAGAGTAGAGCCCTTCTCCCTCTGCAGTCTCATCCAGTGTGATGTTGTGTATTGTTAATTGTGTGTGAAACCAGGTTTTATAGACTTTAGCCTCATACCAAAGTCCTCATTTATAAAAATGTTCTTAGATTTAGACTTGAACTTAGTTTTAAGATAATTTCTGACAGCACTAGATTAATAAAAGATGCTGAGAATTAAAAGTATGCACCTGTGATGTGTATATACTGCTTTAGCGATTTAGCTTATATAATGCTAGCACAACTGAGGGTTCAGTGAGGCAATAGATGGTGAATTAACAGAGATATGAGCAGGGGCGTGTCCAGAGGGGGGACCTGGGCTGGCCACCCCTGAAATCTGATTGGCCACAAGTATCACCCCATTATCCTTCCCTCTTCCACTCTGCACTGTCTTTCAGAGGCTGTAGCGGGCTCCGTTTTAAAGCTAGAGTGATAGTGCTCCAAAGACTGAATTTGGCAAAAAACATTGCACGGCCATTCTCAAAGGGATCCCTTGTCCCCTACTGGGGTCTCTAAACAATATTTCGAATGACTTAAAAGCTGAGACACATCATGCCACCATTACATAATTCAGTGCCCCTCTTCTTCTACGTCAAGAAAGTCTGGACACGCTCCTGGCTATGAGTTTAATTCGTAGTATTTCATCCACCAACCAGCACTTATTTTAAAGAGAAATCTTATAGTGTGGATATATGACGGCTTGTATCTTGTGTTTCTAGATTCCTTAAAGGGAATTTGGTGTAATATTTTCCCTGGAGAGCACACTCAGCTTCTCAAACGGCTATGTATATATTTTTTTATGTTTTGTCATCACTACAGAAACACTTGAGTATGATAAGGTTGTCTGATGTTGACTGCTTAGTTATTTGCTTTAAAGGATGTAGAGGTATTTAACAAGATTCTACAGATACTTGAGGCTGTTGTACAAATCCATTAGGAGACTCTAGTGGCATTAGAGATCATTGAGGAAGTTCTAGGGGTCCTCAAGGAGGTTGTAAGGATCCTTACTGAGATTCTACAGGTGCTTGAGAAAGTCCAAGAGATGTTGAAGGGTGTTGTAGAGTCCCTTGATAATATTCTATAATGTCCATGAGGAGATTTTATGGCCCTGAGAACTTAGTGAGAAGTTTCTAGAGGTCCAAGACAAGGTTGTAGAAGCCCTTTAGGAGACTCCTGGGTATTCTGTATTTAGAGACAGAAACAATCTGATTTGTCAAAATAAAAGAATAATTAAAACTGGTGGTCATTACATAAACCTGTAGTCTGGTCTAGTTATCCAGGTCTTAGTTATCCCAGTTTAAACTGAGTCCCTGTCAACTGGACTGATCTGAGACCTGATCTGAACTGAGACTCAAAACCAAAAACTACAAACCTCATTTATTCCTCAGGTCTGAGTTCATTCGGGGATCAGAAGCGTTTCATCTGGTTTTCATTTATTTATGTCAAAGAGCAGAAGTGGAAAGGGAAGACAGACAGACATGAGACTAAGTATTAAAACCACTATCTGTCCCAGATCCAAATGTGGCTCCATCTTACACAGGTTCACTCCAAAACTCTGTCCGCTGATCTCAGGTCAGATTTATCTTCACTGTTTTATTCATTTCAAAGTAAAGATTTGTATGTCCTCTCTCTCTCTCTCTCTTTCTGTTATGTAAGCTCTCTCGCTCTATTTCTGGAGTGGAGGATTTCTCAGAGGAAGCTGCCGAGTCAGTGGGACGACTAAAAATAACTGCTGGCATCTGATTGGCTGATAGCACGGGGCTCCTTCTGCATACATAATGAGGCAGAGGATGAAGAGGGGTGAATGAAAACCAGCAAAAATGACTGAGATGATTGTAGCACGTTCAATTAAAACATCCGATTGGATCATTGTATTTAAATACAAACCAGGAATGACCAATCACTGTTAGGCTGCGCCGTGTCTGATTGGTTGCTTACATGCTGATTAAGTGAAGTGAAGCAACAGCAACAATATTGTACAAGTCCTTAAAGTCCAGGGTTCTTCATGAGATTTCAGTGGTCCAAAGGGTGCAAAAATTACTATGGTGGTCTAAGGTTTTGGTGGTCCTTGAGGAGTCACAAGTCTTTTAGGGATTTCCAGAATTTCTTGAATGGTGCCATGGTTTCTTAAATAGACATCCTGGAGGAAGATGTTAAAGTTCTTAAAGAAGTTCATAAAGATTACCTTTGGAGTTACCAGAGGTACTTGAAAAGATTTCACGGATCCTATATGTGGTTCCATGTGTTGAAGAGGTTTCAGAAGACCCTAACTGATTGTTAGGTTCAAGTTGTCCTTGAGGGGTTACCAAATGTCCTTGAGTAGGTTCCTGTGTTTGGAATGAGATCCCAGAGGACCTTGAGCTAGTTCTACAAGTCCTTTACAATCGTCCAGGATTTCTTGAGGTTCCAGGGGTCCTTTATAAAATTACAGGAGATATTTATGAGGTTTCCGAGGTCCTGACGGAGAGTGCAGAAGTTACTATGAAGAAGTAGTCATCAGAAGTCATTCAGGGATTTCCAGGAGTTCTTGAAAATATTCCATGGAAGAGGTTCCATGGGTTCCTGGTGACCTTCAAAGATTTCAGGGTTCAGCAGTCCTTGAAAAGTTACCAGAGATCACTGAGAAGGTTCTAGATGTCCTCGAGGTGATCTGCAGGGGTAGCTGAACAGGGTGGACGTACGCTGCTGTATTTTAACATCTGTCATAATAGTGGCACTTAAAGAGCCTGATATTTTCTGAGGTGGTACGTCAGTTAAAACTTTGAGAAACTGTTCTATTTTACACTTAATGGGACCATAACTTACTTACTTGACCATAACTCAGGAAACTAACCCGTTTCCTCTCAGTGTCTCCATCATGTTTGCGTCCTGCAGGCTGCAGCTGCTGGTAGATTGAGGCTGAACCAGCTTGCAGAGCTCACAGGCTGACAGCTTACATAAGCACACTGTACACTGTATTATTCTCCAAACATGGCCTTAATCCTCACTCTGGGAGAGAGAAGTCTCCCCAAGGTGGGATTTCTGCAGCTGAAGATGAGCCGCTGTGATGCTGCCACATGTTAACGTTGGTCTGCTCTTTGATCGCAGTCGAACATGCATCTCGCTCTGTTCATGTTCTGTTCTCAACGTACACGAGCCGTTCAATAAACATCACATCGCTTGTCTCTTTTTAAAACGCTGAGATGGATGGAAGTAAAGGAACAGTGAACTTTTAATTTACAATGATTCGTTTATGTCAGAAAAACTGCTACTAAACAGCTACTCCATGTTTAAAGGTTAGAGATTCATAACATTAATATATCAGCTAACATTATATTCTCTATATATACAGATACAGAGTCACATGGTGTCTCTCTCCCTCTCCCGTGTTGTATCGCAGCCTCTCTGTGGTTTGTTTCAATAGCCGGTCCTGCTGTTTTTATCATCTACGTCGGTGAATTAAGGATTTATTTCCACTAAGTATTTCACAGAGTTGGTGAATGTTGGAAACACTAACAGAGATGGTTTTTAATGAGTTACTGTTCATTTTGAATGAAGTTACAATGTTACAATCTGTGAGGTAAAATTGGCGTTTTTTGTTATTAGTCAAGATCCTTTCTATAATAATGCTGTGAGACTGTGTGAGAATAACAATCTGAGTCTGTCAGTGGCAACAACAACTGTTAGTGGACGGGCTTTTGTCCCCGAGCATTAACGTTGGCTTACATTCTGGTCCCGAATATATTGTATATACTCTGTGAATTTAGGATTTATTTCCACCGAACCAGAGTTGGTGACTGTCGGAACAGTTGAAAGATTAACAAAGACGGTTTTGTTTTATTATTCGGTATCGATTAAAAGATAGTTAATAACAGCCCGAACGGGATCACAGTGTCTTTGAGTTGGGACGTTGGTATTTTGTTTTCCTGAGGGACGCTAATGTTAGCAGCGCTAGCGCCAGCAGCCTGCTCTCCTTGCAGGTTAATATCCACGTCCACGTGGTGACGCATCACTCCAGTCAAGTGCTTATATGTTTATTTCTGACACAACCTTAATTTCCTTTTCTACTCAATCAATGACAAACTGTGCTGGCTTTATGAGCTGCCATCTTTCCCCCTCACTGGTTGATATCTGGGTGCAGGGAGAGCGGGACTGCTGTGCTGGAGCTGCTCCCTCTAGTGGTGGGTGTCGTATATGCAACAGTTAACCGTTATTACACAATCAAGGCCTACTTTAGTAAAATATTTGTACTAGTTTATACATAATATGTTTCTCTAACCAACCAGCACTAGCACAGGAAAGATAAAGACAATGTGATAACAGGGCCTCTGTGGGATTTACTCATTTTAGGCGCTGCCTGCCGCTGCCTCCATTAGTTTGTTTGTGTGACGTTTGTGTTTTAACATTTTAGTACATCTTCACAGACCGGAGAGGAATGCGGCCGCGAGCCATTCGGTGCTGCATGGCGACCTCCGAAACCTTCGGGAGCTCCGTCCTGATTGGTCTGCTGTACACGTGTGTGGATTTAATTTTTTATTTTAATGTTGCGAATTCACGTCGCTGCTGGTATGAATCATTTTGATTAAACATATTTACGGGAGACTATTTCACATTTTCGTGGTGTTTATTCATCTCGTGTAAAGGCCTTTATTCTCTCTTCGTCTTCTCTCTCTCTGCCGCAGGACGTACAGTTCCTTCAGCTGCTTATATGACTAATCATGTTCAGTAATGTCCTCTATGAATCATCACACACACACACACACACACACACACACACACACACACAGTGGATGTACATGTGTCAGTGTGATGACTGAGAGGACATAAACTTCCTCTGCCTCCGTATGAATCACAGCCAAACATACAGTCAGAGCCATAAGCAGGATCAATGTGAGAACACACACACACATACAAAATTAATCACCAACTGCCATCAACAGTTATCAGTGGCTCTCCAAGTTCAGGGACTTTTGCTAATGTAAACTTAGATATATATTTAGACTGTTTTTCTGCTATCGATCTTCATCAGTTAACTTCAATCATTTCTTCATCGAAGCCATCAACCTGTCTGTTAGACCCAATCCCAACTAGGCTGCTTAAAGAAGTTGTTCCCTTAATTGGCACTTCTTTACTGGATATGATTAATCTTTCTTTATTATCAGGATATGTACCACAGTCCTTTAAAGTAGCTGTAATTAAACCCCTTCTTAAAAAGTCCACTCTTGACCCAGGGGTTTTAGCCAACTATAGACCGATTTCTAACCTCCCCTTCCTCTCTAAGATTCTGGAGAAAGTAGTCGCCAAAGAGTTGTGTGACTTTCTACATAACAATAGGATTTTCAGTCAGGATTTAGAGTTCATCATAGCACAGAGACAGCTCTGGTTAAAGTTAATAATGACCTTCTGATTGCTTCTGACAATGGACTTGTCGCTGTACTTGTATTATTAGATCTTAGTGCTGCATTTGACACCATTGACCACGATATTCTTTTACAGAGACTTGAGCATCAAATTGGCATTAAAGGAACCGCACTAAGCTGATTTAAGTCATATTTATCAGATCGCTCGCAGTTTGTACATGTTAACGATGAATCTTCAATAAATACTACAGTTAGTCATGGAGTTCCACAAGGTTCTGTACTTGGACCAATACTATTTACTCTATATATGCTCCCTTTAGGCAACATTATTAGGAATCACTCCATTAACTTTCACTGTTATACAGATGATACACAGTTATATCTATCGATCAAGCCCGATTAATCAATTATCTAAATTACAAACATGTCTTAAGGACATAAAATCCTGGATGAGCTGCAATTTTCTGATGTTAAACTCAGAAAAAAACAAAATTCTTGTTCTTGGCCCCAAAAACCTTAGAGACTCACTGTCTAAAGATATAGTTACTCTAGATGGCATTACCTTGGCCTCTAGCACCACTGTCAGAAATCTTGGAGTTATCTTTGATCAGGATTTGTCATTTAACTCCCACATAAAGCAAACCTCTAGGACTGCCTTCTTTCATTTACGTAATATTACAGAAATTAGACACATACTATCACAGACAGATGCAGAAAAACTAATCCATGCATTTGTTACTTCAAGGCTGGATTACTGCAACTCTTTATTATCAGGTTGCCCCAATAAGTCCATTAAAACGCTCCAATTAATTCAGAACGCTGCAGCACGAGTACTGACAGGAACTAGAAAAAGAGATCACATCTCTCCTGTACTAGCTTCTCTGCATTGGCTCCCTGTAAAATGTAGAATAGAATTTAAAATCCTCCTCCTCACCTATAAAGCTCTTCATGGTCAGGCCCCTTCATATTTTAAAGAGCTCATAGTACCCTATTACCCCTCTAGAACACTACGTTCTCTGAATGCTGGGCTACTTGTGGTCCCTATAGTCTCTAAAAGTAGAACAGGAGCCAGAGCCTTCAGTTACCAAGCTCCTCTCCTGTGGAACCAGCTTCCAGTTGTGGTTCGGGAGGCAGACACCCTCACCACATTCAAGAGTAGGCTTAAGACATTCCTCTTTGATAAAGCTTATAGTTAGGGCTGGATCAGGTGAGTCCTGAACCATCCCTTAGTTATGCTGCTATAGGCCTAGACTACGGGGGATTTCCCATGGTGCACTGAGCTCCTCTTTTCCTCTCTCTCTCTTTCTGCACACATTCATGTCCCATTAATGCATGTTACTAACTTCACTTCTTCCCCGGAGTTCTTGTGCTTTCTCGTCTCGCAGGTTCTTATCGATCCTGGTGGAGCCTCCTGCCATGGTCCTGCTTGACTGCCATTGCCAATACTGTTGTTGCTGTGCACCTGTCTGTCTGTCTGTCTGTCTGTCTGTCTGTCTCTCTCTCTCTCTCTCTCTCTCTCACCCCAACTGGTCGAGACAGACGACCACCCATCTAGAGTCGAAGGATCTGTCCTAGGTTTTTCCTTACCCTTGTCTCCAAGGTCTTGCAAATGGTGGTACTGTTGGGTCACTCACACACTCACTGCTCACACACACACACACACACACACACACACACACACACACTCACTCACTCACTGCTCACTCACACACACTCAGACACATACACACACTCACTCACACACACACACAAAAACACACACTCACACACACACACACACACACACACACACACACACACACACACACACACACACTCACACACACTCACACACACATTCACTCACACTCACTCACTCACACACACAAACACACACACACACTCACACACTCACTCACACACACACACACACACACACACACACACACACACACACACACACACACACATACTCACACACACACACACACACACTCACACACACTCACTCACTCACTCACACACATACACACACACACACACACACACACACAAACACACACACACACACACACACTCACTCACACACTCACTGCTCACACACACACACACACACACACACACACACACACACACACACACACACACACACTCACTCACACACTCACTGCTCACACACACACACACACACACACACACACACACACACTCACACACACACACGCGCACACACACACACACACACACACACATACAAACACACACACTCACACACTCATACTCACTCACACACACACACACACACACACACACACACACACACACACACACACACACACACACACACACAAACACACACACACACACTCACACACTCATACACACTCACACACACACACACACACACACACACACACACACACACACACACACACACACTCACACTGTTCACTCACACCATAAAGACCGCCAGCGTGTTGCTCTGAGAATACATTACATGTCATTACAGCAGGGACACGTCCTCAACACTCCGGCGGCCATATTTATCTCACCTCCACCTTCCCCTCGGCTCCCAGCATGCACTGGGAGAAGATTTACTCATCTAAGAATTCAAATGTTCATCAGGAACCGAGAGCAGGAGGAGACGTGACAGAGGGAGGAGAATGATTACCATTCCTCTCGTTTTCCTCTCCTCCTCTTGTGTTTCCTTCTCTACATTTTTTCACTCAGTTCTGACAATCAATGAATCAATCAATCGTGACATTGATCACTCTGGTCACATTTCTTTTAACTAAAGACTAAAGAGCTCCAGATTAGCCTCTGAGAACCTGAAGACCATGAACCTCCTTTCAACCCAACTTCCTGTACCTTCCACAACAAAAGACCAAATTAAAAGTCTTGCTGTAAAACTGCAGCAGCATGTAGTTTCATCACACAAAGAAAAAACAAAACCTTTAGCAGCTGTAACTTTTCCACCTTAAAATAAACTCCTCTTCCTGCTCTCCACCCGTCGGAGCCGTTACTTCTCCTCCACTGATCAGGCCGGGAGGATGCACAGGAAATCCAAACAGACATGTAGATTAATCTCCTCAGTGGAACAGAAAAGGACCCGTCACACTGGCTGGCAGACAACCGGAGATGTTCACCGAGCCGCAAAGTGTCACTCTGCTGTCTCCACCTCCACTACTCACGAACAGCAAAACAAACACACCCGAAGCAGGACAAACACACAGTGTGACAGAGGTCAGTGGATCAAAGGGAGGTCCCACTCCACAACCAACTTCAATCTGCAAAAGCCTTTTCATTGAGCGTTGATCTCCCCTTTATGATTTCATGTTGTGTGTTTGAATATTATGTTGCTCTTTCTAAAAGGAGGAAGAACAGGAAACGTGTCTGTTACTTCAGCTATCTGTTTTACTTATGAACTAAGTTAGCACAGCCCTGATCAACCAAACTCCATTCAGAAAACAAGCACTTTAAGTCTAAATTCAGACTTTTTATAAATCGCCATCATGATCGTGGTCGTTATTTCAGCACCATTTGATCCGTTAATTGACATTAAATCACAGAAACATCCGATTATTTTGGGCTCATTCTGCCGCAGTGAGACAGATTAATATATTTACATGTACGAGTAAACACTGAGAACACATCATAGAAGGCAAAGACAACAGCAGAGGGACAAATAGCCTATTATAGATAATTAGTCTATACCAGCCACGCCTCCACTTCCTGCCACTGTGCAAAAATGAAGCCAAAATATCTTGAATACAGCGAACGCACCATCTGCTAACATGGAGGGGGCGCGCTTTATGACCTAAGTAGTTTTTTCCCACAAAAAGGGCAGAAAATGCTGTTTTCATGCTGTTTGGGGTTTTGGACATTGCCCTGGAGAAAACAAACAAAAGATTTATGATTCATCAATAAATCTGGAATAAATCAGCAGATTAGTTGATAATGAAAGTAAACATTAGTTGCAGCCCTAAACACACAACAACAACAACAACAACAACAACACAGTCATTTCAGAGTGAAGCACTGTCTGAGTCTGCAGATTTCCACTGCACCTGTCTGTCTCGCTCTTGCGCTTCCTGCTAGAGCGCCCCCTGGAGGACGTTAGCCCTTAAAAATCTATAGATTAGCCGCATCATTGTTTAAGCCGCAGGGTTCAAAGCGTGTGGAAAAGGTAGCGGCTTACAGTCCGGAAATTACAGTAGGTCTTTGTACAGCACTCAGTGAGGCCATCTATAGTTTTATTTATTTAAATGAACAGGATAACTTCTTTTGCTCTTTTTGTCTTCCGTCTATTTGCTTTGTGGACGTTGTTAGAGTTGTGTTCAGTAAAAGTAATATGAGCCTTTACAGAGTTCAGTCAGGTTGAAAACCTTTAAAGAACACAGACAGACATCCGCTCTTATTTAGGAAACTTATTCCATTCAAATATATATTTACAGTTTATCTATTTATGAGGCCAATACTTCATTCAGTGTTTGTCTGCAGCATTGTGCTTAAACAACAGTACACACTCACAACCAAGGCAAGTGGACTGATTACCGACCAATCACCATTTAAACTACCACATAATACAAGCAGACACCAACAAACCACCCTGCCCCCTGCTGTCCCATGAGTCCACTCAGGTGTCCTTTGTTATCCTCTCTCTTCAGTGGTGCACCGACTCAACGGCCCCACTGGAAACTCAAAGCCAAACTTCAGTTCTGGCTGATATCCTTTCCCTGCTCTACTTTCTGATGCTAGAGTCGTTTATAGTATCTGAGTTTTAATACAGGCTGAATAAATAAACCTGTCTGTGGTCTCTGTGACGCCCCCCACAGGTCCGTGAAGCTCAGAGTGGTCGACTCTGGCCGTCGCCATGTCGGCAGTCCTGACTCCGCTCTGGTCTGAGAGGTGGAGCTGAATCAAGCCTGGTTACTGAAAACTGCCTGTGACCCACCTGTCACTCACAGCAGCCACACCTTTAATTCTTCATAACTTTAAGCCTTAATATAACATAAAGAGGTGAGTTGTACAGTGAAATGAGCTGTAAGTTTGATCACTAATAGAATTAAGTTGTGTGAACATGGGAGCAGAAATGAAATAGAAGAATTTTTATGTTCCATTTTGAGGTGTCATTATCCGACCAACAGAGTTTCAAACTAAACACGACCAGATTTACGTAAACTGAGTGAGGGACTAACATTCAATTGATATTTGGTCATTTTAATCCTTTTTCAGGTTTTCAAGGACGTGTTGGAACCCAGACAGTGACAAATAATAAAGTGGATAATAGAGTAGCCTACGCAGCGCGACTGAAACACACTTTATAAAGTTTCCCCAAACTCAACAATTCGGTTTTTTTAGGGGCAGATTTCCCGCCACCTTGATTTACTCCAACGCAGGAGGAGGAAGAAAACATTCAAATGACCAGGCGTGAACAGAAAGGTGAGATCTGAACATTTACTATCCGGATACAGATCGCAGTCCGTCCTTCTGTCTCTGTAACGTTTGTCTGAACAGGAGCCACTTGTTGGTGGAGCTCTTCCTCCTCCTCCTCCTCCTCCTCCTCCTCCTCCTCCTCCTCAAGCAGCCGGCCGGCAGGAAACGGGAGGCGGGCCAACAGCCCTCCCAGTAATCTGCCACACTCCATCCTCATTACTGCACATTAACACTTATTAACACAGTAAACCCACAGCTAATGGCTTGATAAACACAGGAACACACTGGGAGGAGGAGGAGGAGGGGAACAATGGCGGTGCGAGCGGCGTTTCCTGTCTGCGAGGAAATGCTCCACAGCTGGGAGAGAAGGGGTAATTAAAAAACAATTATAATTAATCCCAATTTCCCAGAGAAGGTAAAGTGAGAGCAAGTCAAATATACAGAGTTAATGATTTCATCAGGGTAGGAAAATGTGCTGATTCATGTCTGCACACACACACACACCCACACACACACACTAACACACACACCCACACACACTTCCTCCCACAGACCAAATAATAACAGCACTAAATGTAAGCCTGATTATCTTAACCTCCTCAGTATGGCGACCACGCAGACGTACAGCAGCGGCCATCCGGCCCGGAGTAGTGTTGTCACGATACCAAAATTATTGTTTCGATACCGATACCAAGTCAAGAATTCCGATTTCGATACTTTTTCGATATTTTTCCTGAAAAGGGAGAAACACTCTCAAATATCATTGCTGTGCTTTATTTTAAAACCGGGACCAGATTTTAATCATATAGCACACTAATGAATGAACATATGAACAGCAGATATATTAAACATTTATTTAGCAGCAATATCTATATATTTTAACTTATTCTGTCAACCTTTCCTTTCAGAGGAGAAAACTCAGCCATTGAGCCCACGGCTCCAGACTTCTGTAGCAGAAGAAAATGGAAATATTTAAAATATGATGGGGATAAATTTGTCATAACAGAGGACCTAAATAGTTTATGTGTGATAGTGACAATAACTTGTGACTAACTTAGCATCTCTATTTGCAGCTAACATTTACTTAACCATAACATTACCATAATTAATAATAGGAAATAATGAGTTAACCTAATGTTATTTAAGCTGTGATATATGGATTAATATAGGCTAATGTTTCCTGTACTTCAACGTCTGATTTCTTTGATGGTTAACTTTATATTTGAGTCCATCATTTCTTACAAGGCGTTTCACAAATACACCTCCTCTGCGGTCTGTGCTCTTTAAATGCTGTAATAACCTAATATAAATAAATCACTGACAAACATGCACATGCTCTGATTATAATCATATAGCCTATAGATCATTTTAGCTGATGTTTTGTGTGCTTTATTTTAGCAGCTTGCAAATGATTAACGTTATCTGTGAAAGTTGCGTTTTCAGAGATGTTGAATTATCCGTAGGCAGGCTGTTGGTCAGCCATGAGGATAATGCCCATAGTTAGCCTACTATTTCTCTAGATAGCCTCGTCAAACTACGGTGGTGCAAAATAGTGACTTCTCACAAAATAACCCATAGCCTACTCCTTTGACTTATTTAAGGGCACGAACGTGGTCGTGTTATCTTTCACATACTAACCTGTCGGTCTTTAAACTCCTTGTACAACTCAGCGTGCTTGTCGGCCGAGTGTTTCTCCAGGTTCGAGGTGTTTGCATTGTTTGTAGCACTGACGACAAACAGGTCTCGACTTATCGGTGGCTTTGCCCTCACTGTCATAGGGAGGCACTGGAAGCATGCGTTGTACACACCAACATGAAATACGTCTCTTACAAATCTGGAACGCGGTCATTCTTAAAAGTATCGATACTAATAAATTTAGGAATCGTGACGTTTTTAATTTCCGAGAATCGCGATACTTTTGAAGTATCGGTGCACCGTGCAACACTAGCCCGGAGTATCCGGATCATCCCGGACTTCAGGATTGTAAGATACAGCTGTAACAGCCTGCAGGTGATCTTTACTGAGAGTGCGAGGAATGTCCTTCCTTTATTTTAAACATAGTTTCCTTATACCTGTATTTTATTGTCCCTTTAATGTAATCTTTACTCCTTTCTGTCTTTTGATCGTGCTGTCAGCCGTCTGAATGAAAGGTGCTCTATAAATAAAGATTGATTGATTGATTGATTGATTGATTGACACAAACTAAGGAATGAAAATAAACAGGTTTAAAAGCTGCAACCGGGAGGAAAAATATGAACGTATATTATAGTTTGTGTTCCTTCGCCAGGAAACTACCCATCAGCCCCAGCGCAGACTGTCTAAGGACTACCTCTGAGTGTGAGTGTGTGTGTGTGTGTGTGTGTGTGTGTGTGTGTGTGTGTGTGTGTGAGAGAGAGAGATCTGGACACATCTGTTACCTGTCACCTTCAGTCACCCCCTCCTACACTCTCCAAAGTGTGTGTCAACAAGAGCTGTCAATCAACACACACACACACACACACACGACCAGAGGCCAGATCCTGGACCAGCACTGTCACTGAAACCTGAGTCTGCAGAGAGTCTCTCTGTTTACTGAGGCTCTGCTCCTCTGTGTGCACGGCGCCTGACACCCACCGCCTGGCGCACTGCTAGCGACACCGTTACTGTAACAATCAGCTAATTAAATAATGTAGATTTTATGAATGTGAATGCCCACAGAAGACCCTGAGAGGAGTCTGAGAGTGGGGTTGTTATCGGCCGATGCTGATCATTAGAGATCAGGCTGCTGATGCCCGATATCAACACAAAGCAAAGTCCTGATAACTCTGGTCTGTTGTGCACCAGAACCGAGCCCACTGAACGGCCGCCTGCAGACGGGTCTGCAGAGGATTTCAGTCCATCCTCTTCTTTAAGTTTGTATTTAACATAATACCTTTTCATATGAATGAAACACTATAACAACACAGATATAGAACTGTGTAATAGTTTGTCTGCAGGTCTGTCTGTCTGAGGATGGATAGAGAGTCTATTGTTTCATATTTTTCTCTATTGTTTGTTTTGTTGCGTCACAAATCTCCGTCACACTCCGTGAGGACAATATGTGCTCTGAACGGGTTGAGGAGGCAACGCAAACACACACACACACACACACACACTCTGTCTGTTTATGTAGTGTCCTAACAACGTTGGGATTTAGTTTCATATTCAGCAGGTTGTTGTTGTTAATGAGTCTGATTAACAGTGAAACCAACGAGGTATCGAATGATTTATCGGGTCTGTAGCTGTAAGATATCGCAGTGCAGATAATGCTTCTCTCTCTCTCTCTCTCTCTCTCTCTCTGAGCTTAAACAGGTCGCTGGGACCTGCCAAAATAAAGTCTAACTAGACATTTAATCTAAATAAAAGGATAAAAATAATCAAATATAATACATTTAATTAGTTAAGTATTTAATTCCAAATATATTACTATTTCTGTACTTTTATATAAACAATTTATTCACTGAATTGACAGAAAATGCTATATCTTTATCGGGATGTGAGATCATATCGCAGAGTGCTGTGGGCAGGAAGTGAAGAGCAGGATGAGACTCTGTTAGTTTAAATCAGTGATTCCCAGCCTTTGGGTTGGGACCCCCTTTTGTTAAATAATACATTATATAGACAGAGAAATATATAAAAGTTCCATAAACAGGAAATAATCTGCTCAGAATTCATCCAAATCTCTGGTTTTACACAAACTTCCTGCAGTTACTGAGTTCACTGTTTGAATATAATATGAAATATCCATAAAATATGTGACAGTTTACTCAGTGATAGAAAAGGAAATTCCTGGTTTAAAAGCTATCAGAGAGAAAGATAACAGCCAGTAACCATGCTGGCTGTGATTCAGAGCAGCCATTTTCCAACTGAATTCAAAGACTTTCCATCGGGGAACTGAAGTCGTTATATCGCTCAGTTCAAAGCCACCAGACTCCTCCGGTACTGCTCCCCTCAGAACAACGAGGAGTTCGAGGAGGTCAGCTGGAAAGTAACTAAAGCTGTCAGACAAATGTAGTGGAGTAAAAAGTACAATATTTACCTCTGAGGAGAGGAGAGGGCTGTAGGGGGCACTGTGGGCTGTAGGGGGGGCTGCGGCCTGTAGGGGGCGCTGTGGGCTGTAGGGGGTGGGCTGTAGGGGGGCTGTGGGCTGTAGGGGGCTGCGGCCTGTAGGGGGCGCTGTGGGCTGTAGGGGGCCTGCGGGCTGTAGGGGGCTGTGGGCTGTAGGGGGCACTGTGGGCTGTAGGGGGGCTGTGGGCTGTAGGGGGGGCTGCGGCCTGTAGGGGGCGCTGTGGGCTGTAGGGGGGCTGTGGGCTCTGCAGACTCCGGTTTGGTGTCGTTCAGTGAGAAGCAGCCAGTGAGTGAGCAGACTGTGTTTGACCTTTTCCATCCCAACGAGCTTCCACGGCGTCGTGGTGACGAGAGTTTATGAGGCAGAAAATGAGCCCATATGGCTGTGAGATCAGATCAGTGTCACCAAACAACCAATCCAACAACACGTGTGACGGCCAGAGAAAACAACAACAACAACAACAACAACACTGGCTGACTGCGGGCTACAGCTGCACCGCCGTGGCGACCATCAACTGATGCGTGAGACTCAGCTGCTTCCACACATACGACTCAACACCGACTGTTTCAGAAACAATACGAAGATGGTAAACGAACACAATGTGTGATATGTGTTATTTACTTTCTGCCCATTTATACAGTAAACAAATATTATTATTACTTTCTGCTGTTTCCTGTTTAATATTCAGTACAGTGGTGATCGATGGGGAAATGATCTCTTGAGAGCAAAAGGCTGTAAATGTTTATTAGTGCAGTTTAATATGGTTCCTTATATAGACTGACTGCTGGAGCCTCTAGTGGCCGTTGGAGGAACTGCAGCCTGATCAGATTCGCCTCCTATGATCTCCTCTATCAACAGTTCCGTCAGCCAATCACAGGAGAAGACCACAGTAGTCCGGCGTCCCGCTGCCCTCGCTGTCTCTCAGCTGGTTTTGTTGTTTGAGGTCATTTTAAGACTTAACAGTCGACCACGCTGTCGCTGTCTGTTTCACATTGACAGACACAAATCACCTCAAGTTTGCCCCCTGCAGCCTCCGTATACCCGACATATAACAAACACACAGATGTTACATCGTAATCCCTTCCCTCCCTACCTCCCTCCCTCTTTCCTTCCCTCTCTCCTTCCTCCCCTGCTCCTTCCCTCTCTCCCTTTCTTCCTCCCTCCCTCCCTTCCTTTCCCTCTCTCCTTCCCTCCCCCCTCTCTCCTTCCCTACCCTCCCTTCCTTCCTCATCCCTCCCTGCCTCCTTCCCTCCCTCTCTCCCTCCCCTCCTTCCCTCCCTCCCTTCCTCTCTCCCTTCCTTCCTTACCTCCCTCCCCTCCTTCCATCCCTTCCTCCCTCACTTCCTTCCTTCCTTCCTCATCTTTTTCTCCCTTCCTTCCTTCCCTCCCTGTCTCCCTCCCTCCCCTCCCTCTCTCCCTCCCTTCCCTCCCCCCTGCAGGGTGACCCGTGGTCAGTGTGACAGCAGAGAGACGTCAGCGCTGACTGTAAGTAACAGTGTGTGATGTAATACGCCTCCTCTCCCTCTAATCTGTGACATATAAGATTACAGATAATCTGCAAACTGACGTCACACAGAGGATCCACCACTACACTTCCATCAAGCTATCAGGATATGTATGGGAGCCTACAGCTGCCAATATCACACTGAAATCTTTACATTTACTTTCATATATTATATATATTTCTGCCAAATAAAGTGACAAATAATCCACAAAGTATTTATATCACCGTCGTGATGATCATGGAACTGAATGTAAAAGTGATTTATGGGTCATATTATTTCTTTAAGAAATTACTCAAAACAATTATTTGATTAACAAAATAGTAGACGATTAATGTAACAGTTAAACCAATCGTTGCAGTTCTATACGACTGACTTTGATCTTTGGTTTGTCCCTTCTGGGCTACCGTAGAAACATGGCAGACAGAAGAGGAGCCGCTGTAGATACAAACGTCTCATTCTAAGGTAACAAACACACAATGATTCTTGTTATCAGCTGATTAAACACTAATAAACACACCTACAGACATTATATTATTATAGATGCCGCTCAGTGCCGCTCACTGCGCACAACGTGGAGCCGAGCCTTTATATATATTTATATCCATATATTCTCTCTTTGGTCGCTCCAGGACTTCCGCTCTCTGAACCAGGTCCGACTTTTAGGTGTTCTGGTACTCTGAGTCTTTATTTTAATAAGAAAGCCTTTAGTTTTTTTTTCATCTGTTTTATTGTTGCTTTATTTTAATTTCTTGGTTTTTTTTCTGTCATAGAAGAAATGTTCTGTCCCCCCATGAGGTGCTGTGGAAATATCACAGGAGGATGAAGAAGATGTAGTTGAAAGCTCAGACGAAGAAGCAAATAAGAGGACCTTGATTCTTCTGTGTCGTTGTTACACTTATGAAATATCACAGGATGATGTTTAAGAAGAAGTACAAGTAACAAGTACAGGACCTTGAGAACCAACGTTCTCCCGCAGTGGACGGAAACATCAGGATGAGATATAAGAAATATGAAATATGAGTTTCAATGTTCAAGTTCTAAATAAAGCCATCAAAACTCAAGGTCACTCTTTCTTTTCTCCTGCGCTTTCAACCACTTCACACTGTCTTCATCAGCAGATTCAGTTTGCTCATCAAGTCCTGTACGACCACTGAGGAAGACTGCGATCGTTGGTTGAAAGCCGAAAGACAAAGAAACAAGTAAGAGGACCTTGATTGATTTATTTATTCAGTGAGTTATAACAGGAGCAAATATGGAAACACCACAGGATCAAATCTCATTATTCCACTGGCACAAATGTGCTTCCGTACAGAGACTGTAGCAGTTACCTGTTGTGCCTTTAGGCCAGGCATCAATGTGACACGACTGAATGAGCAGCACGCGCGCACACACACACACACACACACACACACACACACACACACACACACACGCACGCACGCACGCGCACACGCACACACACACACACACACACACACACACACACACACACACACATGCACGCGCTCTAAATCCCTCACAAGGTCAACTTGGTGCGGCAGGTTTTCTGGTTCCTCGCCGGTACAATGATCCCGGTGCTGTTTAACATGTAGTGAGAGTCACCGCCGTCCTTACCGTACACGCCCTGGCCGTGCGCGCCCTGCAGGAAGCCGGTGAACAGCCACAGGAGACCGAAAACTAAACCCATCTTCACATCCTCCTCTGGCCGCCTCGCTGCTGCTCTCCCCCCGGGGAGGAGGTTGTCAGTTCGGTTCCCCGCAGCTGCTGCCGTCGCTGCTGCTGCTCCTCCCTCCTCCTCCTCCTCCGCTCCGGCCGGCGTCCCTCCGCACGGAATCCGGCCCGGTGACCGGTTCTCATCCAAAAAATCCCAATGCGTCTCCCACCAGCACCCCGCCGCCACCACCCCCCAAAATCCCCGGTCAGATGTGACAGGAAGGTCCGGTTGAGCTCATACCGGAGCTGGAACCGTCAGAAACAGCTGCCGAGGATGACGGTCACCGGGAGGAAGAGCGGGAGCCTCAGCCGCGTCTCCTTGGTGGTGACATTGTGGGAAAAAATTTAAATACAGAAAACAACCGGGATCCTCCGACCGGAGGGATGCTCACAAGTCCCCGCTGCCCCTCCGCCGAGTCCACCGGGCTCCTTGTCCGTCAGTCGGTACCGGAGTTACATCCATCATCCGGTGCAGAGGCGCTGTCCTCCGGTGCTCCGCGGCTCGTCCTTGCCGTCAGCGGCTCTTCGCGGCCCGTCAGGCCGGGGAGGAGAGGCGGAGAGGCGGAGAGTCGGCGCTCCGTGATGCCGCTGTGAAGAAGAGGCAGAAGCGGTCAGTCCTCGGTGGATTTTACCGGTGGAGACGTCACCGGGCGAACCGAGCGGTAAAGTCCGACACAGTGGACAGCGACTGCTTCCGGAAGACGATTTCAAAATAAAACACAGTTACACAGTCAGGTTAATTATTAATGTTTTTGGTGTCCGATTTTACTAAATGATTTAAATGAATTAAAAACAGAACAGTTTAGACTCAAGATTTGGAAATAAAACAATTTAGTGATTTCTCTTTAGATATTGTTATATTCATATATATATATCATATATATATTTCAGGGCTTTTCCAAGTAAATATTGATTTTAGTGATAGTTTGGGATTAAATATTTCTGGTCCTCTATCCCCCTCCCTGTGGCCCACGACATAAAGTCAAAAATATCATATAATCTGGCCCACAAGATTATTATTCTTATTATTAATACAAATAAAATTATTAAAAAGTGTTGCAACCGTCTCCAGTCTCCCCTGATGTAATGTCTGTGCTGTTTTTTTAATTGTGTGATTTTAGTATAGTATATATAAAAGTATTTTCCAACTTCAGTTTTATTGTTTTATTTATTATTTATACCCAATCAACATGTTTTGACTCACATCAGCAAGAGTTAAAACTAAAAATGTGATAAGATTTTATCATATAACTTTTTTTATATTGTGCAAAAACAAAAGTTAAAGAATTATGATGGTACAGATTCAACAGCGATAAACAGGAATAAAATACAAGAAGACCAACAAAGAATACAAAAGAGGACATTATGAATTTGACTTGAAAAGATGAATAAATGTAATAATGTGGGATAATAATAATATAGGCCTATATAATAATAATAATAATAATAATAATAATAATAATAATAATAATAATAATAACCATGTTATATGACAACAATAATAATACTAATAATAAGGATAGTAATTGTGTTAATCATGTTACCTGTGAAACATAAGTACACAAACAGTGAGTGGCAAGTGAGTTACTACATCATCCACTCTATCGCCACTGTCCAGGTTGCAGGCTTTTATTGTGAAGGGTGTGCGGTCTGTGTTCCGGTCTCAACCGGACTAACTGCAGCCGCGTTGACACGAAGCGGAATCTGCCGCGCGGAACATCACGAGCCGCTAGTTTCTGACCGTGACTGTGGGAAAAAAAACAACCTCCCTCACGAGACCAGAGGAGCCTGTGGGGGGGGGGGGCCTTCACTGCGCACGTGTGGGATTCTTTTTCTTTACCCGGGACTCCTGAGTGAGGCGGGAACAGAGAGAGAGAGAGAGAGAGAGAGAGAGCACTCATTAATGATTCACTAACAATGGATGGAAATGACAGAATGAGGAAATCAATATAAATAAACAACAACAACAACAACAATAATAACAATAATAGAATTGTACCTACTGTAATCAACAGGTTATTATCCATCATGTCAGTGATTTCAGATACAAAGGTTCATACAGACATATACAGTATATACACATATATATTTATATACATATATACCGTAAAGCTTCCAATAAAAGCAGGGTTCCTAGTAGACGCAGGTCTCTTTTAAAAGCCTGGTGTGGCTACTCGTTCTCGTCTCCAATAGAGGCCTGGTCTGGATTTTATAGAAATGATCTCGATGTATAAAAACTCTTAAAACCCACCAGGTCGCCTGCTTGAGCGAGTTTTAAGTCGTTTCAATCTCCTACACAAATATAAATGTTTAAACTTCTGTCAGTATGTACATAATGAACATCATTAGATCAGTTATAGATTCTCCACAATTCAATATATTTCACTTTCAGTTCAATATATTTTACTAAAACTATCAACACTAAACTATAACGTTAATCCATTCTGACTTACCGGTGGCACGGTAAACAAGAGAGACGGAAAAAAACCTCTGAAGCATCATAATCATCATGTTAGTTGTCAAAAGTCCTCTTCTGGTGGCGGAGTCCGCCATGTTTCTACATGACTGTGACTTCCTGTTTTTGATGGTAATTAAACCGTAAGTTATTATTGAAATATATTAAATGTTGATATAGAACATTGTGTAATACTCTCTCACACTGGTTTATTCTGTCACTAAAACTGTTAGGATTCAGCTCTCAACATTATCAGTTCTCATTACTATTTATTCATTACACTTCTGCCTGTCTTATACTGCAGCATACATACTGTATATATATTTCTATCTTGTATATATTGTCTTTTTTTCCTATTTTTTATTTATATTATTTGTTTTATGTTTTGTTTTATTATATTGTAACAGAAACACACATCCTTAAAATTCTTCTTGTTATTATTTCTATACCTTTAATGTCTCGTGACTGAACCGGGGATCAATAAAGTATTTGTGATTGTGATTCTGCGTATAGACAATGTTCACATACATAGAGGTTCCATCTGTCTGCTCTTCGTATTGATGTCTGCTCTGATGAAGACTTCCTCTCTCTCACTGTTTGTTGACCGAACAATCAGACTTCATTAAGTCTCTTCTCTCTGATACCAACACTGAACACGCCTCCATTTAAAGTCCGATGTCCAACAGTAATTAGTTATTGGTTAACATGGCTTCAGACGCAGATAGAGCTGGGTTAAAATGACTTCATCTAACGTTAACATAATTGTATACGCAGTTGGCTCCGACTCTGTGCAGTGAGCGTGAAACTACATTTAAATTAAATGTTTTAATTCTGGCTCTCCCACAGAAACAGGAAACATACCACGTTATAACCGACCAGGGCCTCGTTTTACCAAAGCATCTTCAGGTAATATGACCGTAAAAGAAACCATCTTAGTTTTTTTAGGATTAAGAGTCTTTTTGTGTTTCCCAGAAGCATCATAACGAGCAGCTCCAGAACCTGCAGCAGTTTTTATTGTGTTTGTTCATTTTTCAGTCTTTGACTTTAATGGCGATTTATGTAAAATGTTAAAAGCTGAAATTATGAAATTCTGAAATAAAACAGACACACACACACTCATCACCCTCCTCTTCCTCTTTCTCTCGTCTGGCTCAGACTGATTGTGTGTTTTCCACAGTAAGCAGGTCTGATGCAGGATGAGACCCACAATAATTGCTGGAAGCTTTAATGTGACTTTCAGAGTAATGTCTGCATCCAGCAGTTAAATCAAAGTTTACTTCCACCCAGAAACATGAATAATTGATTGGTTAGTTTCACTTTATTACCAGAATATTTTTCGGAGCTGTGTCTTGTGTCAGGAGACGTACAGTGTTTCATCTACACAACATTTAAAATTCTGAACATACGCAACACAAAACCTCGTATCCCTGCGCTAACCCTGTCCTCCAAAAACACAAGTTGAACGGCACCTCGTTCCTCACAGGTTCACTCTCTACGGCGTGAGCCTACCCAAGACCCGGTACCTCTCACCGCGTCCCGTCTTCTCACAGGCGCCCCTCCAGAGAACCCCAGGCAGCTACGACCCCGTCTAATTGACCCTTCCTTAGTCCCGCCCTTTTTTGCTCTGTGCTCCAATAACAGTTGAGAGAGCCTCGGTACTCAGGTATGCTTTGTGCTAGGCTAATACATGTTGAAAAGAGAACCACATTTTAAAGATGTTTTGAGCCCTCCTCCGTCTCGCTCTCTCAACTACATAATCCAAATTAATGTTTTCCAACTATGTTACTATTATTAAAATCATGACTTTCAACACACACACAGCAGCTTCCTCTTCCTGTTACTGCTGGCTTATTCATTACTATTGGCGGGACGAACGCAAACAGAAAAAAAAAACGGTATGAGGGATAGTTCTGGGCGGAGCTCTCCAGCGGGCAGTTCCTCTCAGAGAGAACACCTGTAGTCACATCATCAACCTTCACCGGGCTACACAGACGCTGCTTTAAGTCTTAACTTTAAGATTTAGGATCAGGTCTTTCCCTCTTTATAAGTACTGCTTCACTCTTTGACTGCAGATGAAAATAAAAAAAGACACGGCCGGATGAGTTCCTAATTTCCTCTCATCATCCAGCGTCATCGAATAGGAACAAACGTTAACGACATCATTACTGTTCCCGGCTGCTGATTGGCCGAGCGTAGGCAAATCACCTCAGCTCTCTCATTAAAGGCAGCGGAGAGTGAAACAGATGAAACGGAAGAGACACACAGAGAAATCAGAATTCAGACGAGCTTTTCATGGCGTACAATCAATTACACACAGAGAGCAGATCCAGAGGCTCCACGCACCATTACAGCACTTTAATGGGATTTTCAGCCTGATGTCTGAGGGGGGGTTTAACAGGAAATCAGCTCGCTAAACTGCACTGAAACACAAGGATTTCCACCCACTTTAACTCCATCAGACTGAACAGGTGAAACTGCTGCAGTCCAACAGGAACCAGGTTTAATACTGGACCAAACCAGAATATTGACTACAACTAGATGATTGGAAAATAAATTTGAGTGAGTCTAGATACAGTTAGTAAAATGGTTTCAGAGACATTTGTATAGCTCCAGTGTGTAACATTGAGGAGGATCTATTGTCATAAATATAATATTCATAGTGTATAATCAAATGAATATAGGAAAAATCATACCAAAGATAATTTAGTTTCTTTCATTCTGTTGTTGTTGACATTACATTTGCTGAACTTGAGACTTGAGATTTGCAAAGCAATGACTTGATTACTAGATCGGCTTTTTTGGGGGGCGAGTTTCATTGTCACCATAGATTCACCGGAGATACACACTGGACATTTTAAATTAAGGACTAATCTGGACTCAAACACAGACACAGTCCATATTAGCTTTACTCTCTGTGGTTTGTTTCCATAGCCGGTCTGCTCCGACTGAAACTGCTGTTTTGTCATCTACGTCGGTGAATTAAGGATTAAGGATTCTTTGTTGGAAACACTAACAGAGACAATGAGTTTTATTCTGTTTCTGTCCACCCTGAATAAAGTTACAATGATCTGAAGTGATAGTGATATTAGGGCAGTTTGTGGTTAAACTAAAGGTCTATAGAATAACAATCTGAGCTCCTCACTGGCAAAAACAACTTTTAGTGGATGTACTTTAACAGGAGCATTTGTCTGTAGATTTATTCCTACCAAACCAGAGTTGGTGATTGTTGGAAAGACTAACAGAGGCGGGTTTGGTGAGTAGCATCCATTGTTTTGGTTTGTGGCATCTGGTAAATTTTGTATATTAACTCTGAGCTGTCAATCTTCCTGCAGGACTGCACAGAGTCTCTCTAAGAGCAGCAGAATACCAAACAGCCTCCTCTTCCTCCTCCTCCTCCTCCTCCGCTTGGAACTTCAGTTCATCCGTCCATATGCTGAAGAATCACATTAATAACCGCAAGTTTCCCCACAGCGCTGCTCCATCTGGGAGTCTGCTCAAACAGCTGGGAGGCACCAAACTTTAATCAATACAATTACTAAAGAGAGTACCCAGCTACACTTCCTCTATCGCTGTTGTGCTCACATTTATCTTCCAGTCACTCTGGGAATCCTGCAGCATGTAAATAATCTCCACGTAGTTTCACTCAGTTATAATATTTAGTTCTAATAATATAATCAATCTCATCCTCTTCAGCTCAGTGAGGCTCATTCTTATGCATTCATTTCATTTCCTTCAAAATCTGTTGTTCAGCATTAGTTGTATTATTTCTAAGAGGCAGGGTTGATATAAATTCATGTAATATGATACTTACATGTGAAATGCCAAAAAATTCTCACTCACAACTTATCAAAGACTGCAGCTTGGTCAATGGCCCTCTATTTCAACATATGACACTGGATTGATCTCTGGAGGTGGAAGAGTACTAAAAATCTGTACTCAAGTAGAAATACTGTTACAGTTGTGAAATATTACTCCACTACAAGTAAAACTACTTAAGTAAAAGTACAAAATATTCTTTGAGTAGTTACTTTTGAACTGTTGAGTTTTAATACAAAATGGAAAATATCTGCTTAAAGAAAGGTATGAATCATCAAACTAAACAAATGAGAGAACTGTGTCTGTTATAAGCATATGAAAAAAGGTTTTGAACCGATGTACAACCAGTGCCTGAAATGGGCCAATATTCACCAGTCCACATGAATACCTTTATTGCAGTGGTTACCAATCTGGGGGTCGGGACCCCGACTAGGGGTTGCCAAAGCTTCAGGGGGAGGTCACAAAACCAGATTTTAAGGGGACAAGTTTTGTTCCTTTTTGTAAAGAAAAAAAAAGCAGTTGTTTTGATTAATATTTAAGATCTAAACTTAAATATTCAGTTTGGATCCTGCATTAGAAAAGTTGCAGTTAAAACAATTAAAGGGTTAATAGGGTTAATTTGAAAAGTGTCCTGAGATAACTTCTGTTATGAATTGGCGCTATACAAATAAAATTGAATTGAATTGAATTGAATAGAACAATGGTCAAGCAATATTCTCAGGAAATAATCTGCTAAAAAATCATCCAAATCTCTTGTTTTACACAAACGTTCTGCAGTTATTGTGTTCACTATTTGCACTCTAACAAATGATGTGCTGGCTCAATGTAAAAAAATTGATGTAACAATTTGCATGGATATTTTTAAGTTATTTCAACTTAGCTAGTATTGAGTACATGTCACAAAACTTCTCTAGTTAGGCCAACTCAATTACTTTAGTACAAGCAACATGATTTGCCTTGTCCCCTACAAGCTTATTTAAGTTGAACCAACTTAATTTTAATTGTGTTAAAATTACTTCTTTTAGTTATTCTAACTTATAGCTTTTCCTTTCATTCTACTCAGAAATGTCCATGCAAATTGTTACCTTAATTTTTTTTAGTACAAGAACTTATTTATCTAAGTCAGAATTAATCACACATTGAAATTCCAGTTTTATGATCTAACTTTTTATTCAAACACCAGTCAGCATCTCACTTACAGTTACAGGACTGAGTGTATATTGACATTTTAATAGTACACAAAAATGTAGCCTTCATAAAATAAATTAGGAAACTTACAACATAAAATAGCCCTGTAAAACTCTCAGAAAGATTGAACATTTTTACAGTCATGCTCTTGAGACTGATTTGAGTTCTTTTGTATAAAAGTAGATTACTTTGAACTAGGTGTAGTTAATAAACTCAACAGTACACCTACTATACAGTATGTAAACAACACATTGCAAATAACAGTGCAACATTTCCTCTTTAATTTGAGGACAGCTTAAATGTCTCTTTAACTCCTCACATTTTTTTTTAGCACAGCAGTTTATTTTTTGGCAACATTACCTTAGGACTTGCTTTCAGATCATCCAACTCGAGGAATGTCTTTTGAAACACTTCAAAAGTATTTTTCAGTTCTTTTGGGTAGCTGAGGTTGAGTGCGTATATCAGCCCCATTATCAAGGCACAGACTCTGGGAATATCCACATCCGTTAGGACCTCTGTTCCCTCCAGGACGATCTTTGCACGGGCTGCAGGTATGCCACCTCGTGTTGTGACAATCTTCATCAGTTCGCCCGTAATATGCCCGTCACCATCCTGGTAGGTCAGAATCAATATAAATGTTTTAAGGATTTGTAGTGGGAAAATTCCACATAGACACAGTTCTTTTATGTAAACACACCCCCGCTATTTTTTGTTTAATTGTAGAACACATTACACAGCACCACAGTTATCTACTAAAAACATTCACATTTATGTCGACGGGGTTTTTAGACTGCACTTGCTGCTCCAATGGTTGACTAACAAACTGAATGTGGGCTCAGTCACCTACAACGGCCTAGCCATGAAGCTATTGCTGCTCAAACCTTCAACACTACTACAAATTTTAAATAAATTTGAAAGAAACAAAGTTAAACTACTGAAAACCAGTGCCAATTAAAACCTGCCACCATAAAACAAAACTTAACAAACACTAATGTCAGACCGAATTATTACCATTACTGCTAGCTTACACATTACCACTGCTGACCGAGAAAAAGCATCTCGTGTTGTGTAAAACGGTTTCTTGTACTGTCTGCTGATGCAGTTATAAGCTGTTGTGAATAAAACGAGTCAAAATTGTACTCACCAAGCCGTAAAGTTTGCAAACCGCGTTTCTCTAACTCTGTGCTCTGCTCAGTCGTGTCTTCCAACCTTATGCTTCCAACAGGCATGCTGCATGGTCTGTTCGCGCCAAACATGTCCGAGCAGATCAGCCTTGTACCTTTTAAGTTGTGCTAACTGAATCTCTGTGAACCTCTATGTTAAGTTAAGGCAGAAATATCTGTTGAAAATTCATGTATTATTGAGTTAAGACTATTTTATTTATTTTCATTTAGACCAACTTATTAAATTAAGTTATAAACTCATTATAATGTATACACATAACAAACTTATTTTTTTATGCAGAAAAAGCTCTTGATTTTGAGCTATACTTACTTACCCCATAAATCATGGGTTCTGTTTCCGTACAAGCGTCCTTCAGCAGTGGTTTTGTTCTGATGGAGGACGTTACTTGCTGGACTTTGTTGAGACCACCTACAATATTTGGCGAGATCATTGGCCTAGTCTGAGTGCAAATACCAATGAGTACAAGTCAATGGAAAAGATGTTTTTAGGCCTGAGACTGGATTCGAGTACTACAGCACTGCTGCAAACAAACACACAGGAAAGGGTCTGTCTCCATTTGGGTTCTGTTTTCCAAATCTTCAGTCCCTAAATGATTCCCAACTCCTTCGCTGTTCTGGTCAGTCTACATCTTCAATATGTAATATCCAGTTACACTTTCAAAAGAAAGTTTTCGTGGTTAAAGGATTAGCCACAGAAATGACATGGTTAGGTTTAGGAAAAGGTCATAAATTAGGTTATGGCAAAGGAATAGTTGACTTCTGGTTTCACACTGGTCTCCTGAGTCCTGTGTTCGTTGGAGACATCCATCCAGCCCACCTCCTCCCTGGATTCCTCCATTTTTTGGGCAGAAGTTTCACAGACAGATCTGATTTTAAAGAGTCATCCCAGATTAAAAATTCTGCTCTGTGGTATAAAGTCTTCAGGGAGAGGCGAAAGGCCATCCGGACGAGGGATAAGAAAAGATCCCACAGACAGTCTGAAGCTTCGATCAGCTGTGAACAAAAAGAACTCAAAGTCTCCCAGGAGCTTGTTAATGGAGGAGCTTGTTTGGCAGAAGGAGCTGAAGAGCGTGTGCGTTCCTGCAGAGGCTGTTAACCTCTGAACATTAACAGAATAATGGAGCTCAGCCCTCTGACGGACCATACGGGCTGCGTAATGGTCTCTGAAGAGGCCGAAGCAATTAGTCAGAGCTGAACGGATGCTCTCTGCTTTTACAGGAGACGCCGCGACGGACACCTCGACCCCAGAAAGACAGGAAGACGTGTAGATGAAGAGAGGAACAGGAGGAGTGTAGGGAGACACAATAAGAAACTTTAGAGAACAATATGGAAGTGTTGGGAGTAAAACAGCATCCATAAATAATTTGATTAACTGAATTGGATTTTGGACTTTTGGTTAAACAAAAAAGACATTTGAAGACGTCACCTTTGATTGAAGTTGTAAGGGGCATCTTTTACTTTGTGACAATTAACTGACAAATGAAGAATAAATAATAATTAAACAATCAACAGATTAACCTAAAATGGAGAAGAGAACACAAAGCTTTGAGCTGCAGTATCTAGAGACAGACCTCGATGTGTGTCTCTGTCCTGTCTGCAACCAGTCACACAGTAAAACACCAAAGGCTGAATCTCAAAACTCCTTCCTCCACAGTTTTGCTGTTGTCACAGATCGTTACAGTGCTCTGTCTCCCCCGAGTCGACGCTGAACCGCCGCTCTGCTCTGTGTTTTACTGTTTCCATGGTGAAGCTCAGTGTCAGCTGGCGGCGGACCGCGGGCTGAGAGCAGCAAAGATCAGCACTGTGCCGAGTTTGGTTTGTTTACGGCCCTGAGGGACACATGAAAGAGGAGGCGGAGTGAAAAAAGAAACGTCAGAATCAACCGTCAGCATCTTAAAACACAAACTGCACTCATTGTTTTAGCTGGTAGGTTGGTCAACTCTCCAGGCAACCGTTGCTGCTGACTGCAAACATCAAGTCAGTTGCTAAAAGTGTTTCATTCTATTTTTTTTGTGAACAACTTTTTATTGTTTTTAAATGTAAACAAGAACAGCAGTCCGACAACAGTACAGGCATATTAGTAAACTCAAATACCTACAAGAATTAAGTCATTTAATTATGCCTTAAAATTAAAGCACTTTTTGGGGGTCACCTGGTTGAGCCGGTGCCCCATGTACCAGGCCTGAGTCATTGCTGCAGCTGCCATGGTATCGACTCCGACCTGTGGCGCTTTGTCGCTACGGTGGATGCAAAACTCAACCCTGGCCCTATTTAGACACACAGGACAGTATTGTCCTTTCCAGGAACTTTGTTGCCACAGTCTGTACATAATCCCATATGTATACACACAACATTAACACTAAACACAGCACATTTGTACATACATTCAGGTATTTACACATAATGGCTACCAGGGAGCTTTGTTGAGTAAAGCTATGGCAGAAAGGACAAAACTTCTGCACATAGACAGAAAATCTACTGTAACCCACTGCCCAGTGTGTAAGTAGTAATGGGTGTAGGGCAGGAGTTTAAATTTAGTGGTTGCTACAGTCACCAAAAATGGCATGTTCAATGCAAGGGAACAATATGATTCAAACTTATTTCTTTGGAAAATAAACAACCAACATGTTCCACAGATTTATACAAATGAAGTTGTACAGTGGAGCAATAATTATTTGATCCTTTGCTGATTTTGTAGGTTTGCCCACTTACAAAGAATGGAATTGTATATAACTTTAATCAGAGGTACATTTTAACATTGAGACAGAATATCACAAAGAAATCCAGAATAACAACATTGTAAAAATGTTATATATTTATTATCATATTTTCTCATGAAATAAGTATTTGATCCATGGAATTATAGGACTTAATACTTGGTAGAGAAACCTTTGTTGGTAAGCACAGAGGTCAGACGTTTGTTGTAGTTTTTCACCAGGTTTGCACAGGTCTTGGGAGGGATTTTGGTTCACTCCTCTTTGCAGATCCTCTCCAAATCCTTAAGGTTCCGAGGCTGTCGCTTGGCAACTCGAAGCTTCAGCTTTCTTCACAGATTTTCTATGGGACTTAGGTCTGGAGACTGGCTAGGCCACTCCAGGACCCTAATATGCTTCTTTTTGAGCCACTCCTTTGTTGCTTTGGCCATATGTTTTGGGTCATTGCTCTCACTGAGGGAAGGACATTGTTGCCCAACATTTGTCAGTACATGGCCCCATTCATCCTCCCCTCGACACGGTGAAGTCATCCTGTCCCCTTAGCTGAGAAAAACCCCCCAAAGCATAAGGTTTCCACCTCCATGCTTCACAGTGGGGATGGTGTTCTTGGGGTTGTACTCAGCATTTCTCTTCCTCCAAACACGGCGAGTCGAGTTGATGCCAAATAGCTCTCTTTTTGGAATCTACTGTTGGAATGTGATTGATTGTGTGGACAGGTGTCTTTTATACAGCTACATAATGATGTAACAAGTTGACACAGATGTTTTGGGTAATGAGTTGCGATTAGCAGTGCTTCTTAATGGAAAACTAACTGGTCTGTGGGAGCAATAATTGCTGGTTGGTAGGGGATCAAATACTTATTTCATGAGAAAATATGATAATACATTTATAAAATGTATATGATGTTGTGATTCTGGGTTTTTTGTGATATTCTGTCTCTCAATGTTAAAATGTACCTCTGATTAAAATGATACACAATTCCATTCTTTGTAAGTGGGCAAACCTACAAAATCAGCAAGGGATCAAATAATTATTGCTCCCACTGTATAAATTGTTCGAAAATATACAAATGCATAATATTCACTTCAAAACAATAAATAAAATACTATAAATGTATATATTGTCACAATTAATGTTTATGTGCAGTCAAATAAAAAGAATAGGTATTTCTCATTAATCATAAAATATGTGTATCAATTAAGTATCAATTAAACATTTCAATAATCACTAAACACACAATTATCTATCTGTGGCTCAATTCCTGTCTGCACATATTGTGATATGCAGGTGCAGTATTAGGAGCAGGACTTAGGAAGGGTCAGTTAGGTGGGAGTTATCATTGAGTTAGCATTGGTAGCATTAGGCTACTCACTTACACAAGCTAGCTATTAAACAAGCTAACTTGTTGTTTCAAAGTTTTCTTTCGTGTTATTAGCTCACATTACAGTGACACACAGAAGACAGACAGTAATGCTGCTACAAAGATTAGCTGTTTTGTGAGAATTATCCTCACAGTTTGATGTTGGTCTCTGTCTAATGGGATTGGTTTGGAGGAAACTGCCGGCTGTATATAATCTTCACAAACAGCGAGTTTGCTCAACGCTGCAGAAAATCAAAGATGAATGAAACTGTGAGAGGATTCAGCCGCCAGCAGCTTTGTTTGCAGTTTCCTGCCGGGAGCTAATTAACCAAAGAGTTAATCAGCAGACGAGTCCTGAGACAACAGATTACAATCAGGACAAAACAAAATGTCCGACCAGCTCTTTCAGGAGGAACAACCCTCGCTTCTCTTTTTTTCTCCTCCCACCCTTACTCCTCCTCCATGTTCAACTATCTTGTATCTTGTTCTTCCTCCTCTCGATTAGTGATTTTCTCAAACTGCTTCTTCTTCATATTGTTGTTTTCTCTTCCTGCCTTCTCCTTCATGTTGTTGTTTTCTCCTCCTATTCAACGTCCCCCTCCTGCATTTCATCCTTTTCTCCTCCTCTCACCGCTCCTCCTCCTCCATTTGGTTTCATCCTTTTCTCCTCCTCTCACCGCTCCTCCTCCTCCATTTGGTTTCATCCTTTTCTCCTCCTCTCACCGCTCCTCCTCCTCCATTTGGTTTCATCCTTTTCTCCTCCTCTCACCGCTCCTCCTCCTCCATTTGGTCATTTTATCAACTGCTTCCTCTGTCTTCAGGATGTCTTGCTTTCTCCTCCTGTTTCACCTCCTCCTCCTACATGTTATCTACTTCTCTTCTGTAAATATCGTCTCCTCTTACTCCTCCTCCATGTTGAAATATCTTGTATGTTCGTGCTCGTTCTCTTTTATTTGGACATTTTCTTGAACTCCTCCATCTAAATGTTTCTCCCTTCCTTCTCTGGACCACCATCACCTCTTTCTCTCCATCTCTGAATCCTCTTTTTATGTTGTCTCCTTCTGCTCCTCTTCCTACTTTGTTTTCATTTTCTCCTCCAGTCATCATTATCTCATCTGCATCCTCTCCCATAATGTCTTCATTCTCCTTCCTGTTATCTCCTCCTCCTCCTCAGTGATGAAGCCACTAAAGTCTCATTGTTGTTCTCTTTGTTTGTAATAAATCTCCCGCGCGCCTCCTCCTCTCTGACTCACACTGACTAAAGGAGACAAAAGAGAATGAAAGACGTTGTTGAGTCACTTTGGAGGTTTCAAAGCAGAGAAATGGATTAAAGAGCTCAAACTGTCTGAAACCAATTGATTCTTCCTTCCTGAATAGAAACAATAAAATAATAAAAGAAATAACTGGACTTGAGTTCAATATAATCATTGTTACTGAAATCCAGTTCAGCATTGAAGAATTATGGCCATCAGGCCACATCTTCAAAAGTTTAGTAACCAAATGCAGACAAACAATAACAGATACCAAACCCAAACCTATAAGTCCTGTCCAGCTTCATCTAAACATGCTTTGTACTGATTTTGGTAAAGATTAGATACATTTGTGCCAAAAGAAGCAAAAAAAATGTCTAAAAAAAAAATCTGAAATGGCAGAATGTTTTTAAAGTGTGAATGGGCGTGGCCTATATCAGAAATACTGGCTTCATCTGATTACAGTAAAACATTTATGGTCATTGTGGACCGATATTTGGCCAATCTTAATGCCGTTCAAAACTTGTTATATCTACTATCAAAAGAATGTTTGTGTGGATTTTAGTAGAATTTGAGTGAAAACTTGGGAGATATAGATGTTAGTTGATTTTGCATATTTTGAAAAAAAATAGGGCGAGGGACTTTTGAATAGACCATAGGTTACAGTGAGACAACCCTTTGTCACAATTAGCAGGATTTACTTAGATATTTACATTTTGGGAATTTGAAACACTTAATAACAGACCACATGGTGCTATTAAATACATGAGTTATGTTTGTATAGTTGGAGATGTTACCTTGCAGCCTGTGAGATCTTTTTCTTCAAGGCTTGTGGGTTCTCCACTCAGTAGCACTAACATAAATGAACATGAAACTGACATCAATGAAAAAACAGTAGAATTTGAATCTGAATTGGTGAAATGTTCCTTTAATGCTGCAGGATCAGTGTGATACTAATACTCTCTGAGTATTACAAAGCTTTTATTTAACTCTCTCTCACGTGTGTGAGGTTGTCTCTTTAAACACACTGCAGTGATACTGCGCTTTGCTCCAACATGAAACTGAGCTCTAGTACAAACTGATGTGAAGTGAAATCCCTTCTGGAGCTGCTGATGTTCATTCTGTATTCATCCAGCACACAGCCAGGTTACTTCTTCCTGCAGATAAAATGAGAGCGACTCAGCTGGCTTTCATCACATTCACAGCTCAGCAGAATCACAGAAACAACATCACAGGATTCAAAAACCACGTTAGAGAGAGAAAAAAAATGTACAAATGATCCTCAGAGTCTGAGGACTGTTTGATGGATCAACTCCACACTGTGATCCCACTTTAAAGATATCTTGATTACAAACAGCAGTTCCTCAAAACGAGCATTTTCAAAGTTTCTAACCCATTTCTGATTTAACCCCCAGCTGGAGTCTCTACATGTGTTATATTGTCAGTGGTGGAAGAAGCACTCAGATCTTTACTGAAGTGAAAGTGACAATACCACAGTGGAAAAATACTGCATGTGAAAGCACCACAGCGTTGTACTGAAGATGATTTCAGGGTAAAAAATGAAATGAAAGATAAAGATGCTGAAACTCTCCGACACTGTTGATGACCTCTTGTCTGAGGGGAAGCCTTTCTGCACTTTGCAGTATTTCTGTACAGGGGTATCCTGTTTCAGCAGTTAGAGCATCTTCACTAAAGTCAACATCTGTATGTATTATTAACAGAGCAGGAATCTGCCCTTCATCTTCATCAATAATGCAGAGAGGTATGAAGATGAGCTGAGAGGACCGGAAGAGTTAGGAAGAGCTTTTCTTTTTGATGGCTAGCAGTTTCCCCCTACTTCCAGTCTTTGTGCTAAGCTAGGCTAATCCCAACAGACAAAGATGAAACTGACTGACTCTGCTGTCCAAAATCATCATCAGCAAATATAATCCTAATTATCATTACTATTACTACCAGTTCAGTATTATGTGGTACTGCAGTTCTGTGTGGGGTTTGTCCAAGTGGTGTTGCCATACTCAGTAGGTGATTTGTTCAGTTTTCAGAGGGAGATTGGCTCTACTATACTGTACTATACTCTTTAATTAACCCGCTATATAAGCAATAGTTTAGAGAATATTATAGATCCAAGATCAAACTGACTGAAGGCTGCAGTTACAATGCCTTTGTCATGACTCAGGATTGGATCCATATGCAAGACAGCACAGGCAACAGGAAGACTTTGGTGATTGCATGAAGATAACTTACAGATATTCAGGCAGGAAACATATACTAGTCCAAAGCAAAAGCCAAAACATCCCATAATGCAACACAGGAGAAAAACAACCAGGGACAAAACCAAGAGCAAAGCATCATGGGACAAAATGAACTGACAACTGAAAAAGACTAAATACACAAAGAACTGATAAACCAAGGAAACACAGGTGAACCTAAACAGGGCGGGAAAACAATGAGAACCGGAGGGAAAGCTGCATACTCTTATTCTGATTGATCTGATCTTGGTGAGTAAATAAGCCGTTTATCTACAGGAACAATATGTGTTGGAACAGGAGATGCATTAACAGAAAGGCTGTTCAAAACTTGTTGTTTGAATATATTTTGTCAAAGTCACAATGAGTAAGAAAAAGCTCAAATTCTGTTTCATTATTGTAACGATTCTCAAAGACACTGTATGAATTTCTGTGGTTAAACCCCAAAAACGTTAATGCACATGGCGTTTGTTATACTCTAACTGTTTCACAATATATTGGGTTTTTATTCTATTAAATTGCAATATATCACAATATATTGGATCGTACCTCCTGTGTCGTATCACCAGATTCTTGCCAATACACAGCCCTACTGCGGGTTCCACTCGACCTCCGCAGGACGCCAGGGAGCTCGGATCCCGTTAATACCTGCTCACAGGTCTACTTCTGTTTATGTTTGTTCATTTTGGTCTCAAAAGCCTTTTGCTGACACTTTTACTAACATACTGATCGGCTCCGGTGGGTTTTATATCAGCCGGATTTACCATTTCTATCACGAGCTGCCTCTTCTGAATCCGTCCCTACAATCCAGAGAGCCTTAAATAGGAAGATTTCCTTATGAGGTCTGGCAGTAACAAAGAGCAGATTGATGGATTTAACAGCTGATAAAGGTGATAAAGGACTCTCTGCCCTCAGGCATTCACTACCTGACACATTTCTGATATTCTGAAGCATTTACAACAACCCCCAAACTACTGAGCACATGACCCCCCCATTCAGAAACGCAGTAACCAGTAACTCCTCCTGTCCCAGCTTCAATGTGCACACTGAGTTGGATTTACAACGACGGCCCATACATGTCACTTTTGTTGTTTTAAGAAAGAGCAGGTGGTGTAAACTGATCAGCTCACTGAGGTTAAGTAACATACACTCCTTGGAGGAAAACTTGTGCCAAACTCCATTGACAAACTATCCTATTTAAGACTTTTTTGCTATTTGGCCACGGTTTGCATTCTATAAAGACAGACTGGAGACATTGTCTAGTTACTAAGAGTACATTCTCCACTTCGGCATAAACCTGAGTCACCAAACTGTTAGTGTTTTAATTATATATCGGTTTATTGTGTTGTTTCACAAACATGGCTCCCATTGCCACCAATTAGAATTTGATTACATTTAGAATTTGGTAAATTCTAAAGGGAGTTCTGAATGAACAATAAAGTTGTTGTTTTGTTGTTTTTCAGCAGTGATTAACAATGGTGACACGGAGAGATGACGATGGCCAATCAGGAGACCAGCCAATTGAACTGCATCAGCTGTCACCATGATAAAATAAAGCAGTAAAATAATGTACAAAAACATTAATAATTCATAAATATTAACCTCAACTTTCACTTACTTACCTTTTCAACAGCTTCTAACCATAGATAGACAGACAGACGGATAGATGTAATCATCATCACTCTGTGTCCTGCAGCGCCCCCCGCTGGATGAAGCCTGATAATACACCACACACTCTGGCTCTACACTGACTTTATTGGGCAGTGGTTCAGATGCTGCAGGTTGAACAGAAAGTTGTGCCAAACTCCATTGAAAATGTGTCGTATTTAAGACTGCCTTGGTATTTTGGTAGAAACGGGCTGAAAGAGGAAGATTTTCATATGAAGTCTGGCACGAAGTCTCCTTTTATATCAGCTGAATAAACTGTAAGACTACACTCATTTGTTTGACATCTTATATTAAACTCTTGTGGACTCCTGTTGTTTTAAAGTGGACGATTTTTAAATGAAGTCTGGCATGAAGTCTCAGAACACAGAGGTGTAAACTGTCCTTAAGCCTGCTAAATGTTTGTTTTCCTTGCATGCAGTGAAACTCACAGCCATCGCAGCCCATTTAACATCTAATATGGGTTACAGTGACAGAGACAGTGATGATGTCATCATGATGTCATCAGATGGGGGGGTATTTTGGGAATACTGATTAATGCCAGTTGCTATAGAAAACAGGACAGTTTAAAGTCTAACATTTAACAACATGTTGTCTTTTCTTCCAGACCTTGTATGGAAGCCCAATTTCTGCCAGGAAAATAATACATTACGTTTCAAAATAGTTTTATTTATTTTTATCTTATTTTAATATTGGGGGTGTTTATCAAGGGCAAGATTAAAGATGTTCAGTATAGGTATTACAATACAAACACACTGACTCACAGCCATGTAGACATCCCATTCTCAATAAACATGTGCACGCTGACAAAGACTAAAAGTACATTTCCTGTCAGACATTTTGTATTTTTTTATATGACATGACATTATAGTGAGGCAGTATCACGCACTGCAATAATTCAATTTTATTTGTATATCGCCAATTCATAACAGAAGTTATCTCAGGACACTTTTCAAATAGAGCAGGTCTAGACCGAACTCTTTAAAAGATTAATTACAGAGACCCAACAGTACCACCATGAGCAAGCACTTGGCGACGGGGGCAAGGAAAAACTGCCTGTTAAAAGGCAGAAACCTAGGACAGACCCAATACCACTTCTATGTGTGAAGTGATGCTGCTGCTTCAACCTCTCTGGATCATCAGGACACAGCGGATCCTCCAACACAACCTCCTTCCTCACCGCTCACAGTCTGACTGAGATCACAAACATCTGAGGAGAGAAGGAGACAGGACAGCAGAGATAAATCAGTGTTTACAAAGACTCCCTCCATCAGCACATCCAGTATAAAGAGCAGCAGGATCTGAACACATCATTACTGTGCTGACCCCTCCAACCTCTGGTTAGTCTGGGTCTTTTTATTTATGCGGGGGCCGCATTTTTTCAAATCCGCCGCACTTTCGCCACATAAATTGCTGATTTCCGCGCAAAATACGCGGGGCTTGCATGATTTCATAATCCCCGCATTTTCGTTGCATAAAAGTCACATATATCTTAGCAGAAAGTTGAAAAATGTTTACTTCACACAAGAGTAGCCATTTTCCCCTGTTGCCATGGGAACGTTATAAAGGGACGTAATTACGCAACGTGACCATCATCGAAAAGCTGCAAACCCCGCGATGAAGCCGCAGTTTTTGCAAGTTCCCGCAATTTCATTGCATAAAATTGCATAAATATCCCGCATATTCGCATTTTAAGAAAACGTGCCGATTTTTTGCCCGCAACAAAACAAAACTCCGCGTTTTTCTGGAAGGACTGACTACACTACTGATCTCACTGACTTACATATACATATTATGATTTGTGACCGTGAATATTGTTTAATTAAACTTTTGTTTAAAACATTTAAATTCTCTGTGTGGTCTCCCTCCTTTGTCATAACCCTAGAGCAGGTTCATGAAAAAGTGGGGGCTCGTCAAAAACTAAATAGTTTGGTAAGTACATTTTTTTGTTTAGTTTGTAGTAGTGGCAATTGGATTGTTGACTTTCCCGATGTTTAACATTTTTGGAAAGGTTTGTTTTGGTGCCATTTGTTCGCTTAGGTAAATTGTTCTGGGAGATGCGCACAGATTTTTGAGTTTTGGTTTTTGAAGATAGGGCGCTCTGATAGCTCGTTTTTGTTGCAGTGTGGGTTCTTAGTAAATGGATTTGGAAAAAAAAATGTTGGCGTCCTTTTCCCATGTTAGGTTTCAGACAGCGGGTTCTGTTTGGGCAATCCGTTGGTTTTTGTTTTTGTAGTGTGCTGGTGAATGTGGGTAGAGCATTGCTCAGGAACACCTCAGTGGATTCTGGGAGGGTCGCTGGTTAACCAGTTGCTTTCCCACACCACTGATTTCGAGTGTGTAAGTACCCCCCACAATTAACCACCTGAAGACTAGGGTTGAGTTAGTTAGTTTGTTGAGTGAGATAGATTGGGGGATTGGACTCCAGGTTCGTGCCGTTTGAATTTTAAACCTACACTTTTGCGTTATACTCAGAGGAAGCTGCTTTTGTAATATAGGTTCTATTGTCAAAGATTTTATTGAGACTCCTTCAGTGGAGCTATTGGATAAGTGTACAAAAGGACCAATTATTGAAGATTGCTAAACACTTGTGATGTTGAGGTAACTGATAAAAGTTTGAAGGAAAACATAAAAACATGAAGTGTCGTCTGTGGCAGTGACACCTGAGGCATTTACGTTTGAACAGCAAAAGGAATTTTTGTTAATCAAGCTTGAACATGAACAGTTGATGCAGCATAAACTCTTGGAACTAGAAGTCATGAAACAAAAAAACAGTATAGACTGCAGCTAATTGGAGAGGGAAAGCTGTCTGGTGGGGTTGCTGTCGAGGGAGAAAATCTATTTAAGATGGAAATAACCTGAAATTGCTTCCCAAGTTCCCAGAAGAAGATCCAGACCTATTCTTCTTTGTTTGAGTGAGTGGCAGAGTCCAGGAATTAGTCTGATGAGGAATGCACGCTACTCTTACAATGTGTCTTCACGGGTAAAGCGCTGGAGGCTTTTGCTTCTCTGACTGTAGCTGAAAGTAAAAGGTATAACGTTGTTATGACTGCAGTTTTGCACGCATATGAGCTTGTTCCTGAAGCCTATCATCAACATTTTAGGAGTGCAAGGGAGAAGGAACATCAGACTCATGTTGAGTTTGGACGAGATTTGGTGGTTCAGTTTAATCGCTGGTGTTCTGCTTCAGACGTTACGTTTAGAGAGCTGGCTGATGTGGATGCAGTGGAGCAATTTAAAAATTGTGTGCCAGATAATATTGCAACATATATCACTGAACGAAAAGTTAAAACGCCCCAGGAAGCGGCAGTGTTGGCTGACGAATACACCCTGACCCACAAAAATAAGTTTGGCGAAAGCAGTGTTGATGCGCGGCAGGGCAGTACAGCAGCAGCACGTGGTAAGACCATATCTTCCAGGCCTGAGCATGGCACATGGCGGAAAAATAATTCGACTGAGACGTGGATTACTGCCACCGTAAAGGGCACTGGAAAAGTGAGTGTCCTGTTCTTGAGGAAAAATTTAAGTTTTCAGCTAGTACCCAAGTAAAACCTGCTGCTTTGGCTGCCTCCATTTCACCAGCCCAGTTGGTGTTCATGTTCAACAGTCACCCTGAAGCCCTTTGTCCCTTGGTTTGTAAGTCTGAAAGCCAAGGTAATTAAATGGTAAATGGACCTGTATAGCGCCTTGCTAGTCTTCCGACCACTCAAAGCGCTTTTACACTACGTGCCACATTTACCCTTTCACACACATTCACTCAGTGATGGCAAAGTCCATCGAACAGAAACTAACTCATTCATACACCGATGCTGTGCATTGGGAGCAATTTGGGGTTCAGTATCTTGCTCAAGGATACTTCGACATGTGGCCGGAGGAGCCGGGGATCAAACCAACAACCTTCCGATTAGGAGACAACCCGCTCTGCCTCTGAGCCATAGCCGCCCATATTACTCAGTGTATATTTTGGATGGTTATGTGTCCCTGCCGGGGACCAACAATGTGGAAGTTAAAATTTTGAGAGACACAGGAGCCAAACACTTGTTTGTAAGTCGGTTCTGACCTTCTCCTCAGAGATATTGGAGATATTGTTTTGATGCTAGGTATGGGTCTTTACAAACGGCTGATTTGCAATCATTCTCCCTCTCTCCTTCCAGTCAGCAGGTTCCTGGTTTGTTGCTGTCTTTGGTTTTCTGATAGTCTTTTGGTATTTGGAGATATGCATTACCTTTTTCCACACAGTCTTCACCCAAGTCCACACACACTCAATACACTACTGATCTCACTGATTTACATATACATGTGATTTGTGACCGTGAATATTGTTTAATTAAACTTATTTTTGTTTAAAACATTTAAATTATGTGTGGTCTCCCTCCTTTGTCATAACCCTAGAGCAGGTAGATAAAGCTGATAAAAACCACAGTCTCAGTCACATTTGAATGTTTCATCTGAAATCTTACAGGACAAATGTGTAAATATTCAAACTATTTGGACAAACAAGAGACAAATGGACAGATATATATCTGATGTTAAAGGTCCTACATGTTCATACAAAGACTGAACACCTACACATCAGCTGTGAGTACTGGACTCCAGCAGAGGTCCTGGTCTGTACAAAGACCACATGGTCACTAAATGTAATGATGCTTATTTGCAGGCTTCAGTCAGACTGATCTCAGAGCTGTGACAAAGACCAACTGATCAGTTGTTTAGTGTAGAAATGAGAGAACAAACAGTGTGAGATCAGACTGGATGAATGAGGACCACTGTCTCTATACATCTTGTAATGCTGTCAGCTGGAATCCAGCTTTATTTCCTGAACACATGAACACAACAACAACAGTCGTCTTCACATCAACTCAAACACATGATCACAACAAGCGTCTGTCTGTCTGTCTGTCTAATCCTGAAGCCTGTCCCCATTCTCCTCACAGCTTCACTGAGGAAAGCAGCAAATACTGGATCTGTGTTTAGTCCAAGACTGCTGGAACCAGCATGGACTGACTCAGACCCTCTACTGACCTCAGAGTCTGCAGTCTACAGTGTGGACTCTCCACAAGATCAGACAGCAGCTTCACTTCTGAGTCATTCAGGTTGTTGAAACTCAGGTCCAGCTCTGTCAGATGGGAGGGGTTGGACTTCAGAGCTGAGACCAGAGAAGAACAGCTGATCTCTGACAAACTGCACTCCCTCAATCTGAATAAAGAATAAAAGATGTGAGTTTATAATGAAACAGTTCAGTCAGTAGAAACATCACACAGCTTCATAATATAATTCAAAAAAGTTATTGTCTGACAGTTGAAATAAAGATGATTTATTTATTCTTTGTGTTAATTCATTTATGTTTATGGATGATTTAAACCACAAGGTGGCCTTTAATGTAAAATCAAGAGCTGAAGAGGTTCACAGTGAATTATTCAGTGTAGAAACCACTGAAGAAGAAAACAGACTTTAGCATTAAGATACTCAGTGTGGATCAGTATAACATCAACCTGTCTGCACTTTACTGTCAGCACAACTTTAACATCACATTCATTTCAGCACAGAAATAAAAACATGGTGTCTGACCTCAGAGTCTCCAGTCTACAGTGTGGACTCTCCAGAAAACCACACAGCAGCTTCACTCCTGAATCCTGCAGGTTGTTGTTACTCAGGTCCAGCTCTCTCAGATGGGAGGGGTTGGACTTCAGAGCTGAGACCAGAGAAGAACAGCTGATCTCTGACAAACTGCAGCGACTCAAACTGAATAAAGAATAAAAGATGTGAGTTTAGAAGACAATGTTCCTGCTTGAAATCATTCAGTGTTTAATAATCTGTTCAGAGCTGAAGAAGGTTTACAATGTACAAGTTTAAAGAATAAATGATGAAGATAAAATCATTTATAATCCAATCAGATGTGTTCAGGTTTTTAATGTGTAGATCAACACAGAGAGCTAATGCTACGCTACGAGTCAGAGAGCTAATGCTACGCTACGAGTCAGAGAGCTAATGCTACGCTATGAGTCAGAGAGCTAATGCTACGCTACGAGTCAGAGAGCTAATGCTACGCTACGAGACAGAGAGCTAATGCTACGCTAGGACTCAGAGTCAGTGACAAACAGTAAATATAATGTGACAGAATGTTTAACCAGACTAGCTCGCTATCAGCCAGGTCATTGTCCCCAAATCAATGTGCAGATTTGGACCAACGATAGGACATGTGCACTGACGGCCGCAGCCTGAAGTAGCGAGTTGAACAGCCAATGGGATGTGAGTATCAGTGAGTTCAGAGGGGGGGGTCGGGCTGTGGTGTTCAGAGGATGAAGGACGACACTCAGTGCTGTCAGATAGATTTATGAGATATTCACATTCTGTTTGAATTCAGTTGATATCATTCATTAAGAACGGTGAACAGACAGTTTCACTGGAACATCTCAGTAGCTGTCCTACAGCAGGACGTAATGGACACCCAGCAGCCAATCACAATGCAGGATTCACACACACCATGGTATAAGGATCAACATCAATTAGGTTGAGTTGTTAATGAAAGATATCAGATCTACAACAGTAACAGAGAGTCAGTGAACTGACCTCAGAGTCTCCAGTCTACAGTGTGGCCTCTCCAGAAAACCACACAGCAGCTTCACTCCTGAATCCTGCAGCTTGTTGTAACTCAGGTCCAGCTCTCTCAGATGGGAGGGGTTGGACTTCAGAGCTGAGACCAGAGAAGAACAGCTGATCTCTGACAAACTGCAGTAACTCAATCTGAATAAAGAATAAAAGATGTGAGTTTAGAAGACAATGTTCCTGCTTGAAATCATTCAGTGTTTAATAATCTGTTCAGAGCTGAAGAAGGTTTACAATGTACAAGTTTAGAAAATGGAAACTCCAAACACCTGAACCCAACAAGATGCAGGTTGCAAACTGTAAAATACAAAGAGGTAAAAAGAGCTCTCATTAATATTAATGAAAACGTGCTGCTGCTTCAATAAAGACGTAGTGACTTCAGCTCTTAACCTCTGCCAGCTCCACCAGTGGCTCCATCTATACAAACTCATGTTGTGCAGCCAAACACAAAGAAAAAGCCACAGAAAGTGATTGAAGATTTGATTCTATTAAAGATAAAATGCTGTCATCTTGAGTGTAAATATTCAGTCCGTAGAAACGTCACATATCATCAGAAAGGTTTGGAACAAGCTGATATGTTTGTTCCTGTCTGACAGAGAAGGAAACATGCCTCTGTTTTTATTCAAATGAGGGAAAGATGAAAATGAAATGATGAAGCGTTTAAGAGAGAATCAACCAGTGTTGTATTATTAATGTGATATTATATATGTTGGAAATATGAAGCTCAACAAGGTGTTCATTGTGAATCAGCATCAAATCTAAAATCTAATCTGAGAATCCTCAAAGATCTGAAAGCTTTGGAATAAAGTTCTGAAAGTATGAACTATAGTTTAACATGAAATATTACAATTGGATTACCAACAACAAGTGGCATCAGTTTTCTGTGAGCAGTTGCGGAACTGGACTTTTATACAACATAGGATTTGACCTCATAAACATCAGCATCTCAGCACAAAATAAAAAATGGCGTCTGACCTCAGAGTCTCCAGTCTACAGTGTGGACTCTCCAGAAAACCAGACAGTAGCTTCACTCCTGAATCCTTCAGGTTGTAGTTGTCACTCAGGTCCAGCTCTCTCAGATGGGAGGGGTTGGACTTCAGAGCTGAGGCCAGAGAAGAACAGCTGATCTCTGACAACCTGCAGCGCCTCAATCTGAATAAATAATAAAAGTGATGTGAGTTTAGAAGACAATGTTCCTGCTTGAAATCATTCAGTGTTTAATAATCTGTTCAGAGCTGAAGAAGGTTTAGAATGTACAAGTTTAGAAAAAGCTTTAGATTAGTGTCTATCTGGAATTCAATTAAATTTTATTTGTATAGTGCCAATTCATAACAGAAGTTATCTCAGTACCACCATGAGCAAGCACTTGGAGACAAGGGCAAGGAAAAACTGCCTGTTAAGAGGCAGAAACCTAGGACAGATCCTTCGGCTCTAGGTGGGTGGTCGTCTGCCTCGACCAGTTGGTGGGGGGGGAGGAGAGAGAGAGAGAGAGAGAGAGAGAGAGAGAGAGAGGAGGAGAGAGAGAGGAGAGAGAGAGAGAGAGAGAGAGAGAGAGAGAGAGAGAGAGATATGCACAGCAACAACAGTAGCAACAACTACACTAATAGTAGTGACTGAAGATGATGAACATGAAGATGATGACGACGACAGCAACGATGGGGGACAACAGTAATAATAACAATAACATCAGTGATATTAGCAATGGCAGTCAAGCAGGACCATGGCAGGAGGCTCCACCAGGATCCATGAGAACCTGCGAGACGAGAAAGCACAAGAACTCCGGGGAAGAAGTAAAGTTAGTAACATGCATTAATGGAACATGAATGAGTGCAGAAAGAGAGAGGAAGAGAGGAGCTCAGTGCACCATGGGCAATCCCCAGATAGTCTAGCCCTATAGCAGCATAACTAAGGGATGGTTCAGGACTCACCTGATCCAGCCCTAACAATAAGCTTTATCAAAGAGGAATGTCTTAAGCCTACTCTTAAATGTGGAGAGTGTGTCTGCCTCCAGAACCACAACTGGAAGCTGGTTCCACAGGAGAGGAGCTTGGTAACTGAAGGCTCTGGCTCCTGTTCTACTTTTAGAGACTATAGGAACCACAAGTAGCCCAGCATTCAGAGAACGTAGTGTTCTAGTGGGGTAATAGGGTACTATGAGCTCTTTAAGATATGAAGGGGCCTGACCATGAAGAGCTTTATAGGTGAGGAGGAGGATTTTAAATTCTATTCTTAATAAATCCTACAGTTTTCTGACTAACACCAATCCAGTTTGAGTACAGACCAAATCTGGAGCCAAATCATTCAGACTACTTAAACAAGAGCTGTTGTGATTTGTGCTCAGACAAACCCAGAAAGCAAAAGAACTGAAGGAGATTTAAAACTTCTGTTATATTTGGCAGATATACACAGAGCAAACACATGAACTGACCTCAGAGTCTCCAGTCTACAGTGTGGACTCTCCTGTCCAGCAGACAGCAGCTTCACTCCTGAATCCTCCAGGTCGTAGTTGTCACTCAGGTCCAACTCTCTCAGATGGCAGGGGTTGGACTTCAGAGCTGAGGCCAAGACTTCACAGTGAGTCTCTGAGAGTCCACAGTCAGAAAGTCTGTGAATACAGAGAATATAACCTTTAAAATAAAATCTGATTGCATTTAGATCACAAAGCAAATAAAGACACACATACAGTGGGTACGGAAAGTATTCAGACCCCTTTAAATTTTTCACTCTTTGTTTCATTGCAGCCATTTGCTAAAATCAAAAAAGTTCATTTTATTTCTCATTAATGTACACTCAGCACCCCATCTTGACAGAAAAAAACAGAAATGTAGAAATTTTTGCAAATTTATTAAAAAAGAAAAACTGAAATATCACATGGTCATAAGTATTCAGACCCTTTGCTCAGTATTGAGCTACTACAGCCATGAGTCTTCTTGGGAATGATGCAACAAGTTTTTCACACCTGGATTTGGGGATCCTCTGCCATTCTTCCTTGCAGATCCTCTCCAGTTCTGTCAGGTTGGATGGTGAATGTTGGTGGACAGCCATTTTTAGATCTCTCCAGAGATGCTCAATTGGGTTTAGGTCAGGGCTCTGGCTGGGCCAGTCAAGAATGGTCACAGAGTTGTTCCGAAGCCACTCCTTTGTTATTTTAGCTGTGTGCTTAGGGTTATTGTTTTGTCGGCCCAGTCTGAGGTCCTGAGCACTCTGGAAGAGGTTTTCTTCCAGGATATCTCTGTACTTGGCTGCATTTATCTTTCCTTCAATTGCAACCAGTCGTCCTGTCCCTGCAGCTGAAAAACATCCCCATAGCCTGATGCTGCCACCACCATGTTTCACTGTTGGGATTGTATTGGGCAGGTGATGAGCAGTGCCTGGTTTTCTCCACACATACCGCTTAGAATTAACGCCAAAAAGTTCAATCTTGGTCTCATCAGACCAGAGAATCTTATTTCTCATAGTCTGGGAGTCCTTCATGTGTTTTTTGGCAAACTCTATGCGGGCTTTCATATGTCTTGCACTGAGGAGAGGCTTCCGTCGGGCCACTCTGCCATAAAGCCCCGACTGGTGCAGGGCTGCAGTGATAGTTGACTTTGTGGAACTTTCTCCCATCTCCCTACTGCATCTCTGGAACTCAGCCACAGTGATCGTTGGGTTCTTCTTTACCTCTCTCACCAAGGCTCTTCTCCCACGATTGCTCAGTTTGGTCGTCCCAAACTTCTTCCATTTAAGGATTATGGAGGCCACTGTGCTCTTAGGAACCTTGAGTGCTGCAGAAATTCTTTTGTAACCTTGGCCAGATCTGTGCCTTACCACAATTCTGTCTGAGCTCCTTGGGCAGTTCCTTTGACCTCATGATTCTCATTTGCTCTGACATGCACTGTGAGCTGTAAGGTCTTATATAGACAGGTGTGTGCCTTTCCTAATCAAGTCCAATCAGTTTAATTAAACAGAGCTAGACTCCAATGAAGGAGCAGGACCATCTCAAGGAGGATCAGAAGAAATGGACAGCATGTGAGTTAAATATGAGTGTCACAGCAAAGGGTCTGAATACTTATGACCATGTGATATTTCAGTTTTTCTTTTTTAATAAATTTGCAAAAAATTCTACATTTCTGTTTTTTTCTGTCAAGATGGGGTGCTGAGTGTACATTAGTGAGAAATAAAATGAACTTTTTTGATTTTAGCAAATGGCTGCAATGAAACAAAGAGTGAAAATTTTAAAGGGGTCTGAATACTTTCCGTACCCACTGTAAATCATTCAACATTCATATTTAACACAGCATGTTTAAATGTAAGTTGTAGCCCCTTCATGCCACACACACATACACATATTACATTTATATTAGAATAAAATAAAATAAACAATACATACAGTTATTTACATATATAACTATAAACCCAGTAAATTAGTTCTGCAGTGCATTTTTTGAATGTGGGTCTGGGGGAATGTAAACAGCTACAGAAGCACATTGCCTTCACAAAAAACCATTTAGACATGTCGTAATTACAAGGAAAGATGTTGTGATGATGAGATCAGGATCTTTATGAAACAGTGGACTGGTCCCACATACTGGCCACTGTTTAGCTCAGTGGTACCTGGGGAAATGTTGAACAACAATCTGGTTTGAATTTTTAAAATATGCATATTCAAATCAAATCAAATCAAGTTTATTTGTATAGCCCTTTACAATAGCTGAAAGGTACCCAAAGTGCTTTACAACAAAGCCATAAAACAATACATAACACATACATAACATACAAATACAATTGAAAGTGCTGTAGTGCGCGCTGCAGGGTATTGAAAGCCTTCCAGAAATGCATAGAAAGGAGCAGACAGAAAGAGTACACCTAAGAGACAGTACTGCCATAGTCAGAATTGAATGCTAATCTAAAAAAGTGGGTCTTAAGCTTCGATTTAAAAAGGTTGAGATCAGTAGTGGTGAGAATGTCAGGGGGCAGTTTGTTCCACAGTCTGGGAGCAGCGACGGCAAAAGAACGATCGCCCCACTGTTTAAGTCTCGACCTAGGGACCTCTAACAGAAGCTGACCCGAAGAGCGCCGGGCTCTGCCACAATTGCAAAAAGTTAAAATCTCTGACAAGTAAGAGGGGGCCAAGCCATTAATGGCGTTAAAAACAAACAACAGAAGTTTAAAATCAATTCTAAAACGGACTGGAAGCCAGTGGAGTGACGACAGCACAGGAGTAATGTGTTCGCGTCTGGACGTGCTTGTTAAAAATGGGCAGCAGCGTTCTGCACAAGTTGGAGACGAGAAATTGAGGACTGACTGAGGCCAACGTAAAGGGCATTGCAGTAGTCCAGTCTTGAACTGATGAAAGCATGGATTGCCTTCTCGAGATCCTGCCGACTGAGAAGACTTCACTTTGGCCAAAAGAGGGAGCTGAAAAAAGCTTGTGCTGACAACAGAGCTAATCTGTTTGTCAAATTTGAGCCCAGTATCAAATGTTACCCCAAGATTTTTGACATGTCATTTAAAAAGGGGGCCGGAGTGCCAGAGTTTGTGGTGAAAACATTTGACATAGATGGTGAACCTGTAGTATAAAATTTAATGCATGCGGATGACTATTATATGCTAAAAATTCTAGTAATCACACAAAATGCTGGAAATAATGGTATAAGCACTATATTTTAATCACACACAGAAAAATCAAGTAATGAGCACTGTATTCAAGTAGAGTTGATTTTATGGTTAATATGATTTAAGTAAGGTTGATTTTATGTGAGCACACAAAACTGTTAATGAAGTAGAGAGCACCATTGTTCTAGTGAAAGTTTGATTTAATGGTTTGATTTAAAGTAGAGAAGAATATTGAATGTGTAGTTGTAGCAAGAAATAAGTTATGTTTGTACCAAAAATATGTGAATGATTGTAACACAAGCTTTTTGTCATTTTATAAGGTTTATAAAGATTTAAAAATACAGTAAAAGACGTCTATGACATAATGGTGTAAGAAAGAGGTAATGTAAGGTTTTAAAGAAAAGAAGTACAGCTAAATAGATTTCAAATGGGGTGAATAGTGTGAGAAAGAAGAGCAAAAAAAGGTCTAGGCATACTGCCAAAGGCCAGGACGCCAGCAAGGTTAATGATAAGAAGTGCTCAGGCCACAGGTGCAGAGGAGCTGAGGGTGATGTAGACAAGACAGTAGAGGGGACAGTCCCAGGTTGATGGAATTTTCCAGACATTTCCAGGGGGATGGACACCATTATGTCATGGATCAAAAAATTGACAGTTGGGCAGGACTTGTGTATAAAAGGTGATGTTCTGACATGAAAATTCAGTCTTTCCATGGATGACTCGGGTTTTAATCTTCTGCAAAGGGAATAAAGCTCTACTTCTACTGCCTACTTGGATGAATCCTGACTGTTTCTTTTCCATCTAAAGGAAATACTATTTGGACCTAATTTGGACTTAGAATTTTTCCAGCTAAAGGAAATACTATTTGGACCCAAATTGGACTTAGAATTTTCCATTCAAAGGATAATATTAATGGACCTGATTTGGATTTAAATCTGAGATGTTGGATATAATCTTCTGATCAGAAAAACCTGTTTTATTGAGAACCAACAAACCAAACAAAATGCATTCAGTTTTACTGAATGCATTTAAGTGCAAAAAGTTATGTGACAGCCACTGCTTTATATCTGTGATGCAGTCCAGCAGCTTAGTAAGTGCAGTGTTTTCGTTTGGTCTCATGGGCAAATATATCTGCAAATCGTCGGCATAAAAGTGAAAAGACAGGTTGTGTTTTTTTATAATTGATCCCAGAGGTAGCATATACAATGAAAACAGAATAGGGCTGATAATAGATCCCTGTGGCACCCCACAGGGCAGCGATGCATTTGAGGAGCAGTGGTCACCAATCACGACAGAGAAACTCCTGTTAGCCAGGTATGACCTAAACCACTGGAGAGCGGGGCCACGGATGCCAACGTGCTGGTCTAGGCGAGATACAAGGACTGCATGGTCGACTGTATCAAAGGCTGTTGTGAGGTCCAGCAGCACCAGCGCAGCAGGATTCCCAGCATCCACAGACAAGGCAATATCATTGTGCACGTTTAACAGTGCTGACTCGGTGCTATGTCGGGATCTAAAACCAGACTGAAATTTATCAAGAATAGAATTGATCTCCAAAAATGTCTGTAATTGAATAAAAACAACTTTTTCTAAAATCTTAGAAAGAAAAGGCAAGTGGGAGACAGGTCTAAAATTGGAGAGCACAGAGGGGTCAAGATGCGGTTTTTTTAGGAGGGGCCTAACCATAGCGTGTTTGAAGGCAGCTGGAACAGACCCTGAGCTAAGACAAGTGTTTATAAAAACAAGCAGACTTGACCCAACAGAACTCAGAACCTCCTTCAAAAACTTGGCTGGAATAATATCTAAGGTACAGTTAGTGGGTTTCATGCCACTAACCACCTTAGTACAAGAAGACAGAGAAATGGTCTCAAACCGCTCGAAGACAGCAGTCTGTGCCGGAGGAGCACAGACATCATCAAGAGACATATTCATATTACAGATATTCTGCCTGACAGATGCCACTTTATCAGTGAAAAAAGTCACAAACTCTTCGCAGGTTGCAGTGGAGGCATCGGACAGGACAGTAGGGTGTGGATTAACGACAGAATCAATAGTATTAAATAGCAGTCTTGGATGATGAGAGCTGTTAGCTATGATGGAGGACAAATATTTTGACTTGACTTCCTTTAGAGCTCTCTGGTAGGCAGCCAAACTGTCCCTTAACCAGCCCAGGGATACATGCAGTTTATCCTTTTTCCACCGCCGTTCAGCCTGTCTGCATTGTTGTCTGAGCAGAAGGGTGTGGTCATTCAACCAGGGATCTGACTTGGTTTTGGTAGTTTTTTGCCGAAAAGGGGCAACAGAGTCAAGAATCGCAGAACATGTTGAATGGAAAATGGAGAGTAGGCTGTCTGGACAAAGGGGAGGAACCAGCCCACACTCATCAAGCAGCTGAGAGTTTCTGAAGGCAGCAGCAAACTCTCCAGCCGTTGATGGAGTAAAGATTCGGCGTCTGTGAGATGGGGAAACTGGCTTATTGGCAGGTGGGGGGGGGGGCAGCAAAGTCGAAAACAACAGGGATGTGATCTGAGATAGCAGTGTCGACTATTTCTCTGAGGGAAACTGAAAGCCCATGAGAAATGACAAGGTCAAGAGTCGCTGTTCTCACCTGGATTCAACCAGGTCTCTGTCAACAGGAGGAAATTCATATCATGCTCATTCCCCACGAGCAGTAGGAAGCCAGTAATGACAAACAATCAATGTGACAGCCTCCAAATCACATACAAGGAGCTGGAAACATGGACCATAGTAACATCATATCATGAGTATCAACAGCTCACATGTCTAATGAACCTGATAATATAGGTACATGTGTTTGTCCATATGCCATGGTGGCTTCATCCACAAATGTAACCTGCATATGTCATCATCAACCACCATTCTTCTCTCCCGCCTTCAGTCCTCCCTCAACATCACCGGTACTGGCCTCTCCTGGCTAAGCTCATATCTCACAAATAGACAACAGTTCATCAATACCAACAACTGCACCTCCTCCACTGCTCCCCTGTCCCAAGGCCTTTAATTAGGCCCTGTAATGTTTGATTCATTGTTGAGTATTGTAGATATATATCTATATACAGTATATGTATTTTTGTGTGTTGTTTAATTACCTTTTTTTTTGTTACTTATGTGAAATGTCTTTGAGTTCCAAGAAAAGCACTCTATAAATAAAATGTATTATTGTTATGATTTATTAAAATGCAAAGTTTTGCATCAGATATCAGATTTTATTGGGGGAAACTCCACGGCCACACAAATCATAAAAAGAATAATAAATGAGAACAGAACCACATTGGACACACTGTATACACTGTAAAAAAGGACATTTCCAGCACAAACTCAAGCCCTCAAGTTTGTCTGCTGGATTTGTATCGAACCTCCGTCACCGAAAGAAAGACAGAAGACGATACTAGAAGATGTTCACTGACCTGATAGCTATAAACACAAAAATGATTTCTGTCTTATTCTTGGTGCATTTGAGAAATTTGTAGTGTAACACATGTCTAATGTATTCAATAAGCAGGTTTAATACTAGTTTAGGAAAACTTTTATAGTGTGGAAGTTTTATATTGTGTGTGTGTGTGTGTGTGTGTGTGTGTGTGTGTGTAAAGTGTGTATATTGACTCTAATACTGATGACTTCAGCATTGCTTTATAATGTTAATCACATCTGGACTTACAGAGCCTTTCTGCAGTTCCTCACAGCTGGAATCAGTCTCCGTCGTCCCTCATGTGATGTGTTGTACTTCTTCAGGTTCAACTCGTCCAGAACCTCCTCTGACATCTGCAGCATGTAGGCCAGAGCTGAGCAGTGGATGTCAGAGAGTCTCTTCTCTGATCGGTTCTCTGACTTCAGGAACTCTTGGATCTCCTGATGGACTGAGTGGTCGTTCATCTCCGTCAGACAGTGGAAGATGTTGATGCTTCTGTCAGGAGAGATTTCAGCACTGTTCATCTTCTTCAGGTTGTTGATGGCTCTCTGGAGCATTTCTGGACTGTTGTCTGTCTGACCCAGCAGGCCTCCTAAGAGCCTCTGGTTGGATTCCAGAGAGAGGCCATGAAGGAAGCGAACAAACAGGTCCAGGTGGCCATTTTCACTCCTCAGGGATTTCTTCATTGCTTCCCTCAGGAAGACGTCTAGAGTTGGATTAACATATTCTTGTCCCAGGAAACCCTTCAGTACCTCTGTGTTGCTGTTGGTGTAACAGTGGAACATGTAGACTGCAGCCAGAAACTCCTGAATGCTCAGATGAACAAAGCAGTAGACTGTTTTCTGGAAGATCACACTCTCTCTTTTGAAGATCTCGGTACAAACTCCTGAGTACACCGAGGCCTCTGTGACATCAAGACCACACTGCTCCAGGTCTTCTTGGTAGAACATGATGTTTCCTTTCTCCAGCTGTTCAAACGCCAGCCTCCCCAGCTTCAGAAGAACCTTCCTGTCAGCCTCCATCAGCTCCTGTAGACTCGTCTCATGTCCCTCATCATACTTCTGCTTCTTCCTCTTCGTCTGAACCAGCAGGAAGTGTGAGTACATGTCAGTCAGGGTCTTGGGCAGCTCTCCTCTGTGGTCTGTAGTCAGCATGTGGTCCAGAACTGTAGCAGTGATCCAGCAGAAGACTGGGATTAGACACATGATGTGGAGGCTCCTGGAGGTCTTGATGTGTGAGATGATTCTGTTGGACAGATCTTCATCAGTGACTTTCCTCCTGAAGTACTCCTCCTTCTGGGCGTCAGTGAAGCCTCGTACTTCTGTTACCCTGTCAACACATTCAGGAGGGATCTGATTGGCTGCTGCAGGTCTGGAAGTTATCCAGATGAGAGCCAAGGGAAGCAGATTCCCCTTGATGAGGTTTGTCAACAGCACGTTGACTGAAGACTTCTGTGTGAGGTCAGACACAACCTCATTGTTGTGGAAATCCAGTGAAAGTCTGCTTTCATCCAGGCCGTCAAAGATGAACAAAAGTTTACAGACAGTGAGCTGCTCTGCTGTGACCTTCTGTAATGTTGGATGGAAAACATGGAGCAGCCTGAGAAGACTGTACTGCTCATCTTTGATCAGGTTCAGCTCCCTGAACGAAAGTAGAACCACCAGACTAACATCTTGGTTGTTCGAGCCCTCTGCCCAGTCCAGAGTGAACTTCTGCACTGAGAAGGTTTTTCCAACGCCAGCGACGCCGTTCGTCAGAACCACTCTGATGTGTCTCTGTTGGTCAGGTAAGGCTTTAAAAATGTCGTGGCACCTGATTGGAGCGTCATGGAAGGTCTTCTTCTTGGAAGCTGTCTCAAGCTGCCTCACCTCATGTTGGGTATTAACCTCTTCACTCTGTCCCTCTGTGATGTAGAGCTCAGTGTAGATCCTGTTGAGGAGGGTTCCACTTCCTGGTTCATCAGTTCCTTCAGTCACACGTTCACATCTCCTCCTCAGACCGATCTTATGTTCATCTAAAACCTCCTGCAGACCACCATCTGCTGGAAGAGAAGAAGAAATGGGAGACAAAACAAAGAAAAGTTGACTCTTCTGATTATTTTCATTGCGAATAAAAAACCAATATTAGAATATTTCCAGAATTAAAGGTTATAAAGTCCAGTTTTGTGTAAACATCAGAAATGCTCCTTTGTCTCTCAGCCTCTGGCTGTGTGTCGGTGGACTCTCTTCATCAGCTCTTCATCTGAACTGCTCACTGTGGCTGTTCCTTCGTCTCAGGAATGTTTAAACTGATCCACCGACCAAATAATGCAGAATACGTTATTGAATAGTGAATCTGTGTGAGAAATACACTCCATTTCCTGCTTCACAATAAAAGCCTCCCATTGGTTCACTTTCATGTGTAGCAGCAGCAGGAAGTGTTGAGTTTGCATCAGCAGTAAGGTAACAAAGCTCTGACTGATGCTCGTTCACATGGACTCCAACCGAAAGGCAGGACGACAAAACCAAATTCACATCACGATATGTTGCTATGGTGATATTATATTGTTAACAAAGAATGGAATAAAACATATTAAATAAAAGTCCTGAAAGCTGAACACAGAGAGACTTTTAGAAACAGATCTTTCTCTCTGGTCTCCAGCACAGACACATGGGAGTGTTGATCACTTTAGAGACAGACAAGGCTTTTGTTTGAGGGAGGAGGATCTCAGGTTGGCCCCTGTTGACCATGATGCTACCATCAGAACCACAACAGCTAGTTTGTTCCTGCTATGAGGCTGCAGTGGAGATGCACGTGTTCACAGTTTGACACAATGTGGCACAAAGACAAAGTAAGCAAACTGAAAACTGTTGTTTACGAGCTGAGGGCCAACAGTGTAAGTACGTCTCAGGCTGCTGTCTGTCTGTGATAGAACAGTGATGTTACTGCTTTACACAGAGTTTAATAGTTCTCCATCTCCATCTATGCACACAGAGAACAAACAGCATTCTGACTGCTTAATGCAAAGACAGGGGGCGCTATCATAAAACCAACATGTGTCAATATGTTTTCTCAAAGGAGAACAAGGACAAGAATTGTATGCTGGAGCAAAAAAAAACATGTAACTACATTTAAATGTTAAATAAAGGTAAAATAAGGCTAAAATAAAGGTGTTAAATGGCCGTACTGTATGACACAACTAATGTATTAACACATCAGCAGACAGGTATACAGTCTTACTTTGTCTTGTTCTGGGTCTTTCTCCAGACTGGGGACAGGAGGCGTCTCCTGATGAAGCAGACTGGTCCCAGTATGAGGTGATGCACTGTCTGCAGAACCAGAGTCCAGAGCTGGTAGAGACCGGATCCTTCAGGACGTCCCGACACAAAACACAGCAACTCCTCTTCCTCTCTCTGTGAAGACATTTCTTTATAAGTACAATGATTTGTTGACTGTAGTTGAAACATATCAACATGTGTCCACTGACTCTGTGTAGAAGCTCAGATGGTCACAGAGAACAGTAAAAGTCTCGTTACTTTTCTGTTTGAATTCAGCATTCAGTCTGAAATGAAACAATTGTTCCTTTAATTTCAACTCTCCTGCTTTCACAAACACCAATGAACTGCTTTACCTGTTTGTCTCATTAAACATTTAGTGATCAGCCTGTAGTTAGTTATTATTACAAACTCAACACTTCCTGCAGCTGCTTCACAGTAAAAGTCCTCCATTAAAGAGAGCTCATTATGTCTGTTACTGTTTCAGACCTGCCAACCTTGGCTCAATATCAGGCCTGCCCCCTAATAGTCCACTTAACTGTTAGTCGCTGAGAACAATCTTAGTATTTGATGACAAAGTCCTTAAAGAAGCTCTAAATACACAAACTGCTGCTACTGTGGATCATTAGGAGGTTTCAAAGTCAGTATCAGTGCTCTTAGATTAGATTACAGCTTTCCTAGTGACTGACAGCTGTCACAGAGACTGAGAGGAAGATGGACGAGTGATTTCTCTCTGTGTGTCACAACAGTTTAGTTAGTAAATACATTTTAGCAGAAAGTTTAATATATAAACACAAAATCAACAGAAAGCATGCATGAGCAGAGGGAACTGAAAATTAGTCATATAAATGAGTTTGTATCAGTTCTCTTACTTTGAGTCTGAGGGTCCAGGTTCATTACTGAAGGTTAGAGGAAGATCTTTGGACTGGTCACTCTTCATAGACAGACAGCTGGACGCTGCAGACTCTGCTCTGTCCTCCTCTTCCTCCACACAAACACTCATCTTCTGATCTGAAGTCAGTCTGAGAGTTAAACAGTAACACAGACTGTGAGCTCAGAGGACAAGAACCAGGAAACAAGATTGTTCACGAGTCGCACACACACACACACACACACACACACACACACTCTCACACACACACACTCTCACACACACACACACTCTCTCTCTCCTCTCAAAACACACACACACACACACACACACACACACAGTATACAGTATAATAAAGCAGTACAATAATAATAATGGTGTATTAACACTCACTCTGCCTCAGCCTTCAGTTTCCCTCCTCCTGCTCTGTCGACTCAAAATGGAGTCTGACTCTGAACTATCTGAACACCTCTACCTGGATCACATGATCGGTGTTGTTGTTGTTGTCCCCTCTCAATTTACAGGAAGTCAGTGTTTATCTGTGTGTGTGAGTGTGTGTGGTGTGTGTGTGTGTGTGTGTGTGTGTGTGAGTGTGTGTGTGTGTGTGTGTGGTGTGTGTGTGTGTGTGTGTGTGTGTGTGTGTGTGTGTGTGTGTGTGTGTGTGTGTTGAAGGTAACAGCTGGTATTTCCTGTTAACTCTTCTGAGTTTGTAGTTGGTAAAGAGAGAAAGAGAGACAGAAACAAAGATGCACAGCAACAACAATACTAGCAGAAAGAACTAATAATGATGATGATAACAGCCACAACGATGGGGAACAATAATAGTAATAATAACAACAATTATAATAATAATAATAATAATAATAATAATAATAATAATAATAATAATAATTAAAGCTGCAAGCAGCGATGGACGGGACCTCGCACTCCACGGAACTCGGGGTGTGCTGCGGCCGCGTCACGTGCCGTCGTAACACGTGCGGACCACGACATGAAAATCTCACGTAAATCGGCTCAAAATCGCCGCGCAGCACTTACTTCCTGTTACCACTAGGTGGCGTTATAACTATGTGTTCAGGGCGGGACTCTTATCAGACAAGAGAAGTTTGGAGCCGATTGGACAATGTACACTCAAGTTATAGCAAAATTCGTGTTTTGTGGCGATACATAAAAATTTCCTGCCATGCCACAGACACGCCCCCTCACCACAGTCAACACCTGTTGTGTGTGTGACGTGCTACGGTAAGCTGATGACTCATTTCCGGTTTACTTCCTGCTCTGTGTACACTGTTTGGTGCTGTAGCTCTGTCAGTAAACGCTAAATATACATTAGTTTTACTCGTTACAGCGGTTATTTTCCCGCTTAACATTTAAACGTAGACTAGTTCTACTTAAACACTCTGAGTTTCTCCTTCTTTTAGCGACTTTAAGCTACTTTCAAAGTTTTCATACACGCTAGCTTCATTAGCATTAGCAGTTAGCTATGGCTTCTTCCTCTCCCTCTCCTCTGTCCTGCTCAGTGTGTCAGATGTTCAGTTATTCCTCTGCCTCCTTTAATGATAATGGTACCTGTATTAAATGTAGTTTATTTACTGCGCTGGAGGCGAGGCTTAGTGAGTTAGAGGAACGGCACCGCACCACGGAGATATCTTTAGCCGCTATAGTTAGCCAGCCCCCAGTAGCCGGTGCGGTCCGACCGAAGGTAGCTTCTGTTAGCTCTGTAGATCCCCCGGTAGTTCCCGAGCAGCCGGGAAGACAGGGAGGCTGGGTGACTGAGCGAAGGAAGACTAGAACGGCGAAGCCCACAGGTCACCACGAACCGCTTCACGTTTCTAATACATTGTCCCCACTCAGCGATATGACACCCGTTTACGCCAATCGGAGGTCACTAAGATTAATGTGGAGTCGGTGTGTAACTATGCTAAGACAATGTCGGACTCCGTAGTTTTCTCTGGACCCCTCCCCAATGTGACCAGTGATGACATGTATAGCCGCATGTCGTCATTCCACCGCTGGCTGTCGAGGTGGTGTCCAGCAAACGATGTGGGCTTCATTGATAACTGGAAGCCTTTTTGGGGAAAACCTGGTCTGATTAGGAGAGACGGCATCCATCCCACTTTGGATGGAGCGGCTCTCTTATCTAGGAATATGGCGAAGTTTATCTCTAAAACCTGACAGTCCAGAGTTAGGACCAGGAAGCAGAGCTGCTGTCTTACACACTTCTCTGCTCTTTCTTTAGAACAGTCACCCACCCAAAACCCCATAGAGACTGTGTCTGTCCCCCGACCACCTAAATTATTTAAAGAAATAAAAACAAGAGGAGTTCAACATAAAAATCTAATAAAAATTAAAACCAACTCCTCAGTAGCACAAAATAAGAGAATGAAATGTGGACTGTTAAATATCAGGTCTCTGTCCTCTAAAGCTGTTTTAGTGAATGAATTAATATCAGATTATGATATTGATTTACTTTGTCTTACTGAGACCTGGTTGTCCCACGAGGAGTATGTTAGCCTAAATGAATCCACCCCCCCCAGTCATATTAATACTCACATTCCTCGAGGCACTGGCCGAGGAGGTGGAGTAGCAGCCATATATGATTCGAGCGTTTTAATGGACCCTAAACCTAAACTAAAGTATAATTCATTTGAAAGCCTTGTTCTTAGTCTTTCTCACCCAAACTGGAAAACACTGCAGCCAGTTCTATTTGTTATAGTGTACCGCGCTCCTGGACCGTACTCTGATTTTATATCTGAATTCTCAGAGTTTTTATCAAGTTTAGTCCTTAAATCAGATAAAGTAATTATTGTAGGTGATTTTAATATTCATGTGGATGTTGACAATGACAGCCTTAGTAACGCATTTATATCATTAATAGACTCAATTGGCTTCTGTCAGAGTGTAAATAAACCAACTCATTGTTTTAATCACACTCTTGACCTTGTTTTATCATATGGCATTGATATTGAACATTTAATAGTCTTCCCACATACTCCTTTCCTATCTGACCATTATTTAATAACTTTTGAATTCATACTATTAGATTATAACCCATTAGGCAAAACTTCCTACAGCAGATGTCTATCTGACAGTGCTGTAGCTAAATTTAAGGAGGAGATTCCTTCAGTGTTTAATTCAATGCCATGTCTGAATTTAACAGAGTCCTATAACAACTTTAGTCCCTCTGAAATTGATAATCTTGTCGATAGTGCTACAGGCTCACTACGATCAACATTAGACTCTATCACTCCTATAAAAAGGAAATTATTAAAACATAGGAGACTAGCACCTTGGTATAACCACCAAACCCGCCAGTTAAACCAAATAGCTAGGAAATCTGAAAGGAAATGGCGCTCTTCCAAATGATCAGAATATCGCTCAATTTGGCAAGATAATCTTAAAACTTATAGAAAGGCCCTCCGTAATGCCAGAGGAGCCTATTACTCAGCACTAATAGAAGAAAATAAGAATAACCCTAGGTTCCTCTTCAGCACTGTAGCCAGGCTGACAGAGAGTCACAGCTCTATTGAGCCACATATCCCCATAAATGTAAGTAGCAATGACTTCATGAGCTTCTTCTATAATAAAATTATTACTATTAGAGAAAAAATTAATCACCAACTGCCATCAACAGTTATCAGTGGCTCTCCAAGTTCAGGGACTTCTGTCAATGTATATATAGTTAGACTGTTTTTCTGCTATCCATCTTCATCAGTTAACTTCAATCATTTCTTCATCGAAGCCATCAACCTGTCTGTTAGACCCGATCCCAACTAGGCTGCTTAAAGAAGTTGTTCCCTTAAGTGGCACTTCTTTACTGGATATGATTAATTCTTCTTTATTGTCAGGATATGTACCACAGTCCTTTAAAGTAGCTGTAATTAAACCCCTTCTTAAAAAGTCCACTCTTGACCCAGGGGTTTTAGCCAACTATAGACCGATCTCTAACCTCCCCTTCCTCTCTAAGATTCTGGAGAAAGTAGTCGCCAAAGAGTTGTGTGACTTTCTACATAACAATAGTTTATTTGAGGATTTTCAGTCAGGATTTAGAGTTCATCATAGCACAGAGACAGCTCTGGTTAAAGTTAATAATGACCTTCTGACTGCTTCAAATTGGCATTAAAGGAACCGCACTAAGCTGGTTTAAGTCATATTTATCAGATTGCTCGCAGTTTGTACATGTTAACGATGAATCTTCAATAAATACTACAGTTAGTCATGGAGTTCCACAAGGTTCTGTACTTGGACCAATACTGTTTACTTTATATATGCTCCCTTTAGGCAACATTATTAGGAATCACTCCATTAACTTTCACTGTTATGCAGATGATACGCAGTTATATCTATCAATCAAGCCCAATGAAATTAATCAATTATCTAAATTACAAACATGTCTTAAGGACATAAAATCCTGGATGACCTGCAATTTTCTGATGTAAAACTCAGAAAAAAACGAAATTCTTGTTCTTGGCCCCAAAAACCTTAGAGACTCACTGTCTAAAGATATAGTTACTCTAGATGGCATTAACTTGGCCTCTAGCACCACTGTCAGGAATCTTGGAGTTATCTTTGATCAGGATTTGTCATTTAACTCCCACATAAAGCAGACCTCTAGGACTGCCTTCTTTCATTTACGTAATATTAGAAAAATTAGACACATCCTGTCACAGACAGATGCAGAAAAACTAATCCATGCATTTGTTACTTCAAGGCTGGATTACTGCAACTCTTTATTATCAGGTTGCCCCAATAAGTCCATTAAAACGCTCCAATTAATTCAGAACGCTGCAGCACGAGTACTGACAGGAACTAGAAAAAGAGATCACATCTCTCCTGTACTAGCTTCTCTGCATTGGCTCCCTGTAAAATGTAGAATAGAATTTAAAATCCTCTTCCTCACCTATAAAGCTCTTCATGGTCAGGCCCCTTCATATCTTAAAGAGCTCATAGTACCCTATTACCCCACTAGAACACTACGTTCTCTGAATGCTGGGCTACTTGTGGTTCCTATAGTCTCTAAAAGTGGAACAGGAGCCAGAGCCTTCAGTTACCAAGCTCCTCTCCTGTGGAACCAGCTTCCAGTTGTGGTTCGGGAGGCAGACACCCTCACCACATTCAAGAGTAGGCTTAAGACATTCCTCTTTGATAAAGCTTATAGTTAGGGCTGGATCAGGTGAGTCCTGAACCATCCCTTAGTTATGCTGCTATAGGCCTAGGCTATCGGGGGATTTCCCATGGTGCACTGAGCTCCTCCCTTCCTCTCTCTTTCTGCACTCATTCATGTCCCATTAATGCATGTTACCAACTTCACTTCTTTCCTGGAGTTCTTGTGCTTTCTCGTCTCGCAGGTTCTTGTCGATCCTGGTGGAGCCTCCTGCCATGGTCCTGCTAGATTGCCATTGCCAATACTGTTGTTGCTGTGCACCTGTCTGTCTATCTCTAGCTCTCTCTCTCTCTGCCTCTCTCTCTCTCTCTCTCTCTCTCTCTCTCTCTCTCTCTCACCCCAACTGGTCGAGACAGACGACCACCCACCTAGAGCCGGAGGATCTGTCCTAGGTTTCTGCCTTTTAACAGGCAGTTTTTCCTTGCCCTTGTCGCCAAGTGCTTGCTCATGGTGGTACTGTTGGGTCTCTGTAATTTATGTGTTAAAGAGTTCGGTCTAGACCTGCTCTATTTGAAAAGCGTCCTGAGATAACTTCTGTTATGAATTGGCGCTATACAAATAAAATTGAATTGAATTGAATTGAATATCATCAACAATGTGTTTTGCATTTTATAAGTACATTTCAGCTGGATCTGATCATCCTGCTAGGAGTAGAACATGAAAGTATAAAACTTGATACATCCTGTTGCCACAAGGTGGCGCTATCACTATGTCAGAATATTGTCATGTAGATGTGTTCAGGGCGGGACTGTTATCAGACAAGTGAAGTGTGGAGCCGATTGGACAATGTACACTCAAGTTATAGCGAATTCTTGTTTTGTGGCGGTACATCAAAAGTTCCCAGCCACGCCCACTCACCACATTCATCACATATCATCAACAATGTGTTTTGCATTTCAGTAAGTAAATTTAAGTAAATTTCAACTGGATCTGATCATCCTGCTAGGAGTAGAACATGGAAGTATAAAAAAATGACATTTCGTTTCACCACTAGGTGGCGCTCTCACTTTTACTGAATATCATCACATAGACATGTTCAGGGCGGGACTCTTATCAAACATGTGAAGTTTCGTTGCAGTCGGATCATGTCCTCAGAAGTTAAGACGAATCCCTCTCTCATGGCGAAGGTTTGAAATTGGATGCCACGGGACACCACAGGCACAATGTTCCACAAAAAAAACTGACTGCACCTGTAAACCTGTACGAGGAGTTAGTTAAAATAGAAGCCCTGAAATGCCAAAAATGACATCACAGTGTGACATTCGTTCAAAATGGCCAACTTTGACGGCACGCCACGGACACGCCCTTCAACGTACAGTCAAAAAATGAACAGCGTTCATTCAGCACCATGTTTGGCTGTACTGACCAATTTTGAAGCAGACCCAGAAATTCCCTAAGAGGAGTTCGTCCAAATACAAGCCCAAAAAGTCAGAATGACCACAAAATGGACACCGTGAGTGTTAATTAAAAATTGAAATTGCAGACTTCCTGTGGGTTTTGGGGCATGGGTCCAAGAGGCTTTTCTGCTTCTTTTATCATAATACACATGCGTACATGTGGGCCTTACGTGTCTTGGGGGCTGATTCTGGGGGGCGTGGCTTAGCCGTTTGGCGGCGCCCGTGCACGGGGACAATGTCATATCGGTTTTTTTGCTATGTTTGAATTTTGTGCAAATTTTCATGACTTTTTGAGCATGTTGCGGGGGCCAAATATGCGGTCGTACTGGCAGAAAAATAATAATAATTCCTAGAAGAACAAAAGGGTCCTTGCACTTGTTAGTGCTTGGTCCCTAATAATAATAATAACATGATGAATTATCCGATGACAAAGTCCTTAAAGAAGCTCTAACTACACAAACTGCTGCTGTCAATAATTCATGGTTTAAAGGTTCCTGTTAGTCCTCAGATTGATCAGTATCAGAATCAGAAATACTTTATTGATCCCCAGAGGGAAATCTGATGTGAGGTAGCCTCAGTGTGATCACATGATCCCTGGAGTAAAATAAAGCGTCCATGCAGTTGCTGCACAACGTTGGCTCAACTGAATTGAAGGAGGAATTTCACAGTGACAAACCAGAGCACCACTCTCTCTACGAACATTTTTACAGAGTGCAGCTTCAATAAAACAATGGGAAACAAAAAAAGACTTGATCTGATAATAAAGGCTCATCATCATCATCATCATAACCATCATCATCATCATCATCATCATCGCCATCACCATCACCATCATCATCATCATCATCATATGAATCCTTGATAAATTATTTGATGACTAAGTTATTCAAGAAGCTCTTAATACACTGTCTTCATTCATTCATTCATTCATTCACCTGTTGTTAGAAAAATCGACATTGGTTCAACAAAACTGTGAAACCTCAAAGAACTGGGACTGGAGCCCCACAGCTTTATTGAAGGAGTTGGTGAGTGAAATCTCACTTCAGGAATTGTGGAATAGCTAAATAGGCTTCCTCACTCTCAGCAGTATTTTCTATAACCGATGCTGCACTACTGGGGGTGAATACGATGGACTTGCTGCTGAATACTGGTGAGCCATGATGGTTTTAATCTTACTGTGGAAGATGTTATGGTGTGTGCATATGGAGAGGAAAATGCTCATGATTTATCCCCACACCTGTTTACCTAACCAGGTCAGGTTTCTCTGGAGCAACGAACTGGATGGCGAGCTAGAGGAAGGAACCCCAACAGGAAAACTAACTGGAGAAGAAACCACCTCATTGTAGTCAGGCCTCAAGCCTCAGCCCCTTTCAAACTGGTGTGGTAGGACTGTGCACTATGCCAATTCACCACAACAACTTTTAGTGAAACAAGAATGAATGAACGTTGTTCTTAATGCACATTATCAACATTTATGACAATTAACACAATTGCTATAATGGTTGCACCATTGTCACTTTAAAGTTACTTGTGCTGGTAATCCCTTCACTGTGTATTAAGCTACAGGCTTTGAGGGGAACGTGCACTTTATGTTCATGTTGATATTGATGAATTTATAGAAATGAATCAAGTGAGATGGATTAAATGTAGAAACGGACTAATTGAGTATCGGCTGCTCTAACACTTTAAAGGTCCACCATAAGTGCTACTACTGGATTAAAATATACTGAACTTTGTACTATTGTAGCATTTCTTCTTTTTCTTGAAAGGCTTTAATTTATATTTACTTAGAGTATTTTTTCCCTCGATGTATATGAAGATAACTGTTAGTCGCTGAGAACAATCTTAGTATTTGATGACAAAGTCCTTAAAGAAGCTCTAAATACACAAACTGCTGCTACTGTGGATCATTAGGAGGTTTCAAAGTCAGTATCAGTGCTCTTAGATTAGATTACAGCTTTCCTAGTGATTGACAGCTGTCACAGAGACTGAGAGGAAGATGGACGAGTGATTTCTCTTTGTGTGTCACAACAGTTTAGTTAGTAAATACATTTTAGCAGAAAGTTTAATATATAAACACATAATCAACAGAAAGCATGCATGAGCAGAGGGAACTGAAAATGAGTCATATAAATGAGTTTGTATCAGTTCTCTTACTTTGAGTCTGAGGGTCCAGGTTCATTACTGAACAATGGAGGTCTATCTCTGGACCAGTCACTCTTCATAGACAGACAGCTGGACGCTGCAGACTCTGCTCTGTCCTCCTCTTCCTCCACACAAACACTCATCTTCTGATCTGAAGTCAGTCTGAGAGTTAAACAGTAACACAGACTGTGAGCTCAGAGGACAAGAACCAGGAAACAAGATTGTTCACGAGTCGCACACACACACACACACACACACACACACACACACACACACACACACACACACACACACACACACACACACACACACACACACACACACACACACACACACACACACACACACACACACACACACACACTCTCAAACACACACACACTCACACACACACACACACACACACACACACACACACACACACACACACAGTATAATAAAGCAGTACAATAATAATAATGGTGTATTAACACTCACTCTGCCTCAGCCTTCAGTTTCCCTCCTCCTGCTCTGTCGACTCAAAATGGAGTCTGACTGAACTACCTGAATACCTTCACTTTCAGGTTCCCTTCCTGTTCTCATGAGTCAGTGTTGCTTCTCCCCTCTACAAATCAGTGTTTATCTGTGTGTGTGTGTGTGTGTGTGTGTGTGTGTGCATATAGCAGTGTTAAAATACTTTCATGCTTTAAACTACAAGGTACATAATGATTTGAGAGCAGGTGTTTCCTACCAGCTGTCCTCTGTCTTTGTAATCCTTATTTGGTAACACTTTATGAGTACACACTATTAAGCATTAGTTAAGCATTAATAAATACTGAATTCATCATTTATAAAGCATGTTTCTGCCGTAAATACTCATTACTATGTGGTTTATAATCACAGTTATAAATGTTTTACTCTTCATTAATAAGCTCATCTATAACATGCTAATGATTGCATTTTCATATTTTATATATATAATGGATTCCACATTTCTAAATCAAATATTACATCACTTACTAACCAGTTATTTAGGATTTGTCAGTGGTTTGTAATATCATTTAGAAAGTATATGTAAATGATGAACAAACTATTTAGATGTACATTTCTGCATGCACTTGCACATCCACTATTCAGACATTTAATGATTAGTGACTATAACTGCCATAAATATCATTTGCAATCATTTCAGTTTTTGTTTACATATATTATGTATGTGGTTTATTTTGTGAATATTTATTTGTATTGTGCACTGGGTAGGATATAATGTTTGTTGCCTGTTGTGCAAGGGACGCAGTTAATGCGGGAATCTACATGAAGAGAAAGATTACAAGAAGAAGTTTATGCTGTTTTAAGTTGTTTAAAGTGTTTCAAGGTGATCTTTGTATTTCCTGCTTGCACACTAACTGAACATTTTGTGAGTCTTGAGGCATTGCCAGCCTTTAAATCTTATTTGTAAATGCTTTATAAGCCATAGATAGTGCTCACTTTAGATGACACAAAATACTTAATTAGTAGTAGTAATGAGTAGTAAGTGCTTCGTAACTGCCTCAATTCATGAATTCCTGCATTAATAACTGTTTATAGGACATCCATTGGAAATGGAATTTGTGAGTTTTTTATGGAACATCTGCTAACACAGTCACTAATCATTAATACATGTCTGAATAGTGGATGTGCAAGCGCATGCAGAAATGTACATCTAAATAGTTTGTTCATCATTTACATAAACTTTCTAAATGATATTACAAACCACTGACAAATCCTAAATAACTGGTTACTAAGTGATGTAATACTTGATTTAGAAATGCTGAATCCATCATATATAAAATATGAAAATGCTGGGCACCCAGATAGCTCAGTGGGTAGAGCTGGCGACCCGTGTACCGACTTCTTGTTGCAGAGGCCCAGGGTTTGAATCTGACCTGTTGCCCTTTGCCTGACCCTTTGCCACATGTCATCCCCTCTCTCTCTGCCCCCATTTCCTGTCCATCGTCAGCTGTCACTACAATAAAGGCAATAAAACCCCCAAAAATATACTTAAAAAAAATAAATAAATGAAAATGCAATCATTAGCACGTTATAGATGAGCTTATTAATGAAGAGTAAAACATTTATAACTGTGATTATAAACTACATAGTAATGAGTATTTACGGCAGAAACATTCTTTATAAATGATGAATTCAGTATTTACTAATCCATAACTAATGTGCTTATCAATGATGAATAAAACATTTTTAACTGTGTTTATAAACTACATACTAATGTGTATTCATGTCAGAAAAATGCGTTATAAATGATGAATTCAGTATTTATTAATACTTAACTAATGCTTAATAGTGTGTACTCTTAAGACTGCCTTGGTATTTTGGTAGAAACGGGCTGAAAGAGGAAGATTTTCATATGAAGTCTGGCACGAAGTCTCCTTTTATATCAGCTGAATAAACTGTAAGACTACATTCATTTGTTTGACATCTTATATTAAACTCTTGTGGACTCTTGTTGTTTTAAAGTGGACGATTTTTAAATGAAGTCTGGCATGAAGTCTCTTCCATAGAACACATAGAGGTGTAAACTGTCCTTAAGCCTGGTAAATGTTTGTTTTCCTTGCATGCAGTGAAACTCACAGCCATCGCAACATAGGTATTACAGTACAAACACATTATATTATTATTATTAGTGCTGCTATTGCCCAAGAGGCAGTAGCAGGGCCCTCTGCACAATACCACAGCCTCTTTCCAGTTGGGTTGCAGAGGAAATGAAAGCCCGGGAGTGAGAGCAACCATCAGAAATGCCCGGGAGTGAGGAAAACTGAGGAAAATGGTAAATTCAACTGGTTTTGTGGACTGGTCATAGGACATTATTTCCCCTTTTAGCCCTGTTTGCCTCCCCATGAAAATTCCAAATCTGGCGGCATTTTGAGGCATCATCTTGCTGTTGACCCCCCCACCTCAAGCTGTCATGGCTGACGTACAATGGTTTGAAACTGGGACCCCACTGATGTTCCACAAAGAACACCAGTGAGCCAGTGTTTTCCCACCGCTGCAGCTGCAGGCTGTAAAAGCTGCCACCCACTTTGACCCATGTCTTTGGGTCCAGTGTTGAATTGCAGAAAAAACTTCTCATTTTGCAACAGGAGTTTTGTTTTCTACAAAGAAGGATGAGAGCCCACTACTTCCAGAACGAACAGAGTAAGCCCCCTTTTCAGCATCTAGTGCTATCAAGCTGTTGATTATATTGTTCCCTTATAAATGACACATTAGATATTAAACTGATACGAACACTTGATCTTAACTAAAAGTCAGTGGAGCAATGAGCCCTAGAGTTAAGCTGCCCAAGTCCACCTCCTGGGACAGTTCTCCCCTACCGTGGTGAGGTCTTTTTGACTTCACATAACAAAAGCGTCTGCTTAGCAACTCTGCCCCATGGTTCCTCCCTCCTGACTTAACCATGAAAAAAACTTGGGGAGGCTCAGAGGCTCAGTGGTTATCACTGTCGCCTCACAGCAGCCTTTCTGAGTGGAGTTTGCATGCTCTCCCAGAGTCTGTGTGAGTTTCCCCCACCATCAAAACATGGATGTTAGCTGAAGTCTCCAGTCAGTGCCCTTGACCAAGACACTAGCTCAGATCTGGAACTGGTCCCCAGGTGCTGCACGGTGACTGTTTCCTGCTCCTAGTACTTGGATGGAGGTCAAATGCACAGATTGAATGTGCTGACCCCTGCAGATTCCCCAGATGAGGGAATCTTGACTGTATAATTTCTGGTGGTGGGAGGCTGCGTTGGAGCCTTTAGCTGTTATAGATTTGAACGCAGCAACTTCTAAGCCTGCGTGGTTGTGGGAATGTTCAGGCCTTTGGTAACTTTGGTAGTTTGTCCAGAAGGTGGCATTGTTGCTGTGCAGCAGGGTCCGGTGTAGAGAGGCAGTAGTGCATGCTACTGCCCCAGAGGCAGCTCTGTAAAGATGTGGGCACAACAGTCTCTGACTTCCTGTCCCATTTGGGCAAGATCAGACTTTAACCAGGAGCAGCCTAAAGTCCTGCAGAGGCCGTTAACCTCTGAGCATTAACAGAATAATGGCTCAGCCCCCCTCATTTCATTTTCTATGAATTATATTCTCTTGTATGTTGTTCTTTCTCCTCTTAAGTCATTTCCCGAAACTCCTTCTTCATATTGTCATTTTGTCTTCCTGCCTCCTCCTTCTTCATCTTGTAGTTTTCTTCTCCTAATCAAGGTCCTTCATTTAATCTTTTTCTCCTCCTCCCACTGCTCCTCCTGCTCCATTGGGTCATTTTTTCAACCACCTCCTCCTTCTTCATTTTATCTACTTCTCCTCCACTTACACCACATCCTTAATGTAAATACCTTCTCCTCTTCCTCCTTCATGTTTTCATTTTCTCCTCCAGTCATCATTATTTAATCTGCATCCTCTCCCATCATGTCTTCATTCTCCTTCCTGTTATCTCCTCCTCCTCCTCCTCAGTAATGAAGCCACTAAAGTCTCATTGTTGTTCTCTTTGTTTGTAATAAATCTCCCGCGCGCCTCCTCCTCTCTGACTCACACTGACTAAAGGAGACAAAAGAGAATGAAAGACGTTGTTGAGTCACTTTGGAGGTTTCAAAGATTAAAGAGCTCAAACTGTCTGAAACCAATTGATTCTTTTTTTCTCATCAGAAACCAGTTTGAATCCGAGCTGGACCACGTTCAGACAGTTTTACACTTTGTCAGTCACACAAAATAATTGGACTTCAGTTCATTATAATTATTGGTACTGAAATCCAGTTCAGCTTTGAAGAATTATGGCCATCAGGCCACATCTTTAAAAGTTTAGTAACCAAATGCAGACAAACAATAACAGATACCAAACCCAAACCTATAAGTCCTGTCCGGCTTCATCTAAATATGCTATGTACTGATTTTGGTGAAGATTAGATTAAATTTGTGGCAAAAGAAGCAAAAAAATCTTTACTAAAAATGTTAAAATTACAGAATGTTATTAAGGCGTGAATGGGAGTGGGCTATATCGATAACATTGGCATCATTCAAGTAACCCAGTGTACAAAACTGTTTATCGACCACATGGTGGCGTAATTCATAAAAAAGATCACACATCATTCTGCTAGTATCGGGTCGAAACGTGACTTTTGGTATCCAAAGAATGTTTGTGTGGATTTTGTTTGTATTTGAATGAAGATTTGTAGAGATGTAGATGTTAGATACTGAAAAAGACTAAATACACAAAGAAGTGATAAACCAAGGAAACACAGGTGAACCTACACAGGGCGGGAAAACAATGAGAGCTGGAGGGAAAGCTGCATACTCTTATTCTGAAGGTATTAAACTTGTTTTCTGAAGTTTATGGAGACATGTGCAGCAGTGAACTCCTCTCCTGCACGCTGTGAGCTGCAAATCTTATAGACTCACATAAAGAAGACATCAGACTTTAAAATACTTTTCCTTAGTTTTTATTTAGTTTTCAAAGAATGCACAACACAGAGAGAACAGGTGTAGATTTATATCCAACTCTTAATGTGAAGGAGCTGCTGAAAAACACCATGAAACATTTATTAAGCAGATCCTTCTGATAAAGCCTCATTCAGACAAGTTTTAAACTGTGGATCTCAGTCACTTTGAAAATAAGGTCCATGTTGAAAAATACTTAAAGTTACTCTTCAAAGTCAGCAGGGGCTACAGTAAGTACTGTTATTCTCTTTACAGCTATTTTAAGCTTAGATTCATTCACATTTTGTCAAATTGTCTCCATTAAAAATATGCTGAATTAGCTGCTAGCAGCTCCTGTTAGCCGTGAACCTTTGGATGTACTGACACTTATTAGTGGAAGATTAAAGATTCTCAGGCTCAAGTTCTCCGTTATAAGGAGCTTCTTTTCTGTGATTTCTAAGTGGATTTTTGGTCTTTTATTCTGTATGGACATCTAAATTATATAATATGTGTTTCATGTCTGTGTGTTCACATTTGACTCAGTTATGACTCTGAGAAGGAGTTTTGACTCTAATTAACATCCCTGCAGTATCCAGAGTTAAAATGGGTAAAGAGTTATTCATTTTAACTTGTGGTGTCTAAATGAGGCTTCAATCATCATGTTTTCGGGACATAACAGCTGATGACAGGATCCAAACTCTATCCAGTGTAGGGAAACCTGAGGAGCGCAGCCTGTCCGGGGCCGAGCCGGAGGTATGTCAGATCCACACTTTTGTCGGCAGGCAGGGCGCTGCTGTTGGTGCTGTGGACGACCACAGCATGCCGGGGCAGCAGCACGTCTGTTAACTGCAGCACCGCCGCCTCCTCCGCCCAGTTGAAGGCGGCCAGGTAACGCTCGCTCTGATCCCAGAGCCGCAGGTACGCCAGGGAGGAAGAGGAGGAGTTAGTGAGGAGGAAGAAGTCACCGAACAGCAGGGAGCGCTCTTTACCACGAAGCTCGCTCAGACTGCGGAAAAAACTGCGACAGGACAACCGCTCGGCTCTCTCCTCCTGAACGCACAGAGGAGAGGATCAATACAGTGTTAACAGTAACAATATATATTATATATATATAATGCTATACCATATGTACTACTATATGTACACGCAGTAACAAGAAGTATCTCAGTAGTTTATGGATGATGTCTGTTTACCTGCAGAGTCCCATTCAGCTCCTCATCAGAGTCCCAAAGCATCCTGGGAAACTTGGTGCCCTTTGACAGAGAGGATCAAATGTGAAGATCATTTAGGGAGGATCTACCCTAGAATACAGTTTTATTTTTTATCATTTTATTTTTTATTGTGCTTAGATACAGTGGTGGAGTGTAAGTACATTTACTCAAGTACTGCACTGAAGGACTATATTATTATTTTATTATTATAATTTAGTACTTCAGTACAGTTATTCTATAATACTATAAGAGAGTATTTCCATTTCCTTCTCATTTAACACTCACTAGTTACTCAGTTGGGGCCCACAGTCACTTAATCCAGCCCTCCTGGGTGGGGGGTTAATGTGGTTGTCATTTACTTTTTATGTGTTGTTTTATATTTAACTTGAATCAAATTTATTGTTGTTGGTCTTCACTGTGTGTAGGAGTCTGTTGGCGCCATCTAGTGGTTGTATTAAGAGTGATGCAGGGAGCAATCTATTTTTGTATTTTTTTTCCCATATCGTTGGAAAGATGCTGAAAACATCCAAACTTTAATAAGTGTAAAATATAAAATCTGTCTCTGAGGATTTATGGGGACTCACCTCGTCCATCAAGCCGATCTCGTCTCCGTAGTTGATGACGGGCGTCCCGGGCAGCGTGAGCAGCAGCAGCTGGTGTTGTTTGACCTGAGCCGGACCCACCAGCGACGCCAGATGACCCTCGGCCCTCCCCCCCAGGCTCCAGGCCAGCTTGGTCTGGATGTGGGACGAATACAGGAGCTGGACGGACTGAGCGTGGTCCTTGTTGTTGTGGAGGAGGACCCTAGAGATCAGCAGGTCGACGCCAGTGGAGTTGAGGAGGGCGGACACGTCTTCAGCGGAGGAGCGCTCTGTGACACCAATCAGGACTCTGGAAAACAAATTCATGAAATCCTGATTTTAGGTCATTGTTGACTCACAGGTTTGAGAGGTTTGATGAGCTGTGGACCTGGTCCCAGTTAAGAGTTGGATAGTTTGGTTTCTAACCTCTTTTTGGGACTTGTCCCATTCTGTATGATGGCTCGAATGTCGGTCCACAGAGAAGGCACCACACCGGCCACCCGCTCCACCCCCGACAACTGCACGCCATCCACGCCTTCATTCAGCCAGAACACCAGAGCAGACTGAGGACAGAGACAGCAGTCAGACACCACAACAGCGCCCTCTGCTGTCGGCTCAGGTTTTTGATGGTGAAACTTGAAGTGCAACTCGTTATAAAGATTTAATTCACTCCTGTAATTATTTGTTTTATGTCTATTTATGGTGAAATCATGTTCTGCAACATTTCCCATGATGCTTTTGGGGGATGTAAACAGTAAGTCTTTAGTTCACCATGTCACATTTCTCTGTTTGTTAGAGCAGAGATTTTTTCTGTTATTGTGGTTATGGAAATATAACAATCATTTATTTTCAAAAACGTTTGACTTTTGGACTTTTAAATGGTCTGAGTGTTTGGAACTGTTTGGATCATATAAGTCAGAAATAACACCTGCACACACCTGTCCAGCTCACACAGTATCTCTGCCTCACCTCTCTGCCTCCACAACCCTCTGGCTTCCATACTTCCAGCTGTACTGTACTTCCTGTTTGTGAGTGCCAGTATTCACCTTCAGTCTCTCAGCTACGTTGGTCACACTGATGTTGGAGAACCAGGGTCCAGATGATCCCTGGTAGTTTGGAGTCAGATCCAGAACAACAGAAATACCTGCACAAACAGTGTGAGACACATGAGAACTTAATGTGTACATTTATTTCAGTTAAGCAGTTTCAGCTTAAAAATCACTGCTTCTCCCACGCTGTTGGACAGACAAAGAACGTCCCGGAGGGGCTGCGAGCCGAGCTGCTGCTAACGTTAGCTCAGCTTGTTTCTCTGATAACTTAAGATCCAGACGTCCGGTGACTAAAATCCTTCATCTGGTTCAAATCTAGAGTTAAAAAGCACCAAGATCTAAACAGTGGATGGTAACAATGTGGCTTCAGATAATAGACATGCTTTATGTGTCCATGAACATTCTGACTCACCCTTCTTGTGAGCGACCTGGACGAGGCTTTTAAACTGCTCCAGGTTTCCGGCCTCAGGGGAAATCTCCTCGAACCTCAGGCTCATGGCTTCGTCTGCCGGAGCGACGTGGATCGGTCCGACCACTAGACCTTGAACCTTCAGCTGAGACAGGCTGCCCACCTTCTGCTCCAGGCCTGAGGGGGAGGAGGACACATCAGCTGTGACGGAGCCCAAAACCTTATCTGATGTTTCCTCCTGATTATAATGGCCAGTTTTCAAATGTCAAAGTCCAATTCAGCAGTCGATCCTCTTTATGTTCACATGTGGACAGAAAACCTCAGGAACATGTTCAGCTTTCTAACAGGAATAAACCAAACAGAAACACTGAGGAAGAGTATTTAACCTGAAGCTGAAGCCGTCCTCAGCTCTCAGTCAGCATTTATTCATTCAAATTTAAATGTCAGCAGACATGTAGTCGGCAGTATTACTCACACAGTGATTTAGGTGAAGGGTGTATTTCAGTAAAACTACCCTGCTTGAATCTACTTGGTCCATACGTTTCCCTGATAAAAGTGATATTTATCTTAAATGAATACAAATTTTAAGTCTGCTTTAGACTTGCTGTGATATACATATGTTGAAACTAATCTCCCAGAATGCCGTGTGAGTGCTGCTCTCACCCTTCAGGTTGCGGCCATCAGTGAAGGCCTGGACGTTTCCAATCTGGTACAGCGGGCCGTTGTTCCACCAGTTGGTGGCGGGTAGGTCTCTGCAGCGAGGAGCTTGCAGGATGATGAGGACGGCTCCGACCAACATCCCCAACCAGCCGAGCCAGAACACCACCAGCAACGCCCAGCGGGTCCGCACCCAGCTGAGGAGACATTAGGACGATAAGGACATGAACAGATCTGATAGTCATTCATTATTATTACTGATAATAACTTGGCTCCCGGTAGAAACCTCCTGAACCATGAACACTGAAGGAACAGCTTCACCACCTCACCATACCTCCTCTTTTCTTATTGTTTGGACGTGAGAGACCCAAACATACGAATGACCCTATCTAGCACCAGTGATTAGTCGGAGCCTATATTCCCCACCCACAGGAGTAACAGATTCTCTCTGTTATGCCAACAGTAAACCTTGGATCACTAAGGACATTAAGGCCATCCTGAATGAGAAGAAGAGGGCGTTCAGAGATGGCAACCGTGATGAGGTGAGGAGAGTGCAGGGGGTACTCAAACTCAAAATCAGGGAGGCAAAAGACAAGTATAGGAGAAAGCTGGAGAAAAAACTCCAGCGAAACAACATGAGGGATGTGTGGAGTGGCATGAGAACCATCACTGGGTTCCAGAAGACTGGTGGCATGGGGTTGGAGGGCCATGTCGACCGGGCCAATGAACTGAACCTATTTTTCAATAGGTTTGATACTGCGGCCCATCCCCCACAAGTCTCTGCTGCTGGCTACCCAACAACTGCCACTTTATCTCCCCACCTCAATTCACACCCACCTACTTCCCCCCCCCGCTCTACATCATGTCCTCCACAACCTGAGGACCTCACCCCTCCCCCCACTGTCACCTCTACAGTGCCCTTCACGCCTGACCTGGTGAGAAGACAGCTGAAAAGACTCCACTCCGCTGCAGGCCCCGATGGTGTATTTCCCAGGGTGCCTAAAGTCTGTGCCCCCCAGCTGTGTGGAGTACTTAGCCAAGTCTTCAGCCTGAGCCTGCACCTCCAGAGAGTCCCCATGCTGTGGAAGACTTCCTGCCTCGTTCCTGTGCCAAAGACGCCGCGTCCCAGCGGCCCTCAGGACTATAGACCGGTGGCTCTGATGTCCCACATTATGAAGACCCTGGAGAGGCTCGTCCTGGAGCAGCTAAGGCCTATGGTCAGGCGCTTCACCGATCCACTGCAGTTCGCCTACCAGCCCCGCCTGGGAGTTGAGGACAGCATCATCTACCTGCTGAACAGAGTCTACACTCATCTGGATAAGCCGGCGAGCACTGTGAGAGTCATGTTCTTTGATTTCTCCAGTGCTTTCAATACCATCCGTCCGGCTCTACTGGGTGAGAAGATGGCTGCGATGCAGGTGGAGGCCCCCATCGTGTCCTGGATTGTTGATTACCTGACGGGCAGACCACAGTACGTACGCCTACAGGACTGTGTGTCTGACAGGGTGGTCAGCAACACTGGGGCCTCACAGGGGACTGTCCTCTCTCCCTTCCTCTTCACCCTCTTCACCTCAGACTTCAACTATTGCACCGAGTCCTGCAACCTTCAGAAGTTTTCTGATGACTCAGCAATAGTTGGCTGCATAGATAAGGGTGATGACAGTGAATATAGGACTGTGGTGGGCAACTTTGTCACTTGGACTGAGCTGAATCATCTGCAGCTCAATGTGACAAAGACTAAGGAGCTCATAGTGGATCTGAGGAGGGCAAAAACACCAGTGACCCCTGTTTCCATCCAGGGGGTCCCTGTGGACACTGTAGAGGAGTATAAGTACCTGGGGGTGTACTTTAATAATAAGCTGGACTGGACTAGAAACACTGAGGCTGTCTACAAAAAGGGCCAAAGCATTGTACTAATGTACTTCAGTAAGTTGCTCTCCACCGCTGGTTGTTCTAAATCTTTACTGTAATTGTACATCGGTTACAAATATCTCTTATTGGTTTCCTTGATTACTGATAATCGCTATCATGATCAGACCTGAAAAAAAAAACATATCAGTCAACTCCAAGAACCAAATGTCCACACTCTCCTGAAATGTGAATATTTTCAGGTTCCTTTGGACAGTTAATTGAATATGTTTAGTGACATTAGAAGACGTCACCTTCATCAACATTTCTCACTATTTTCTGACATTTTATGGCCCAAACAACTAATGGATTAATGGAGAAGAGGATGGACAGATGAATGGATAATGGAAGAAGGTCAGTATGGTGTCAGTGTGATTGCTGATTCCAATATTAAATGTCTGTGTTTGTACAGAGCCACACCCCGTCAGAGCTGATCTCAGGTCTGCAGTGAAATAACACTGACTGTGTGTGTGTGTCTGTGTGTGTGTGTACAGTGTGTATCCGGGCCTCACCCCGGGGTCCCGGCCACTCTCAGCAGCTCCTCTTTGTTCAGCCCGGTGAATTTCACCTCCTCCGCCTCCTCGGGCATCTTCAGCTTCACGGAGCCGTTTTTCTCCGCCGCCGCAGCCGCTTCTCCGCCGGCAGACGGAGCATCCTCGGCCCGGTCTTCTCCTCCGGTCATCGGCTGCTTCTCCTGCTCCTCCTGGTCCAGATCCGCTTCGCTCACATCGGCCTCCGTCGCGTCAGCATCCGCGGCGACCGGAGCGGGATCCGCAGCCTCCTTCGGCTCCGCATCTTTGGTCTCAGCATCCTTCAGCTCCACGTTCGTCTCCTCCGCGTTCATACCGGCGACGATCCGTCGATGTACCGTCAATCAATCCAATGAAAGAGAGAGTGTGTGTGTGTGTGTGAGAACAGCGCTGTCTGTACTGCCTGCCTGCCTGTCTGTCTGTCTGTCTGTCTGTCGGTCTGTCTGTCTGCGGGCTCACTGCAACCGTGCGGCTGATGCTGCTTTCAATGCTGTCGGAAATATGGTAATTAAACTGTCCTCACAGTCTAATCTCAGTGTTATTCAGATCCTTGTTTCAGTCCTTCACTTTATGTCTCTGTTGTTTATATGTTCAGTCCTTTGAGCTTTGATTTGATTTGCTTCTTCTTTCTGGATTATAGTTTATAGATTATAGTCAGGTTTATAGTCCCAAAATGTAGAAGAAAGTGTAATAAAAGCAGCTTCGTTCCAGCAGCTGTCATTTACATTAACCAACTTTTTATTATTTATGTTTATTCCAGTGGTTATTCATTGATCTTTATGTGTAAATCCTTATTTACTGATCCTGGAGCACTTTTATCTTTAATCTTTATCCTTTATGGTTTATCATTTATCATGTTTGTATCATGTTTGTCTGAGTGGTTTGTTGTTTTTATATTTTTGTCAAGAGGAATTAATTGCAAACCAAATCTACAAAATAATTAAGTAGTCGCTCTCCATAGGGGCAACTTGGAACCAAAGACCAGGCAATAAGATGGGCCAGTCAAGTACCCTGCTAAAGCATTATATTTTATCCAGTTTGATAAATACAAACAGCAATGTAGTTTACAGTTAAACACATAAGAAGTATCATGCTTTTCCTCTCCATGGCTCAAATAAAAAGCTCTCTCAAGCTTAACCAATTTGCCAAATAAAACTTTAGCATTCTTATCCACTGCTATGCTACACTGAAGAGTAAAATGGCTAAACTACGCTGCTAAATATGACTAGCCTTAACTGTGTTTATTAGTACAAAAAATACCATTAACTGTATTAACCAATGTAGCCTAACCTTCACAAGTCCACTGCTGGTCAAATCACAATTGAGAATATGCCCAAATTCTTGGAAGAATTTATTTGCAAATAATCTCACCTCTAAAATGTCCTTTGTATATTGTATTTGCTCAGCCTACAGGTCTTAACTGTCTGAATTGATTGTCCATGCATGTGATAGGTGGGTGGGTAAGGGAGGGGACTTGAAATGCTGAACTCAAGGTGGAGAAAAATTAAGTTATCAAGCAAATTTTATTAAGTTATTACAACTTGACTTTTGTTTTGATGCAATTAACGCAGAAATGTTAGTTTAAATTATGCACAATATTAAGTTGACGAAATTATCAACATTATTATATCAACACAACTCAACTCAAGGTCGATCTAAATCAATATATTAGAATTTTTAACTTGCAATCATGCATTTAATTAAGTGGTGCAGGGCCACTGAGTTACTTTTTAGAGTGTAAGCTGGACCTTGGGCTGCATGTTTCTATGAAAGATGGTATATAAATACATTTAAGTTATATATACCATAGTTTCACAATCTCACAGCTCGCAGTAATTCTACATTGGAAGGTTACGACATTATGGCTGATAATCAAATTCCTCCATTCACAATATGAATGGCATTTTTACTGCCAGAACCTCACTGTTGAGCTCTGTTGTATTATTCACATGGTTAATGGACCTGTATTTGTATAGCGCCTTTCTAATTTGCCAACCACTCACACTTTTACACTACATGCCACATTCACCCTTTCACACACATTCACTCAGTGATGGCAAAGTCCATCAAACAGAAACTAACTCATTCATACACATTCACACACTGATGCGCGGCATCTGGAGCAATTTGGGGTTCATTATCTTTCTCAAGGATACTTTGACATGTGATCTGATTTTGAATCTGTTTATTTGTAGAGGTGTGACACAAAGAAATCCAGAGAAAACTAAATACTTTATACTTGTTCACAGTCATTTAACCTGTGTGCAATTTAAATGTACAGTTATGTTGTCATAAACAGTGTTAATCTGTAGTCCAGGTTCCAGGTTCCAGGTCCAGGTGGAGAAAGTGTCTGAGTGTGTCTGCAGAGACTGTAGACGGACAGAGCAGCAGCAGAGTCTGTTATCTGTTATTAAATGTCCATGTTGTGTCACTTTGAATGGAAACAATAAAAAGCACAGTTACAATAGGTCTAATGTGGAGGTTCTTTCAAAAAGACGATGAATGATGATGAAGACAACAACAGCCACAATGATGGATAATAATAATATTAATAATAACAACAACAATAATATCAGTAAATGGAGAAATCTGTGCAACCTTTTAAAGCCAAACCCAGAAAGCAAAAGACCCCTGTTATATTTGGTAGATATACAGAGAGAAAACACATGAACTGAGCTCAGAGTCTCCAGTCTACAGTGTGGACTCTCAAATGCAGCACACACAGCTTCACTCCTTAATCCTCCAGTTCTATTTTGTTTCTACTGACCGCCAGAGGCGGTGCTTTCAGCACCTGGATATCCATCGCACGTTTGTGCAGGTCGAGTCACCTCTGACCTGGGTGACGTATGCCCTGTGCCCCGGCACAAAAGGCAGGCCCACCCAGGAAGTGACCTCTTGCATCTTCTTGCGTTGGTAAGCAGGTTTTCGAGTTTTCAAACAGATTTTGGCGTTGCTGGAAGTCTTGTTACCCAAACGGGTTGCAGCTGTGAATTTACGCCCTCCAAAAGATTGCGACTAGCCACCTTAAAACGATTGCACTCATTACATAAGGTAAGACTGATTTTTTTAGAAAAGAGTTAACATTGTGTTACGGCCACGCCGCATGGCCAACCTATAGTCAGCTGTGTCGGTGTTCATGGCGTTCCTGAAGCTGTGTCAAAGAGCATAAGAGTTACCTCTTGGTTAAATAACCTTGTATCAAGCAGCCAAAGAGAGAGGTAGGCGAAGATACGGTGGAGATTCCCTCCCGCATTTTTCTTTTCTTGTTACAGAACGCAGTAGTGGTCTCGCTTTAAATGCGTTTGTTCAAATTCTCCCAGTGAGTCATCGGAGACTATTTCAGTTGTTTGGTACGTGCTCATAAGTTTATGGAGCGGTGAGTGTCATTTACTCGTTATTGTTATTATTGTAGTTGTTAGCGCTGTTAGGCTGCAGGCCATTTAGGCTCAGCTTTTGTTTCTTTGTGAAGACGCTAATAGCGAGAGATAAAGTTGGCATTGGCGGCAGGTGCTCGTGAGCCAAGCCACCCCGTAATTGAGTTGATTAACCCTTTAGGCGCCGGGTTTTATTTTTAAAAATACTAGATTTTGACATCTAAATTTCAGGAGGCTCTGGCTTGAAAGTGGTTTGAGATAGAGACAAAGTGTAAATGAGACAAATATTGAGAATGACCTAAAGTTTATCTAGGGAGTAAATTTCCCCATCTGATTTGCATATTATGACGTCATATGGCGACGGCCATATTGGATTATATAATTTCCATGAAATACCTGATATTTTGAAAGAGAGTCGAACTTATTTCATCAGATTCACCCCCCTCCGTCTATTTGTTATGTCCACATATCAAATGAACAGGTAAAAGTAAATTGTAAGCCAACAGTTGTAAACTAGAACTATTACTACACCACAAAACTCATGTAAATAGTAGGCGTTTTTTATGATTTTTTTACCCACTACCACCCCCCCCTATTGGAGGACACTTTTTCTTTTCTTTTTTATTCTCTTCTTCTTCATTATTATTATTATTATTATCATCATTATAATATGATAATAATAATAACAGTAGGCGTCTTTTAGCTGCAGAGGCCTAATCTGTGCCCATCTATCCAGATAAAAGTTTGTAGTATTTGTAGAGTGTGGAACCTCTCATTGCAAGGCACAGTACAGAGACAATATGAACAATATTGAGACCCCACCACATAGCCTAACAAGTGGACAGGCACACCACTGCTGCATCGGATGGCTGCACCACTGCCCCGCATGGACGCACTGTGACCGGCGCGGTAGAAAGAGTGAACACTAACGCTGGTCCCAGTGTTTGTGCTTGGGTGTTTTCCTCGCTCTGCCCGGCAGCGCCGGTGCAAAGACGCACCGTGACTATCACGCTCACTAAACGACTGACCGTCATCTCCCAAAGGTAGATTTTCCCCTTAAGAATCAGAGTCAGCGAATAGGAGACCCATCACTTCCATAATCGTCAACTTTTTGCTTGTCATTTTCATTTATTTCGTCTCAATAACTCCTAAATCCAGCAATACCGCTTCAGCATAAATAGCGCCGTGGTGCACTATTTGCGGTTTCTCACCCAACAGTTTGGACGGGACTTCCTCGAACATTTTGCATTGAAACGTGACGTTTTTCTGAGCTAAGGTCTAAGTACGGGATGTCTGCCAATTGGAGGGGAGTATGAAGGAGACATAAAGCTCTATTAGGAGAAAACAGCTGTTTGATTCAGTACCGCGTCCTGTCGCAATTTTGTGACTTTGGCTCTTAAAGGGTTAAGAAGCGACCTTTTGTCACTCCCCTGGTTTAATAAATCCTTCTTAGTTTGACAATCGTGGTGCACACACACCTCACGATCGCTCCGCATATATTACGTTACATGGGAGAAGGAGATATTCAGTCTTGAAATTCATTGCTGTACAGGAGTGTGTTCGCTCCAGACGGCGCTACGTTAGGCTATATAGTAGCAATAAGTTATTTTGCCTTAAGATAGAAGGGATTGTCTACATCATATTGTTAGCATCATTGTCAACACGCGGTCAGCCAGACTGGCTCAGCTAGAGAGGACAACTGGGGCTCAGCGGCCTCCGCCACACAGGGACAGTCCTCCACCTCCAAGTCCTCACAAGCGTCGAAGGACTGAGAAATGTGAAGACCCTAATACAGGCAAACCTAAAAAGGTTGCCCTATCACGAAAGGTGGACAGTTTAACGTCTGAATTTGCACAGATTAAGGCTCTCCTTCAGAAATTACAGCCATTAGGTGCAGGGGCAGGTAGCGGTCTCACTACAGCCCAACGACTGTCGCCACCACCTTCAATATTATCACCGGAATTTGAAAGCCAGGAGGACGATGTCCTCTCCACTAGGGCTTCAGAGAGCTTAACTCTTGGCCAAGAGGAGTATGTAGAGGAGGAGGGTGATGACGGAGCAGGCCAGGACTTCCACTGCTCTCGTCCTGGCTCTCAGGAAACAAGCCACAGTGAAAGGGGAGGCTCAGAGAGCAGCCAGACATCAGTCAGGCCCATTTTAAAGGTGGCACTGGCGCGTCTGGGGTTAGATAAGGCACCGGTCGTAGTAACTCCTCAGAGTGCGACGCCTCCTCAGTCAACAGCTCTCTGTGTCCCACCATCAGCTCCATACATTGAGGAGCTCCAAAGGTGCTGGGCAGACCCCAGACGTCTCTCTCACCTTCCGAGTGACTGTAGGGTATTAGCGAACATGGAGGATGCGTCCAGCTACGGCCTAGGCAATATGCCCAATATAGAGCCGGCTGTCGTCAGGAGCTATGACACAGCGGCACGCATGGGACGTATTGGAAACTCTATGTCCCACCTCATCCTAGCCCTGTCGCAGTCGCTACAGGACTCAGATGAGGACCCGTCTATCCAGAGGTTAAGCGATACCTCCCTGCAGGCATTTGCCTACATGAGCAGGGAGCTAGGAAGGCTTATGTCCTCACTAACCCTCGCTTGATGCCAGATATGGCTGGCCCAGTCTCCGCTTTTGGAGCCATGCAGAAGGGCACTCCGTTCCCTTCCAGTTGTTCCAGGGGAACTGTTTTGCCCTGCAGCACAACAGGCTTTGGAGCGTAGTGTACAGGTAACACAAGCGAGACGGCAGTTCGCAAGTCTGCGCCATGAATACCCCAGTAGACAGAGGCCCTATGTGTCCAGGGTTACAGCAATACCACAGCCAGCCGTCCAGCAGGTGACGCGACAGCCCAGTCCAGTACGGCCCCCTCGCTTTCCACAACGAGGCCAGACCTCTGCCCGTCGCCCCTCTAGGCATCAGAGGGGGCGAGGGGGTAGACAATGATCACGCAGTCGTGGCGGTCGGACATGGGACATGAATGAGTGCAGAAAGAGAGAGGAAGAGAGGAACTCATTAGCTCTATAGCAGCATAACTAAGGGATGGCTCAGGACTCACCTGATCGAGCCCTAACTATAAGCTTTATCAAAGAGGAATGTCTTAAGCCTACTGTTGAATGTGGAGAGGGTGTCTGCCTCCTGAACCACAACTGGAAGCTGGTTCCACAGGAGAGGAGCTTGGTAACTGAAGGCTCTGGCTCCTGTTCTACTTTTAGAGACTATAGGAACCACAAGTAGCCCAGCATTCAGAGAACGTAGTGTTCTAGTGGGGTAATAGGGTACTATGAGCTCTTTAAGATATGAAGGGGCCTGACCATGAAGAGCTTTATAGGTGAGGAGGAGGATTTTAAATTCTATTCTACATTTTACAGGGAGCCAGTGTAGAGAAGCTAGTACAGGAGAGATGTGATCTCTTTTTCTAGTTCCTGTCAGTACTCGTGCTGCAGCGTTCTGAATTAATAGGAGCGTTTTAATGGACTTATTGGGGCAACCTGATAATAAAGAGTTGCAGTAATCCAGCCTTGAAGTAACAAATGCATGGATTAGTTTTTCTGCATCTGTCTGTGATAGGATGTGTCTAATTTTTGTAATATTACGTAAATGAAAGAAGGCAGTCCTGGAGGTTTGCTTTACGTGGGAGTTAAATGACAAATCCTGATCAAAGATTCAATTCAATTTTCTAACTAAGGGATGGTTCAGGTGAGTCCTGAACCATCCCTTAGTCATGCTGCTATAGGCCTAGACTATCGGGGGATTTCCCATGGTGCACTGAGCTCCTCCCTTCCTCTCTCTTTCTGCACTCATTCATGTTTCATTAATGCATGTTACTAACTTCACTTCTTCCCCAGAGTTCTTGTGCTTTCTTGTCTCACAGGTTCTTGTCGATCCTGGTGGAGCCTCCTGCCATGGTCCTGCTAGATTGCCATTGCCAATACTGTTGTTGCTGTGCACCTGTCTGTCTGTCTGTCTCTCGCTCTCTCTCTCTCTTTCTCTCTCTCTCTCTCTCTCTCTCACCCCAACTGGTCGAGACAGACGACCACCCACCTAGAGCCGGAGGATCTGTCCTAGGTTTCTGCCTTTTAACAGGCAGTTTTTCCTTGCCCTTGTCGCCAAGTGCTTGTGTAACAGAGTCAATTATACAGCAGTAATATGTGTAACAGAGTCAAATATACAACAGTAATATGTAGTATTATAATTACACAAAATCTGTTTTAATAGTTATAACCTGACATGTCGGGCCTCCTGAGTCAATATGTGGAACGTTTGAGACTCAGTTTCTGTACCCCGACGTTCACTTTCGTGGGTCCCCCCTATAAATGTGTCTCACGCTTTTTCCTCTGCCCTTTTGCTGTTGTACTCCTTGGGAGAGGAGCTCACGTTGATAACAATTGACCGGAGGATATTGTTGTTATTTACACCTTTGTCAGAATAAACGGATATCGCCTCCAAGGATATCCTGGTCTGGGCCTCTTCATCAAAACACAACGCAGACAACGCCAGAAACTAACCGGTTACACTTGCTCATGGTGGTACTGTTGGGTCTCTGTAAATAATGTTTTAAAGAGTTCGGTCTAGACCTGCTCTATTTGAAAAGTGTCCTGAGATAACTTCTGTTATGAATTGGCGCTATACAAATAAAACTGAATTGAAAATTGAATTGAATCTTTGATCAGGATTTGTCATTTAACTCCCACATAAAGCAAACCTCCAGGACTGCCTTCTTTCATTTACGTAATATTACAAAAATTAGACACATCCTATCACAGACAGATGCAGAAAAACTAATCCATGCATTTGTTACTTCAAGGCTGGATTACTGCAACTCTTTATTATCAGGTTGCCCCAATAAGTCCATTAAAACGCTCCTATTAATTCAGAACGCTGCAGCACGAGTACTGACAGGAACTAGAAAAAGAGATCACATCTCTCCTGTACTAGCTTCTCTGCATTGGCTCCCTGTAAAATGTAGAATAGAATTTAAAATCCTCCTCCTCACCTATAAAGCTCTTCATGGTCAGGCCCCTTCATATCTTAAAGAGCTCATAGTACCCTATTACCCCACTAGAACACTACGTTCTCTGAATGCTGGGCTACTTGTGGTTCCTATAGTCTCTAAAAGTAGAACAGGAGCCAGAGCCTTCAGTTACCAAGCTCCTCTCCTGTGGAACCAGCTTCCAGTTGTGGTTCAGGAGGCAGACACCCTCTCCACATTCAACAGTAGGCTTAAGACATTCCTCTTTGATAAAGCTTATAGTTAGGGCTCGATCAGGTGAGTCCTGAGCCATCCCTTAGTTATGCTGCTATAGAGCTAATGAGCTCCTGTCTTCCTCTCTCTTTCTGCACTCATTCATGTCCCATGTCCGACCGCCACGACTGCGTGATCATTGTCTACCCCCTCGCCCCCTCTGATGCCTAGAGGGGCGACGGGCAGAGGTCTGGCCTCGTTGTGGAAAGCGAGGGGGCCGTACTGGACTGGGCTGTCGCGTCACCTGCTGGACGGCTGGCTGTGGTATTGCTGTAACCCTGGACACATAGGGCCTCTGTCTACTGGGGTATTCACGGCGCAGACTTGCGAACTGCCGTCTCGCTTGTGTTACCTGTACACTACGCTCCAAAGCCTGTTGTGCTGCAGGGCAAAACAGTTCCCCTGGAACAACCGGAAGGGAACGGAGTGCCCTTCTGCATGGCTCCAAAAGCGGAGACTGGGCCAGCCATATCTGGCATCAAGCGAGGGTTAGTGAGGACATAAGCCTTCCTAGCTCCCTGCTCATGTAGGCAAATGCCTGCAGGGAGGTATCGCTTAACCTCTGGATAGACGGGTCCTCATCTGAGTCCTGTAGCGACTGCGACAGGGCTAGGATGAGGTGGGACATAGAGTTTCCAATACGTCCCATGCGTGCCGCTGTGTCATAGCTCCTGACGACAGCCGGCTCTATATTGGGCATATTGCCTAGGCCGTAGCTGGACGCATCCTCCATGTTCGCTAATACCCTACAGTCACTCGGAAGGTGAGAGAGACGTCTGGGGTCTGCCCAGCACCTTTGGAGCTCCTCAATGTATGGAGCTGATGGTCTTTAGCCAACAGTTTTAAATATGATTCAATGTCGCCCGCTCTGGCCCCAGAGATACATTTAACTATGGCCACTGGCTTCGCTAACTTCACGTTTCTAACTATGGAGCTGCCAATAACCAGAGTTGGTTCCTCAGCGGGTGTGTAGCTGAGTGGGGAAAATTTATTGGAAACATGAATGGGTTGGTGGTGAACTTTGGGCTTCTGCGTTTTAGTCTTCCTTCGCTCAGTCACCCAGCCTCCCTGTCTTCCCGGCTGCTCGGGAACTACCGGGGGAACTACCCGAGGATGGCTACTAGTCCTTCGGTCGGACCGCACCGGCTACTGGGGGCTGGCTAACTATAGCGGCTAAAGATATCTCTGTGGTGTGGTGCCGTTCCTCTAACTCACTAAGCCTCGCCTCCAGCGCGGTAAATAAACTACACTTAATACACGTACCATTATCAATAAAGGAGGCAGAGGAATAAGTAAACATCTGGCACACTGAGCAGGACAGAGGAGAGGGAGAGGGAGAAGCCATAGCTAACTGCTAATGCTAATGAAGCTAGCATCAGTGAAAACTTTCGAAAATAGCGAAAAGTCGCTAAGAAGGAGTAGCTCCGAGTGCTTAGGTAGAACTAGTCTACGTTTAATTGTTAAGCTGGTAAATAACCGCTGTAACGCGTAAAACAAATTTAGATTTAGCGTTCACTGACAGAGCTACAGCACCAAACAGTGTACACAGAGCAGGAAGTAAACCGGAAATTAGTCTGTACGCTTACCGTAGCACGTCACACACAGCGCGCCTGTTGCGCACTATAGAGGTCTTACAGGGCATCCGACAGCACGACTGGTTCACAACCATCGATCTGAAGGATGCGTATTTTCATGTCCCCATTGCACCTCACTACAGGCAGTTTCTTCGTTTCGCGTTCGAGGGAAGAGCATATCAGTTCCGTGTACTCCCATTTGGGATTTCGCTGCCACCCAGGGTTTTCACCCGGTGTGTAGCGGCGGCACTAGCTCCACTCCAAGCCAAGGGAATGCGTATTTTCCCTTACCTGGACGACTGGCTTGTATGCTCCCAGTCAGAGGCAGACGCCCTCAGAGAGTCCGCATTGCTGATATCCCATATAACCAGGTTGGGGCTGACTGTAAATTACAAAAAGAGTTCCCTGGTCCCCAGTCGGCAGATAGGATTCCTCGGTATCCAGCTAGACTCCCAGGCGATGAAGGCTGTTCCCTCTCAGCGACGGGCCAGCAGTATCTGCCAGGAAGTCAGGCACTTCAGGGGAGGCAGAGCCCTGACTCTCAAAACGTTTCAGAGACTGCTGGGGATGCTCGCATCAGTCTCATCTGTGGTCCCACTGGGCCTCCTGTCATTGAGACCCCTACAAATCTGGGTGAACAGCCTTGGTTTACATCCCATTCACCACAGACACAAGCTGGTCAGGGTCACTGCCAGCTGTCTGAGACATTTACAACCATGGAGGAAGGAAACATATCTCGTTCAGGGTGTCCCTTTAGGATCTATACATTCCCGCAGAGAAGTGGTTACTACAGACGCTTCCCTAGAGGGGTGGGGTGTTGTATGGAAATGTCGGACAGTCTGAGGCCAATGGAATCTTTGGCAGCAAGGGCAACACATAAATATGTTGGAGTTACATGCGGTTCTGCTTGCCCTAAAGCATTTCCTCCCAGTGCTGGTAGGGAGGCATGTATTTGTCAGAACAGACAATATGTCGGTAGTCTACCACATCAACCACCAGGGGAGCACCAAGGCCAGTCAGTCCATGAGATTGATTCAGCAGCTTTTGCAATGGGCTCACCCTCGCCTGCTGAGCCTGAGGGCAATGTACTTACCAGGCGCCCAGAACGAAGCTGCAGATCTCCTGTCCCGCCAGCGTCCCCATCTAGGAGAATGGAGACTTCACCCAAAGGTTGTACAAGCCATCTGGCACAGATACGGTGAGGCGGAAGTGGATCTTTTTGCCTGCCAGGCAACGATGGCCTCTGAAGGGCTAGGTCTCTGTGAGCCAGCAGTGGTGCGGACTATTCACAGTTCCCGGGCACCCTCCACCAATGTGCTCTATGCTAATAGGTGGAAGCTTTTTGCCAAGTGGTGTCAAGCTCAAAATCAGGAGCCAACACAATGCTCCATACCGGATATACTCTGTTTTCTCCAGTCACTTCTTGATCGAGGCCTCGCAGCCTCCACAATCAGGGTGTATATTGCCGCCATCTCATCTATGCACAATAGAGTGGATGGGGTGACTATTGGGTCCCACATTCTGGTGACCTGCTTCCTAAAGGGGGCTCAGAGATTGAGGCCTCCTCGACGAAACCCTGTGCCCTCCTGGGACTTGCCCCTTGTTTTGGGTGCACTGTGCAAACCCCCATTTGAACCCCTGGGGGTATAGAGTTGAGCTGGCTGTCCATGAAGACAGCCTTTCTCTTGGCCATTACATCTGCAAAGCGGGTAGGAGAACTACATGCCTTGTCCATAAATGGAGAGTGTCTGCATTGGCATCCGGGGGGTACAGGAGTAACCTTATGGCTGAACCCCTCATTTCTCCCAAAGACCTTTCCATCCTCATACATGAACAATCCTCTTAGGCTGGCAGCCTTTGAACCCCAAGATCAGGGGTCTGAACTGGGGTTGAGCACTGAGCTTTTGTGCCACGTAAGGGCACTCAGGATTTATCTTCAGTGGACCACCCAAATCCGGCAGTCAGATGCATTGTTTGTCTGTCACACAGGGCCAAGACGAGGCCTTGCCCTGTCCAAACAGCGGCTGTCAAGATGGATAGCTGAGACCATCGGCCATGCTTACAGGAGCAGTGGTTTCCCAACCCCTTCTCATGTTCGGGGGCACTACACTAGGAGAGTGTCTACATCATGGGCAGTCCTACGAGGCGTGCCCCTCTCAGACATTTGTGCGGCAGCATCATGGGCCTCAACCTGCACATTTGCTAGATTCTACAGGGTTAATGTTTACTACATAACCCAGTGGCTCCAACTTCCTACACCTTCACAGCATCCCTAACAGGCAGGTAACAATTCCTCCTGACTTTGTTGATATTAGCCATCCAGGTGCTGAAAGCACCGCCTCTGGCCGTCAGTAGAAACGAAATAGAACGATGGTTACGTATGTAACCACAGTGAGAAAGTCTGTGAATACAGAGAATATAACCTTTAAAATAAAATTACTACAGGTTATTCGTTAGCGTCACTGTATCAGCAGTGTGACCTCTACTTTCCCTCGTATTCAGTGTGCTGCATTTCCTTGTGTTTGAGAAAAGTGTGGTCCTAGAGATATCCACAGCCCTCTCTCTCTTGCAAACACAAGGCAGGGGAAAGCGTAAAATGATGGAAGAAATCAGAGAGAATCCTTTTGTGGATCAGTATCTCTGTGTTTCCCTCCCCATACCCCCTCTGGCACATGGTCTTTCCCATGTTTCAAACTAGCATAGTAGATAAATAGATATTTTGGTAGGGAGGGCTTGCCCAATGGCCCTTTCCACACTATGTTAGTGAATAAACAATCTGCTTTCTTCCGTGCAGCTTTCTCCTCTGGAGTTTCTCTGTTGCCTGCAATGCCTGCAGATCAACTGTAGGTGTTAGTGGTGAGTTAGTCAAAGCAACACATTAAACTGGCATTGCCCTGTGATTTGATTAATTTTTGATTGGATTTTTCTGTGATGACAGCAATATGTTTGGGTAACAACACGGCATCAAGCTTCCTGTACGGAGTAATTTCAGGAAGTTGTTTTGCCATTATATGTCGTGCAAGGTTGTGATTGCAAAGAGATTACATAGAGTTTTACTGGTTACTGGGTTTGTTGAGGCTGAGTTATCCACAAACTGTTCAAAGCTGTATCTTGTAACTTTGGACTGGGAGTAAAAAGTACTTGGCCGTTGCACTCCGGCTGTGCTGACCCCTGAATTCGGGGGTGGGGCGTAGGGGAGTGCAAGCGACGAAGAACGCGATTGGACGCCCGTCTACGGTCGCGGCGACCAACTCGGCAGCGACACCTCCCGGCAGTGTAACAACACCGCACGTCCGGAGTGTGAACGGTACAGCGCCATCTACCGAGCAAGGGTCGATACCGCATGTGATTGTTGGTTTGGATGGATTGACGGATGAAATCTGACAACTCTGATATCTAAAATTTGAATCTAATGAAACATAACTCGTGGCTTTACAGCTTTCATTGTTAGATTTATGTTCAATAAATGTTACAGTGTTAAAGCTGATTACATCCCTACTTAAGTGTGTGTGTGTGTGTGTGTGTGTGTGTGTTATATACGTGAAAGCTTTGTTTAATTCTCTCTTGTTCTTCTGTCCTTTTTGTAGCTCTGGCTGGCACACTTGGAGAGTTTGAAGGAGTATACAGGACACCGCAGGAGGAGTCTACAAAACAGCTCACCCCCGTTCAAAGCAAATGTTGCAGAGACTATTGTCATGTATTCCACATGTGTGATATTGGCCTTATCAGATTTATATGAGCTATTTATTGTGACGCTGCCATTGAATGATGCTCCAAGCACCATATTAGGTATATTTGTATAAGCAAATACTACATAATTCATGTACGTTATCCTTGTCACTGAATTCATACTTTATCTCCTTTCCTAAGTGCTGTTTATTTACATTTACTTCTATCTTAATTCATTATGTTATGACAGGCTGATGAAAAGTAGTTAAATATTTCTGAGGCAGAGAATAAAGCTAATTTAATGTTGTTGTTGTTAAACGTGCAAAAGTATCTATCATGGTGCTGTAGGCACGTGTCCTTATATGTAAGTAATCTGGCACTCTGTGTATGTGTCCCTATTTGTTTATAAACAAATAAACCCCCAATTTTGCATTCAATAATTGATATTCCACAGCTCATTGTTACTGAACACTTTACTGAACAAACTGCATGAAATGAGGGACACACACTTGGAGGGGAAAAAAACAGCGCCACAGTGTAAACAAAGTATCACTGAACACGATAATGAATACAATGTAATAAAAAGAACATGTACATGAAAATTGAAATGATTTACAATTTGTCCAATGACATGCAAGTAGAATTTCTACCTACACCAAAACACTACAGTTTAGATAACTTAAAAGATGTAATTGAATAGGATAGAGAATTAAATGAGTAAAAATGAAGGCTATTTACAATTTATAAAAGCACATGTACATGAAAATGGCAACTATTAACAATATATCAAGAGTATGGCAACTATTTACAATATGTACATGAAAATGGAAACTATTAACAATATATCAAGAGTATGGAAACTATTTACAATAATATATCAAGAGTATGGCAACTATTTACAATATGTACATGAAAATGGAAACTATTAACAATATATCAAGAGTATGGAAACTATTTACAATAATATATCAAGAGTATGGCAACTATTTACAATATATACATGAAAATGGAAACTATTAACAATATATCAAGAGTATGGAAACTATTTACAATATGTACATGAAAATGGAAACTATTTACAATATATCAAGAGTATGGCAACTATTTACAACATGTACAATGCAGCATATTCACAGTTCATTTGTCCAAACTGTCAACAACAGACATGAAATGTTCGTAGCTGCTGTACACTCTGCTGTGTAGTTGTTTAGATGTTGACATCATTTTTACAGGGCAGAAAGTATTTTTTAAATATTTTTTATGTCCCTGTGTTGTGCTGTTGCAGAGCGTACAGATTGGAAGTTTCTGCATCCGTGACAGCTTGCCTCCTACCTCTGTGGGGTGTTCCCTCATCTTACGTTTGTACTGTGTTGCTCTCGCCCAGAATGGAGGACTGGGCGGAGTCGGAGGGACCACTGTAGACGATGCAGCAATCATCCCGGAGGTTGTCGGACTGGCAGGTATTATGTGCCGTGTGGAGGGGCCGGCAATCTCTGGGGCTGCTGCAGGTGCAGAGAGGGAGGCCACAGGTCTGCTGATGGTAGAGGTGGCAGGGGTTTTTTTCACCTGTGGTGGCAGTAGCACAGGTGGTGGTTGAGGCTGGGCCCATGACACAGTTGTGTCGGTCCTTCCCTTCAGGACTTTTGTCCCTGCTGTGCTGGGTGTTGGCACATATTCCATCAGGGGGTAGTCTGGTGGAGGGAGGACCGCTGGCTGGTGTGGTGCTGGAGGTAGGGCTACGGATGAGATGGAGGTGGTCTTGCAGATGGTGGACGGTTGTTTGGTGGCATGTAGGTTGAGGAGCCTCTCTTGGTGCTGGATGAAGTCCCGCACAGTCTTAGCGTTTATCTTGGGCAGAGGAATGCCAGCTTTGCACAAGACCGGATCATCCAACAAAATCCGGTGCTGGATCCTCTCATACGCCTTCAAGATGGAGGGCTTTTCTGGACTGCTGCGAGGTCCATGACTTACACGCAGCCACAATAGTTTAACCAACGTGTACATCAGCCTGTTGTGGTGTACGCTGATGTTTTGCTGAGCTGGTGCGTAGCACTTGGCCATCTTGACCTTCTGTACAACAGCAGCATCAACCAGATCATCCCTCTTGGTACGGCAGTAGAGAGTGTTGCCCCAGTGCGTCTTGTACAGCTGATTAAACTTCTGTGGCTGCTTGTCATGCTCCTCCACTTGGTTCCAGGCAACGAGAACCTTGTTCCTCTGCGCGGTGGTGAGGGACAGCTTGTGCATTGTATTTCATTCTAGCAGACACACAGTTACTCACAAAGGCCGGAGGGTGAGCAGTGGAAGTTTCATCACTGGTGACAGTGATGTGCGTCAGGGCGGCATCCAAGACATCATCTTGTGCCTCCACGTCGCTCTGGTACGCCTCGTCTTCCACCTCTGGATTCATCTGCCCAGGCTGAAGCACCTCGTCCTCTGGATCAGGCCCATCGTTAATGATGCCCTGAAGAGAGAAGGGTCCTGATTCCCCCGTGCTTTGGCTGAACAGGTACTCCAACCCGAGCAGCTCGTCGGAGGGAACATCAGCAGGGGCCCAGAAATTCTCCTCCACAACCTCTCCAAAGAGCTGCTGACAGCGGGCATTGAGGCGGGCAATCAGCGGTGACGAGTATGTCCTGTGGTGCCGTCCTCTGCCACCAAACCCGGCATCTGAGCTCCTGTCTGAGTTCCACCTTGCAATGCCACTTATCAAGTAAACCTGATAAGGCCGTGCAGCACAGTGGGGACCTGAGTAAAGATTTCATGTCCCAGAAGTGGAATTAGGCTTGCAAACAGTAGTCAAAATGGTATCCGTATTATATATACATACATACATACATACACACAAACAAACAAACACAAAAATAAGTATTTGAATAATGACAGGGTCACATGTTTAATTTGTTTCAAGTACTATGCAAACTACACCTGTGTACCTGGAATCATGTGCGGCAGCACTTTGTGGAATCCTTCCAGGCTATTGCTTCCACGCAAACATTTGTAGTAGGCCACATCCACGTTGTTGATTGTTGAGCTGCGTGCCACCCTGTACATACTCATGTCTGGCGGATCCTGAATGCACTCCAGGTGTCGCTGCTGCCCTGCCCACATCTCATCAATGGCCTCTGTAAAAACACACACATACATACATAGATCAATACATCAATGCAGTGTGTTAGTTCACTTTACTTTATTGATGTTGTAAAAACATTTGTTTTTTGTCTTTAATACCAGGTGTTTTGAAGAGGCTCACTCCACTCTCATCCAGCCCAGCAGGACCTTTCAGCTCCTCAATGGCCATCTGGATGAGTTGGAATGTCTCTTGAGCCCCGAGTGTGACTCTCCGCACGTGGTGTTTGAGCTGCTCCTTGGAAACATAGAGCTGGACCATGTCCTTGTCAGAGACGGACTTCAGGCTGGCCGGGTCCTTGGCTCTGACAGCCTTGATGAGCAGGTCCAAGTCTGTGCGGTTGTAGGCCAGCACTGCCCCAGCTAGAGCAGACTTGAACGCAGCATATTTGGAGTGTGACTCTGTTCGTATGGCTGCGTCAAAGCGGTGGATCCAGTGGAATATGTCCAGACGCACAACCATCCCACTGTCCACCCACGGCTGGAACAAAGACTCCACCGCTGTCGGGACGCGCGAAGAGCAACACCCACGGTCGACGTACAGTATTTTCGGGACTGGCTGATTTGCCAGCCAGAACCCCTCCACGACCGCGTGGCACATGGGTTGCAGCTTCTCTGTTGACTCCTCACAGGTCAGCACGAATGAAACTATTTGGGAGTGCTCGTTTCCAATACTGGTGAACCACTCAGCAGAGCCTTTAGCCTCCCCAGACAGCTTCTTCACCACCTTTTTAAAAAGTCAAGTTTGCATTATTTGATCTGTTAGATTATATGGAAAGGGGATTTTTTTTTCTTAAACATTTTGTGTGAACATTTGCTTAATTGAAAACCAAACAGAAACTTAACAATACATCAGTACATCAGAGAGTATAGCATTACGTTTTGATTTACATACTTTCTTGGTGGAATCCATTTTCAGCACAGTGCCAAAGGTGGAGAGGATCTGGCTTCCTAATAATAATCCTGCACGTTGTCAGCCTCTGACAGCAGGAAGGCGTGGCGCAAGAGCCGCGCGGACGGAAGCTCTCTCGGAGGAGGCGGTGGCTGAAACATGTGTCCGAGCGCAGACACAATACCTCCGGGTTCAGCCACAGTCATGAGGAGTGTGGTGTACAGGTCCTTGCGCTGAAAGTACAACTCAGTGTGATTCTCCTGTATCTGCCGCCACACCTTGACCATGGTGTTCCCTTCGGTCCGGTCCCTCAGAAGGCGCACAACATTCCTATCCACGCCACGCCTGTAAGTAGAGTCACAATCATTGTGTTGATGTTTATTAGAGTGACGACTTTAAAGTTTGTTAAATGCACATATGTTGACTATACTCACTTGGAGGTGAGAATGGCAGGGAACATAGCTTGATGAGCCTCGCTAAGTTGGGATAAAATGGATTGATCCCACGCCATGCACCGACCCATTTTGCCACCTTTGCCGCCCCTGGCTGCTTTGAGGCATGGTCCACAGCACAGGACCTCCGTCAGCCTGCTGTACCAACTGGATACGTCGCAGATGTGACGTACCTGCAATGTAACATAATGTTGAATAGCAGGATATTATTTTCTACTGTGTTCCTTCTGTGACAGTTCATCTACATAATAATAAATAACAATAACCAATCTAACTGGAAATAAGTATTACCCTGGTGTGGTAGCCAGACTTGTAAAGGTACACATTCTTTCCTCTGCCCTCACACTCATCACCTCGAGGACACTTCAGGGAGCACTTCCACACTCCAACAGGGCGCCACACAAAGACGCGGCTCCGAAAAAAGAGCTGTGGCAGGGGTATAGCCCCCTTTACATAGCCGGGAGGTTCTGGTGGATAAAACCACATACGGTCTGACTTCATCACCCGTCGCCTCTTCACCAGACCATTGACATCCTTATACATCTGAATGGGGGTGAAAAGCCCTCTTTCAGTGTCCTCTTTAAGCCATGAAATGTCGGCAGATGGGATGCCATTGGGGTTTTCCCACAGATGCACCCAACCCTCCAGCTCCACCTGCAACACAGATAATACATACAAAGCATTTGGTTATTGCTGTGTACAAAGTAATGTTAGAATATACAAGCAGTTACAAAACATTTTAAACCAATTAACATTCTTTGCATATAAAGTGAATATCACTTACAGGGGAGTCAGTGAGAGGGGATTCCAAGAGGAGATCATGACTGGCTGGCTGGCTAGTGGACTGTGCAGTACGGACGGCAGCAGCAGCAGCAGCAGCAGCAGCAGCAGGCAGAGAAGAGTGGACAGCAGCAGCAGGCTGTTTAGAGCGGACAGCGGGTGCAGGCAGTGTTGGCTGGACAGCAGCAGCAGCAGGCAGAGTAGAGCGGACAGCGGATGCAGGCAGTTTAGTCTGAACAGGGGTCTTGAGCAAGTCTAAAAAATAAGACCAAACAAAGTAGTATTATTTATATTGTGATTTTTTTGAAATCATTTGATGTGTATTAACTCTGTATCTCACCTTCCACAGCCTGACTTGCAGCCACCAGTTCAGCTTCATCACCTGGCCATGATGAAGGATCACACTTGGAGGTGCTGGCATGCAGTTGCTGGAATAAAAAAGGTAAATGAATTATCTAGATGTTATGACGTACCAGTTTTTAATTATCAAAAGTAAACAAGCACATTTAGGTCAAGTGCTTAAAATGTCACTAATCTGAACAATTTCAATCCTGTTTATAACAAATAATCAAGCCAGTACTCACTTGATCTTTCTCGTTGACATACTTTCTGAATCTTTTCATCTGCGCGCTGGTGATGTGTGTCACTGGTGTGTTAAGCCATCTCCTTACAGAACTGTTTGCCTTCTTTATAAGTTCCCGCTGCTCATCCCTAAACTCCTCTGGCCTGTTCTTTATGGCGTGGTGCTGCCGGTAGAGTTCCCACATCTCCTGAAAGGTGTGATCCTCGAACCCTTTCTGGCCGTAGATACACCTGTCGACGTTTGCCTCGAGGAGATTGGAGACTTGTGGGAAGCTCTCTGCATATTCTGTGAGGTAATCTTTCACCCACTGGTTCCCAATCTCTCCCTTTCTCTGAGGGTTTGTTACCTCTAACCTGTGCTTGTCAATCACACTGTAAGGATAAACACCAACTCAGTACTGACATCAATATCATTGCAGTTGTGATAATGAGCAACTAAACTTTGAAAAGATGAATAATAAACACCAATAATAGCCACAGTTTGTGCAATTGTCTACAATGGTATTAAATATAACATGCTTACTACTTCATGTAGCCCACATCATTTGCCACAAGCCAGTGGAATGGTGCATTTTGGTATTGGCCAAATGGCACCACCAGCTTTCCCAGGCACAGCTGACGGGATGGCACAGGGATACCCTCGGCCTGAAGGAGCTTCTCTGTGTGGGCCAGGGCCGTTGCCTGGAAGACCACCTTCTTATCCTGATAACTACGGGACTCTAGGGTCGCCATCAGTGCAGCCTGTTGGCGATGTGCAGGGGCTGCTGGGTTGACGACCCTGATCTGTGGTGGGGTCGCCGTCTCTCTTCTGGAGATACTGAAATACACTTATAGATACAGCAAAGCAACAAAAACAACAACAAAGACAGACGTGTTATTATTGTTGTTGCTGTTATTATTATTATTATTATTATATTATTTAAACCTGAAGAGTATGGTCTAGATCTGCTCAATGTGCCTTGAGATGACTTTGTTGTGATTTGGTGCTATACAAAGATTGATTGATTGATTGATTGATTGATTGAGATTGATTATTATTATATTATTATTGTTATTATCAATTACTAATATAACAATGAGCATTGGTTACAACAGGTCATTGATACATACATACATACATACATACATACATACATACATACATACATACACATGATAAATATTTATTTACACTAGGCGCTAATGCTAACATTAACGCTACGTCCCGTCTATTGATAAAGACAATGCTCAATATAAATAGTGTTATAATAAATTAATTTATGTACGTATGAGGCGCAGTGAGTACACATTAATTTATTAATTCAGTCTTACCAATACTGTACGCTCGCCGGAGGAAAATACTAATCTGCATAAAGTAACCGAATGTAGACTAGTAATTAATTTCTGGTAGTGGGGGACTGCGTTCGCGCTCTCCCCTGATCATTGTGTGGAAGAAAAAGACAAAACAGCCCTCGGCTGCCATGCGTTTCACCGTGGCTACTTGTGAGGCACCGTGGTTGTGGAAATGTTCGGTTCTTTGCTCACTTTGGCCCTTAGTCCAGAAGGTGGCAGTGTTGCCGCCATGGAAAAATTGGGCGTGGCTTTTAACATGGGGCTGAATGCATTGCCTGAACTCCTCTCTTCAATTGTCCTTCCCTCTGTGTAAGAACTGTGCTCCAGACATTCTTCCACTGCTAAGCACGCCTAGGTTGTAGGCTTTTGCGCAGTCGTGCGGCTGTGTCCAGTTCCTCGGAGACAGAGACAGCGCGCTTGCCGAGTGATGGAGGCGGGCTAATGCTTAAAGGCCTCTGACTGAGGGATTATGCGTGGAAGGCACCGTCCGCCGGGGGCTGTGTCTGGGAATGGGGACCCACTCTCTGACCCTTCCAACTCATACTTACCTGGCAGGGGAGATACCATGATCAAGAAGGTGGTTCACCCAGGGCGAGGCTCGGCCATTGCACTCCGGCTGTGCTGACCCCTGCGAATTCCCCAAATGTGGGAATCTCGACTGCATAATTTCTGGTAGTGGGGGACTGCGTTCGCGCTCTCCCCTGATCATTGTGTGGAAGAAAAAGACAAAACAGCCCTCGGCTGCCATGCGTTTCACCGTGGCTACTTGTGAGGCACCGTGGTTGTGGAAATGTTCGGTTCTTTGCTCACTTTGGCCCTTAGTCCAGAAGGTGGCAGTGTTGCCGCCATGGAAAAATTGGGCGTGGCTTTTAACATGGGGCTGAATGCATTGCCTGAACTCCTCTCTTCAATTGTCCTTCCCTCTGTGTAAGAACTGTGCTCCAGACATTCTTCCACTGCTAAGCACGCCTAGGTTGTAGGCTTTTGCGCAGTCGTGCGGCTGTGTCCAGTTCCTCCGAGACAGAGACAGCGGGCTTGCCGAGTGATGGAGGCGGGCTAATGCTTAAAGGCCCCTGACTGAGGGATTATGCGTGGAAGGCACCGTCCGCCGGGGGGCTGTGTCTGGGAATGGGGACCCACTCTCTGACCCTTCCAACTCATACTTACCTGGCAGGGGAGATACCATGATCAAGAAGGTGGTTCACCCAGGGCGAGGCTCGGCCATTGCACTCCGGCTGTGCTGACCCCTGCGAATTCCCCAAATGTGGGAATCTCGACTGCATAATTTCTGGTAGTGGGGACTGCGTTCGCGCTCTCCCCTGATCATTGTGTGGAAGAAAAGACAAAACAGCCCTCGGCTGCCATGCGTTTCACCGTGGCTACTTGTGAGGCACCGTGGTTGTGGAAATGTTCGGTTCTTTGCTCACTTTGGCCCTTAGTCCAGAAGGTGGCAGTGTTGCCGCCATGGAAAAATTGGGCGTGGCTTTTAACATGGGGCTGAATGCATTGCCTGAACTCCTCTCTTCAATTGTCCTTCCCTCTGTGTAAGAACTGTGCTCCAGACATTCTTCCACTGCTAAGCACGCCTAGGTTGTAGGCTTTTGCGCAGTCGTGCGGCTGTGTCCAGTTCCTCCGAGACAGAGACAGCGGGCTTGCCGAGTGATGGAGGCGGGCTAATGCTTAAAGGCCCCTGACTGAGGGATTATGCGTGGAAGGCACCGTCCGCCGGGGGCTGTGTCTGGGAATGGGGACCCACTCTCTGACCCTTCCAACTCATACTTACCTGGCAGGGGAGATACCATGATCAAGAAGGTGGTTCACCCAGGGCGAGGCTCGGCCATTGCACTCCGGCTGTGCTGACCCCTGCGAATTCCCCAAATGTGGGAATCTCGACTGCATAATTTCTGGTAGTGGGGGACTGCGTTCGCGCTCTCCCCTGATCATTGTGTGGAAGAAAAAGACAAAACAGCCCTCGGCTGCCATGCGTTTCACCGTGGCTACTTGTGAGGCACCGTGGTTGTGGAAATGTTCGGTTCTTTGCTCACTTTGGCCCTTAGTCCAGAAGGTGGCAGTGTTGCCGCCATGGAAAAATTGGGCGTGGCTTTTAACATGGGGCTGAATGCATTGCCTGAACTCCTCTCTTCAATTGTCCTTCCCTCTGTGTAAGAACTGTGCTCCAGACATTCTTCCACTGCTAAGCACGCCTAGGTTGTAGGCTTTTGCGCAGTCGTGCGGCTGTGTCCAGTTCCTCCGAGACAGAGACAGCGGGCTTGCCGAGTGATGGAGGCGGGCTAATGCTTAAAGGCCCCTGACTGAGGGATTATGCGTGGAAGGCACCGTCCGCCGGGGGGGCTGTGTCTGGGAATGGGGACCCACTCTCTGACCCTTCCAACTCATACTTACCTGGCAGGGGAGATACCATGATCAAGAAGGTGGTTCACCCAGGGCGAGGCTCGGCCATTGCACTCCGGCTGTGCTGACCCCTGCGAATTCCCCAAATGTGGGAATCTCGACTGCATAATTTCTGGTAGTGGGGGACTGCGTTCGCGCTCTCCCCTGATCATTGTGTGGAAGAAAAAGACAAAACAGCCCTCGGCTGCCATGCGTTTCACCGTGGCTACTTGTGAGGCACCGTGGTTGTGGAAATGTTCGGTTCTTTGCTCACTTTGGCCCTTAGTCCAGAAGGTGGCAGTGTTGCCGCCATGGAAAAATTGGGCGTGGCTTTTAACATGGGGCTGAATGCATTGCCTGAACTCCTCTCTTCAATTGTCCTTCCCTCTGTGTAAGAACTGTGCTCCAGACATTCTTCCACTGCTAAGCACGCCTAGGTTGTAGGCTTTTTGCGCAGTCGTGCGGCTGTGTCCAGTTCCTCCGAGACAGAGACAGCGGGCTTGCCGAGTGATGGAGGCGGGCTAATGCTTAAAGGCCCCTGACTGAGGGATTATGCGTGGAAGGCACCGTCCGCCGGGGGGCTGTGTCTGGGAATGGGGACCCACTCTCTGACCCTTCCAACTCATACTTACCTGGCAGGGGAGATACCATGATCAAGAAGGTGGTTCACCCAGGGCGAGGCTCGGCCATTGCACTCCGGCTGTGCTGACCCCTGCGAATTCCCCAAATGTGGGAATCTCGACTGCATAATTTCTGGTAGTGGGGGACTGCGTTCGCGCTCTCCCCTGATCATTGTGTGGAAGAAAAAGACAAAACAGCCCTCGGCTGCCATGCGTTTCACCGTGGCTACTTGTGAGGCACCGTGGTTGTGGAAATGTTCGGTTCTTTGCTCACTTTGGCCCTTAGTCCAGAAGGTGGCAGTGTTGCCGCCATGGAAAAAATTGGGCGTGGCTTTTAACATGGGGCTGAATGCATTGCCTGAACTCCTCTCTTCAATTGTCCTTCCCCTCTGTGTAAGAACTGTGCTCCAGACATTCTTCCACTGCTAAGCACGCCTAGGTTGTAGGCTTTTGCGCAGTCGTGCGGCTGTGTCCAGTTCCTCCGAGACAGAGACAGCGGGCTTGCCGAGTGATGGAGGCGGGCTAATGCTTAAAGGCCCCTGACTGAGGGATTATGCGTGGAAGGCACCGTCCGCCGGGGGCTGTGTCTGGGAATGGGGACCCACTCTCTGACCCTTCCAACTCATACTTACCTGGCAGGGGAGATACCATGATCAAGAAGGTGGTTCACCCAGGGCGAGGCTCGGCCATTGCACTCCGGCTGTGCTGACCCCTGCGAATTCCCCAAATGTGGGAATCTCGACTGCATAATTTCTGGTAGTGGGGGACTGCGTTCGCGCTCTCCCCTGATCATTGTGTGGAAGAAAAAGACAAAACAGCCCTCGGCTGCCATGCGTTTCACCGTGGCTACTTGTGAGGCACCGTGGTTGTGGAAATGTTCGGTTCTTTGCTCACTTTGGCCCTTAGTCCAGAAGGTGGCAGTGTTGCCGCCATGGAAAAATTGGGCGTGGCTTTTAACATGGGGCTGAATGCATTGCCTGAACTCCTCTCTTCAATTGTCCTTCCCTCTGTGTAAGAACTGTGCTCCAGACATTCTTCCACTGCTAAGCACGCCTAGGTTGTAGGCTTTTGCGCAGTCGTGCGGCTGTGTCCAGTTCCTCCGAGACAGAGACAGCGGGCTTGCCGAGTGATGGAGGCGGGCTAATGCTTAAAGGCCCCTGACTGAGGGATTATGCGTGGAAGGCACCGTCCGCCGGGGGCTGTGTCTGGGAATGGGGACCCACTCTCTGACCCTTCCAACTCATACTTACCTGGCAGGGGAGATACCATGATCAAGAAGGTGGTTCACCCAGGGCGAGGCTCGGCCATTGCACTCCGGCTGTGCTGACCCCTGCGAATTCCCCAAATGTGGGAATCTCGACTGCATAATTTCTGGTAGTGGGGGACTGCGTTCGCGCTCTCCCCTGATCATTGTGTGGAAGAAAAAGACAAAACAGCCCTCGGCTGCCATGCGTTTCACCGTGGCTACTTGTGAGGCACCGTGGTTGTGGAAATGTTCGGTTCTTTGCTCACTTTGGCCCTTAGTCCAGAAGGTGGCAGTGTTGCCGCCATGGAAAAATTGGGCGTGGCTTTTAACATGGGGCTGAATGCATTGCCTGAACTCCTCTCTTCAATTGTCCTTCCCTCTGTGTAAGAACTGTGCTCCAGACATTCTTCCACTGCTAAGCACGCCTAGGTTGTAGGCTTTTGCGCAGTCGTGCGGCTGTGTCCAGTTCCTCCGAGACAGAGACAGCGGGCTTGCCGAGTGATGGAGGCGGGCTAATGCTTAAAGGCCCCTGACTGAGGGATTATGCGTGGAAGGCACCGTCCGCCGGGGGGCTGTGTCTGGGAATGGGGACCCACTCTCTGACCCTTCCAACTCATACTTACCTGGCAGGGGAGATACCATGATCAAGAAGGTGGTTCACCCAGGGCGAGGCTCGGCCATTGCACTCCGGCTGTGCTGACCCCCTGCGAATTCCCCCAAATGTGGGAATCTCGACTGCATAATTTCTGGTAGTGGGGGACTGCGTTCGCGCTCTCCCCTGATCATTGTGTGGAAGAAAAGACAAAACAGCCCTCGGCGCCTGCGTACCGTGGCTACTTGTGAGGCACCGTGGTTGTGGAAATGTTCGGTTCTTTGCTCACTTTGGCCCTTAGTCCAGAAGGTGGCAGTGTTGCCGCCATGGAAAAATTGGGCGTGGCTTTTAACATGGGGCTGAATGCATTGCCTGAACTCCTCTCTTCAATTGTCCTTCCCTCTGTGTAAGAACTGTGCTCCAGACATTCTTCCACTGCTAAGCACGCCTAGGTTGTAGGCTTTTGCGCAGTCGTGCGGCTGTGTCCAGTTCCTCCGAGACAGAGACAGCGGGCTTGCCGAGTGATGGAGGCGGGCTAATGCTTAAAGGCCCCTGACTGAGGGATTATGCGTGGAAGGCACCGTCCGCCGGGGGCTGTGTCTGGGAATGGGGACCCACTCTCTGACCCTTCCAACTCATACTTACCTGGCAGGGGAGATACCATGATCAAGAAGGTGGTTCACCCAGGGCGAGGCTCGGCCATTGCACTCCGGCTGTGCTGACCCCTGCGAAATTCCCCAAATGTGGGAATCTCGACTGCATAATTTCTGGTAGTGGGGGACTGCGTTCGCGCTCTCCCCTGATCATTGTGTGGAAGAAAAGACAAAACAGCCCTCGGCTGCCATGCGTTTCACCGTGGCTACTTGTGAGGCACCGTGGTTGTGGAAATGTTCGGTTCTTTGCTCACTTTGGCCCTTAGTCCAGAAGGTGGCAGTGTTGCCGCCATGGAAAAATTGGGCGTGGCTTTTAACATGGGGCTGAATGCATTGCCTGAACTCCTCTCTTCAATTGTCCTTCCCTCTGTGTAAGAACTGTGCTCCAGACATTCTTCCACTGCTAAGCACGCCTAGGTTGTAGGCTTTTGCGCAGTCGTGCGGCTGTGTCCAGTTCCTCCGAGACAGAGACAGCGGGCTTGCCGAGTGATGGAGGCGGGCTAATGCTTAAAGGCCCCTGACTGAGGGATTATGCGTGGAAGGCACCGTCCGCCGGGGGCTGTGTCTGGGAATGGGGACCCACTCTCTGACCCTTCCAACTCATACTTACCTGGCAGGGGAGATACCATGATCAAGAAGGTGGTTCACCCAGGGCGAGGCTCGGCCATTGCACTCCGGCTGTGCTGACCCCTGCGAATTCCCCAAATGTGGGAATCTCGACTGCATAATTTCTGGTAGTGGGGGACTGCGTTCGCGCTCTCCCCTGATCATTGTGTGGAAGAAAAAGACAAAACAGCCCTCGGCTGCCATGCGTTTCACCGTGGCTACTTGTGAGGCACCGTGGTTGTGGAAATGTTCGGTTCTTTGCTCACTTTGGCCCTTAGTCCAGAAGGTGGCAGTGTTGCCGCCATGGAAAAATTGGGCGTGGCTTTTAACATGGGGCTGAATGCATTGCCTGAACTCCTCTCTTCAATTGTCCTTCCCTCTGTGTAAGAACTGTGCTCCAGACATTCTTCCACTGCTAAGCACGCCTAGGTTGTAGGCTTTTGCGCAGTCGTGCGGCTGTGTCCAGTTCCTCCGAGACAGAGACAGCGGGCTTGCCGAGTGATGGAGGCGGGCTAATGCTTAAAGGCCCCTGACTGAGGGATTATGCGTGGAAGGCACCGTCCGCCGGGGGCTGTGTCTGGGAATGGGGACCCACTCTCTGACCCTTCCAACTCATACTTACCTGGCAGGGGAGATACCATGATCAAGAAGGTGGTTCACCCAGGGCGAGGCTCGGCCATTGCACTCCGGCTGTGCTGACCCCTGCGAATTCCCCAAATGTGGGAATCTCGACTGCATAATTTCTGGTAGTGGGGGACTGCGTTCGCGCTCTCCCCTGATCATTGTGTGGAAGAAAAAGACAAAACAGCCCTCGGCTGCCATGCGTTTCACCGTGGCTACTTGTGAGGCACCGTGGTTGTGGAAATGTTCGGTTCTTTGCTCACTTTGGCCCTTAGTCCAGAAGGTGGCAGTGTTGCCGCCATGGAAAAATTGGGCGTGGCTTTTAACATGGGGCTGAATGCATTGCCTGAACTCCTCTCTTCAATTGTCCTTCCCTCTGTGTAAGAACTGTGCTCCAGACATTCTTCCACTGCTAAGCACGCCTAGGTTGTAGGCTTTTGCGCAGTCGTGCGGCTGTGTCCAGTTCCTCCGAGACAGAGACAGCGGGCTTGCCGAGTGATGGAGGCGGGCTAATGCTTAAAGGCCCCTGACTGAGGGATTATGCGTGGAAGGCACCGTCCGCCGGGGGGCTGTGTCTGGGAATGGGGACCCACTCTCTGACCCTTCCAACTCATACTTACCTGGCAGGGGAGATACCATGATCAAGAAGGTGGTTCACCCAGGGCGAGGCTCGGCCATTGCACTCCGGCTGTGCTGACCCCTGCGAATTCCCCAAATGTGGGAATCTCGACTGCATAATTTCTGGTAGTGGGGGACTGCGTTCGCGCTCTCCCCTGATCATTGTGTGGAAGAAAAAGACAAAACAGCCCTCGGCTGCCATGCGTTTCACCGTGGCTACTTGTGAGGCACCGTGGTTGTGGAAATGTTCGGTTCTTTGCTCACTTTGGCCCTTAGTCCAGAAGGTGGCAGTGTTGCCGCCATGGAAAAATTGGGCGTGGCTTTTAACATGGGGCTGAATGCATTGCCTGAACTCCTCTCTTCAATTGTCCTTCCCTCTGTGTAAGAACTGTGCTCCAGACATTCTTCCACTGCTAAGCACGCCTAGGTTGTAGGCTTTTGCGCAGTCGTGCGGCTGTGTCCAGTTCCTCCGAGACAGAGACAGCGGGCTTGCCGAGTGATGGAGGCGGGCTAATGCTTAAAGGCCCCTGACTGAGGGATTATGCGTGGAAGGCACCGTCCGCCGGGGGGCTGTGTCTGGGAATGGGGACCCACTCTCTGACCCTTCCAACTCATACTTACCTGGCAGGGGAGATACCATGATCAAGAAGGTGGTTCACCCAGGGCGAGGCTCGGCCATTGCACTCCGGCTGTGCTGACCCCTGCGAATTCCCCAAATGTGGGAATCTCGACTGCATAATTTCTGGTAGTGGGGGACTGCGTTCGCGCTCTCCCCTGATCATTGTGTGGAAGAAAAAGACAAAACAGCCCTCGGCTGCCATGCGTTCACCGTGGCTACTTGTGAGGCACCGTGGTTGTGGAAATGTTCGGTTCTTTGCTCACTTTGGCCCTTAGTCCAGAAGGTGGCAGTGTTGCCGCCATGGAAAAATTGGGCGTGGCTTTTAACATGGGGCTGAATGCATTGCCTGAACTCCTCTCTTCAATTGTCCTTCCCTCTGTGTAAGAACTGTGCTCCAGACATTCTTCCACTGCTAAGCACGCCTAGGTTGTAGGCTTTTGCGCAGTCGTGCGGCTGTGTCCAGTTCCTCCGAGACAGAGACAGCGGGCTTGCCGAGTGATGGAGGCGGGCTAATGCTTAAAGGCCCCTGACTGAGGGATTATGCGTGGAAGGCACCGTCCGCCGGGGGGCTGTGTCTGGGAATGGGGACCCACTCTCTGACCCTTCCAACTCATACTTACCTGGCAGGGGAGATACCATGATCAAGAAGGTGGTTCACCCAGGGCGAGGCTCGGCCATTGCACTCCGGCTGTGCTGACCCCTGCGAATTCCCCAAATGTGGGAATCTCGACTGCATAATTTCTGGTAGTGGGGGACTGCGTTCGCGCTCTCCCTGATCATTGTGTGGAAGAAAAGACAAAACAGCCCTCGGCTGCCATGCGTTTCACCGTGGCTACTTGTGAGGCACCGTGGTTGTGGAAATGTTCGGTTCTTTGCTCACTTTGGCCCTTAGTCCAGAAGGTGGCAGTGTTGCCGCCATGGAAAAATTGGGCGTGGCTTTTAACATGGGGCTGAATGCATTGCCTGAACTCCTCTCTTCAATTGTCCTTCCCTCTGTGTAAGAACTGTGCTCCAGACATTCTTCCACTGCTAAGCACGCCTAGGTTGTAGGCTTTTGCGCAGTCGTGCGGCTGTGTCCAGTTCCTCCGAGACAGAGACAGCGGGCTTGCCGAGTGATGGAGGCGGGCTAATGCTTAAAGGCCCCTGACTGAGGGATTATGCGTGGAAGGCACCGTCCGCCGGGGGGCTGTGTCTGGGAATGGGGACCCACTCTCTGACCCTTCCAACTCATACTTACCTGGCAGGGGAGATACCATGATCAAGAAGGTGGTTCACCCAGGGCGAGGCTCGGCCATTGCACTCCGGCTGTGCTGACCCCTGCGAATTCCCCAAATGTGGGAATCTCGACTGCATAATTTCTGGTAGTGGGGGACTGCGTTCGCGCTCTCCCCTGATCATTGTGTGGAAGAAAAGACAAAACAGCCCTCGGCTGCCATGCGTTCACCGTGGCTACTTGTGAGGCACCGTGGTTGTGGAAATGTTCGGTTCTTTGCTCACTTTGGCCCTTAGTCCAGAAGGTGGCAGTGTTGCCGCCATGGAAAAATTGGGCGTGGCTTTTAACATGGGGCTGAATGCATTGCCTGAACTCCTCTCTTCAATTGTCCTTCCCTCTGTGTAAGAACTGTGCTCCAGACATTCTTCCACTGCTAAGCACGCCTAGGTTGTAGGCTTTTGCGCAGTCGTGCGGCTGTGTCCAGTTCCTCCGAGACAGAGACAGCGGGCTTGCCGAGTGATGGAGGCGGGCTAATGCTTAAAGGCCCCTGACTGAGGGATTATGCGTGGAAGGCACCGTCCGCCGGGGGGCTGTGTCTGGGAATGGGGACCCACTCTCTGACCCTTCCAACTCATACTTACCTGGCAGGGGAGATACCATGATCAAGAAGGTGGTTCACCCAGGGCGAGGCTCGGCCATTGCACTCCGGCTGTGCTGACCCCTGCGAATTCCCCAAATGTGGGAATCTCGACTGCATAATTTCTGGTAGTGGGGGACTGCGTTCGCGCTCTCCCCTGATCATTGTGTGGAAGAAAAAGACAAAACAGCCCTCGGCTGCCATGCGTTTCACCGTGGCTACTTGTGAGGCACCGTGGTTGTGGAAATGTTCGGTTCTTTGCTCACTTTGGCCCTTAGTCCAGAAGGTGGCAGTGTTGCCGCCATGGAAAAATTGGGCGTGGCTTTTAACATGGGGCTGAATGCATTGCCTGAACTCCTCTCTTCAATTGTCCTTCCCTCTGTGTAAGAACTGTGCTCCAGACATTCTTCCACTGCTAAGCACGCCTAGGTTGTAGGCTTTTGCGCAGTCGTGCGGCTGTGTCCAGTTCCTCCGAGACAGAGACAGCGGGCTTGCCGAGTGATGGAGGCGGGCTAATGCTTAAAGGCCCCTGACTGAGGGATTATGCGTGGAAGGCACCGTCCGCCGGGGGCTGTGTCTGGGAATGGGGACCCACTCTCTGACCCTTCCAACTCATACTTACCTGGCAGGGGAGATACCATGATCAAGAAGGTGGTTCACCCAGGGCGAGGCTCGGCCATTGCACTCCGGCTGTGCTGACCCCCTGCGAATTCCCCAAATGTGGGAATCTCGACTGCATAATTTCTGGTAGTGGGGGACTGCGTTCGCGCTCTCCCCTGATCATTGTGTGGAAGAAAAGACAAAACAGCCCTCGGCTGCCATGCGTTTCACCGTGGCTACTTGTGAGGCACCGTGGTTGTGGAAATGTTCGGTTCTTTGCTCACTTTGGCCCTTAGTCCAGAAGGTGGCAGTGTTGCCGCCATGGAAAAATTGGGCGTGGCTTTTAACATGGGGCTGAATGCATTGCCTGAACTCCTCTCTTCAATTGTCCTTCCCTCTGTGTAAGAACTGTGCTCCAGACATTCTTCCACTGCTAAGCACGCCTAGGTTGTAGGCTTTTGCGCAGTCGTGCGGCTGTGTCCAGTTCCTCCGAGACAGAGACAGCGGGCTTGCCGAGTGATGGAGGCGGGCTAATGCTTAAAGGCCCCTGACTGAGGGATTATGCGTGGAAGGCACCGTCCGCCGGGGGCTGTGTCTGGGAATGGGGACCCACTCTCTGACCCTTCCAACTCATACTTACCTGGCAGGGGAGATACCATGATCAAGAAGGTGGTTCACCCAGGGCGAGGCTCGGCCATTGCACTCCGGCTGTGCTGACCCCTGCGAATTCCCCAAATGTGGGAATCTCGACTGCATAATTTCTGGTAGTGGGGGACTGCGTTCGCGCTCTCCCCTGATCATTGTGTGGAAGAAAAAGACAAAACAGCCCTCGGCTGCCATGCGTTTCACCGTGGCTACTTGTGAGGCACCGTGGTTGTGGAAATGTTCGGTTCTTTGCTCACTTTGGCCCTTAGTCCAGAAGGTGGCAGTGTTGCCGCCATGGAAAAATTGGGCGTGGCTTTTAACATGGGGCTGAATGCATTGCCTGAACTCCTCTCTTCAATTGTCCTTCCCTCTGTGTAAGAACTGTGCTCCAGACATTCTTCCACTGCTAAGCACGCCTAGGTTGTAGGCTTTTGCGCAGTCGTGCGGCTGTGTCCAGTTCCTCCGAGACAGAGACAGCGGGCTTGCCGAGTGATGGAGGCGGGCTAATGCTTAAAGGCCCCTGACTGAGGGATTATGCGTGGAAGGCACCGTCCGCCGGGGGCTGTGTCTGGGAATGGGGACCCACTCTCTGACCCTTCCAACTCATACTTACCTGGCAGGGGAGATACCATGATCAAGAAGGTGGTTCACCCAGGGCGAGGCTCGGCCATTGCACTCCGGCTGTGCTGACCCCTGCGAATTCCCCAAATGTGGGAATCTCGACTGCATAATTTCTGGTAGTGGGGGACTGCGTTCGCGCTCTCCCCTGATCATTGTGTGGAAGAAAAGACAAAACAGCCCTCGGCTGCCATGCGTTCACCGTGGCTACTTGTGAGGCACCGTGGTTGTGGAAATGTTCGGTTCTTTGCTCACTTTGGCCCTTAGTCCAGAAGGTGGCAGTGTTGCCGCCATGGAAAAATTGGGCGTGGCTTTTAACATGGGGCTGAATGCATTGCCTGAACTCCTCTCTTCAATTGTCCTTCCCTCTGTGTAAGAACTGTGCTCCAGACATTCTTCCACTGCTAAGCACGCCTAGGTTGTAGGCTTTTGCGCAGTCGTGCGGCTGTGTCCAGTTCCTCCGAGACAGAGACAGCGGGCTTGCCGAGTGATGGAGGCGGGCTAATGCTTAAAGGCCCCTGACTGAGGGATTATGCGTGGAAGGCACCGTCCGCCGGGGGGCTGTGTCTGGGAATGGGGACCCACTCTCTGACCCTTCCAACTCATACTTACCTGGCAGGGGAGATACCATGATCAAGAAGGTGGTTCACCCAGGGCGAGGCTCGGCCATTGCACTCCGGCTGTGCTGACCCCTGCGAATTCCCCAAATGTGGGAATCTCGACTGCATAATTTCTGGTAGTGAGGGACTGCGTTCGCGCTCTCCCCTGATCATTGTGTGGAAGAAAAAGACAAAACAGCCCTCGGCATGGAAAAATTGGCCGTGGCTTTTAACATGGGGCTGAATGCATTGCCTGAACTCCTCTCTTCAATTGTCCTTCCCTCTGTGTAAGAACTGTGCTCCAGACATTCTTCCACTGCTAAGCACGCCTAGGTTGTAGGCTTTTGCGCAGTCGTGCGGCTGTGTCCAGTTCCTCCGAGACAGAGACAGCGGGCTTGCCGAGTGATGGAGGCGGGCTAATGCTTAAAGGCCCCTGACTGAGGGATTATGCGTGGAAGGCACCGTCCGCCGGGGGGCTGTGTCTGGGAATGGGGACCCACTCTCTGACCCTTCCAACTCATACTTACCTGGCAGGGGAGATACCATGATCAAGAAGGTGGTTCACCCAGGGCGAGGCTCGGCCATTGCACTCCGGCTGTGCTGACCCCTGCGAATTCCCCAAATGTGGGAATCTCGACTGCATAATTTCTGGTAGTGGGGGACTGCGTTCGCGCTCTCCCCTGATCATTGTGTGGAAGAAAAAGACAAAACAGCCCTCGGCTGCCATGCGTTTCACCGTGGCTACTTGTGAGGCACCGTGGTTGTGGAAATGTTCGGTTCTTTGCTCACTTTGGCCCTTAGTCCAGAAGGTGGCAGTGTTGCCGCCATGGAAAAATTGGGCGTGGCTTTTAACATGGGGCTGAATGCATTGCCTGAACTCCTCTCTTCAATTGTCCTTCCCTCTGTGTAAGAACTGTGCTCCAGACATTCTTCCACTGCTAAGCACGCCTAGGTTGTAGGCTTTTGCGCAGTCGTGCGGCTGTGTCCAGTTCCTCCGAGACAGAGACAGCGGGCTTGCCGAGTGATGGAGGCGGGCTAATGCTTAAAGGCCCCTGACTGAGGGATTATGCGTGGAAGGCACCGTCCGCCGGGGGGCTGTGTCTGGGAATGGGGACCCACTCTCTGACCCTTCCAACTCATACTTACCTGGCAGGGGAGATACCATGATCAAGAAGGTGGTTCACCCAGGGCGAGGCTCGGCCATTGCACTCCGGCTGTGCTGACCCCTGCGAATTCCCCAAATGTGGGAATCTCGACTGCATAATTTCTGGTAGTGGGGGACTGCGTTCGCGCTCTCCCCTGATCATTGTGTGGAAGAAAAAGACAAAACAGCCCTCGGCTGCCATGCGTTTCACCGTGGCTACTTGTGAGGCACCGTGGTTGTGGAAATGTTCGGTTCTTTGCTCACTTTGGCCCTTAGTCCAGAAGGTGGCAGTGTTGCCGCCATGGAAAAATTGGGCGTGGCTTTTAACATGGGGCTGAATGCATTGCCTGAACTCCTCTCTTCAATTGTCCTTCCCTCTGTGTAAGAACTGTGCTCCAGACATTCTTCCACTGCTAAGCACGCCTAGGTTGTAGGCTTTTGCGCAGTCGTGCGGCTGTGTCCAGTTCCTCCGAGACAGAGACAGCGGGCTTGCCGAGTGATGGAGGCGGGCTAATGCTTAAAGGCCCCTGACTGAGGGATTATGCGTGGAAGGCACCGTCCGCCGGGGGCTGTGTCTGGGAATGGGGACCCACTCTCTGACCCTTCCAACTCATACTTACCTGGCAGGGGAGATACCATGATCAAGAAGGTGGTTCACCCAGGGCGAGGCTCGGCCATTGCACTCCGGCTGTGCTGACCCCTGCGAATTCCCCAAATGTGGGAATCTCGACTGCATAATTTCTGGTAGTGGGGGACTGCGTTCGCGCTCTCCCCTGATCATTGTGTGGAAGAAAAGACAAAACAGCCCTCGGCTGCCATGCGTTTCACCGTGGCTACTTGTGAGGCACCGTGGTTGTGGAAATGTTCGGTTCTTTGCTCACTTTGGCCCTTAGTCCAGAAGGTGGCAGTGTTGCCGCCATGGAAAAATTGGGCGTGGCTTTTAACATGGGGCTGAATGCATTGCCTGAACTCCTCTCTTCAATTGTCCTTCCCTCTGTGTAAGAACTGTGCTCCAGACATTCTTCCACTGCTAAGCACGCCTAGGTTGTAGGCTTTTGCGCAGTCGTGCGGCTGTGTCCAGTTCCTCCGAGACAGAGACAGCGGGCTTGCCGAGTGATGGAGGCGGGCTAATGCTTAAAGGCCCCTGACTGAGGGATTATGCGTGGAAGGCACCGTCCGCCGGGGGGCTGTGTCTGGGAATGGGGACCCACTCTCTGACCCTTCCAACTCATACTTACCTGGCAGGGGAGATACCATGATCAAGAAGGTGGTTCACCCAGGGCGAGGCTCGGCCATTGCACTCCGGCTGTGCTGACCCCTGCGAATTCCCCAAATGTGGGAATCTCGACTGCATAATTTCTGGTAGTGGGGGACTGCGTTCGCGCTCTCCCCTGATCATTGTGTGGAAGAAAAGACAAAACAGCCCTCGGCTGCCATGCGTTTCACCGTGGCTACTTGTGAGGCACCGTGGTTGTGGAAATGTTCGGTTCTTTGCTCACTTTGGCCCTTAGTCCAGAAGGTGGCAGTGTTGCCGCCATGGAAAAATTGGGCGTGGCTTTTAACATGGGGCTGAATGCATTGCCTGAACTCCTCTCTTCAATTGTCCTTCCCTCTGTGTAAGAACTGTGCTCCAGACATTCTTCCACTGCTAAGCACGCCTAGGTTGTAGGCTTTTGCGCAGTCGTGCGGCTGTGTCCAGTTCCTCCGAGACAGAGACAGCGGGCTTGCCGAGTGATGGAGGCGGGCTAATGCTTAAAGGCCCCTGACTGAGGGATTATGCGTGGAAGGCACCGTCCGCCGGGGGGCTGTGTCTGGGAATGGGGACCCACTCTCTGACCCTTCCAACTCATACTTACCTGGCAGGGGAGATACCATGATCAAGAAGGTGGTTCACCCAGGGCGAGGCTCGGCCATTGCACTCCGGCTGTGCTGACCCCTGCGAATTCCCCAAATGTGGGAATCTCGACTGCATAATTTCTGGTAGTGGGGGACTGCGTTCGCGCTCTCCCCTGATCATTGTGTGGAAGAAAAAGACAAAACAGCCCTCGGCTGCCATGCGTTTCACCGTGGCTACTTGTGAGGCACCGTGGTTGTGGAAATGTTCGGTTCTTTGCTCACTTTGGCCCTTAGTCCAGAAGGTGGCAGTGTTGCCGCCATGGAAAAATTGGGCGTGGCTTTTAACATGGGGCTGAATGCATTGCCTGAACTCCTCTCTTCAATTGTCCTTCCCTCTGTGTAAGAACTGTGCTCCAGACATTCTTCCACTGCTAAGCACGCCTAGGTTGTAGGCTTTTGCGCAGTCGTGCGGCTGTGTCCAGTTCCTCCCGAGACAGAGACAGCGGGCTTGCCGAGTGATGGAGGCGGGCTAATGCTTAAAGGCCCCTGACTGAGGGATTATGCGTGGAAGGCACCGTCCGCCGGGGGGCTGTGTCTGGGAATGGGGACCCACTCTCTGACCCTTCCAACTCATACTTACCTGGCAGGGGAGATACCATGATCAAGAAGGTGGTTCACCCAGGGCGAGGCTCGGCCATTGCACTCCGGCTGTGCTGACCCCTGCGAATTCCCCAAATGTGGGAATCTCGACTGCATAATTTCTGGTAGTGGGGGACTGCGTTCGCGCTCTCCCTGATCATTGTGTGGAAGAAAAGACAAAACAGCCCTCGGCTGCCATGCGTTTCACCGTGGCTACTTGTGAGGCACCGTGGTTGTGGAAATGTTCGGTTCTTTGCTCACTTTGGCCCTTAGTCCAGAAGGTGGCAGTGTTGCCGCCATGGAAAAATTGGGCGTGGCTTTTAACATGGGGCTGAATGCATTGCCTGAACTCCTCTCTTCAATTGTCCTTCCCTCTGTGTAAGAACTGTGCTCCAGACATTCTTCCACTGCTAAGCACGCCTAGGTTGTAGGCTTTTGCGCAGTCGTGCGGCTGTGTCCAGTTCCTCCGAGACAGAGACAGCGGGCTTGCCGAGTGATGGAGGCGGGCTAATGCTTAAAGGCCCCTGACTGAGGGATTATGCGTGGAAGGCACCGTCCGCCGGGGGGCTGTGTCTGGGAATGGGGACCCACTCTCTGACCCTTCCAACTCATACTTACCTGGCAGGGGAGATACCATGATCAAGAAGGTGGTTCACCCAGGGCGAGGCTCGGCCATTGCACTCCGGCTGTGCTGACCCCTGCGAATTCCCCAAATGTGGGAATCTCGACTGCATAATTTCTGGTAGTGGGGGACTGCGTTCGCGCTCTCCCCTGATCATTGTGTGGAAGAAAAGACAAAACAGCCCTCGGCTGCCATGCGTTTCACCGTGGCTACTTGTGAGGCACCGTGGTTGTGGAAATGTTCGGTTCTTTGCTCACTTTGGCCCTTAGTCCAGAAGGTGGCAGTGTTGCCGCCATGGAAAAATTGGGCGTGGCTTTTAACATGGGGCTGAATGCATTGCCTGAACTCCTCTCTTCAATTGTCCTTCCCTCTGTGTAAGAACTGTGCTCCAGACATTCTTCCACTGCTAAGCACGCCTAGGTTGTAGGCTTTTGCGCAGTCGTGCGGCTGTGTCCAGTTCCTCCGAGACAGAGACAGCGGGCTTGCCGAGTGATGGAGGCGGGCTAATGCTTAAAGGCCCCTGACTGAGGGATTATGCGTGGAAGGCACCGTCCGCCGGGGGCTGTGTCTGGGAATGGGGACCCACTCTCTGACCCTTCCAACTCATACTTACCTGGCAGGGGAGATACCATGATCAAGAAGGTGGTTCACCCAGGGCGAGGCTCGGCCATTGCACTCCGGCTGTGCTGACCCCTGCGAATTCCCCAAATGTGGGAATCTCGACTGCATAATTTCTGGTAGTGGGGGACTGCGTTCGCGCTCTCCCCTGATCATTGTGTGGAAGAAAAGACAAAACAGCCCTCGGCTGCCATGCGTTTCACCGTGGCTACTTGTGAGGCACCGTGGTTGTGGAAATGTTCGGTTCTTTGCTCACTTTGGCCCTTAGTCCAGAAGGTGGCAGTGTTGCCGCCATGGAAAAATTGGGCGTGGCTTTTAACATGGGGCTGAATGCATTGCCTGAACTCCTCTCTTCAATTGTCCTTCCCTCTGTGTAAGAACTGTGCTCCAGACATTCTTCCACTGCTAAGCACGCCTAGGTTGTAGGCTTTTGCGCAGTCGTGCGGCTGTGTCCAGTTCCTCCGAGACAGAGACAGCGGGCTTGCCGAGTGATGGAGGCGGGCTAATGCTTAAAGGCCCCTGACTGAGGGATTATGCGTGGAAGGCACCGTCCGCCGGGGGGCTGTGTCTGGGAATGGGGACCCACTCTCTGACCCTTCCAACTCATACTTACCTGGCAGGGGAGATACCATGATCAAGAAGGTGGTTCACCCAGGGCGAGGCTCGGCCATTGCACTCCGGCTGTGCTGACCCCTGCGAATTCCCCAAATGTGGGAATCTCGACTGCATAATTTCTGGTAGTGGGGGACTGCGTTCGCGCTCTCCCCTGATCATTGTGTGGAAGAAAAAGACAAAACAGCCCTCGGCTGCCATGCGTTTCACCGTGGCTACTTGTGAGGCACCGTGGTTGTGGAAATGTTCGGTTCTTTGCTCACTTTGGCCCTTAGTCCAGAAGGTGGCAGTGTTGCCGCCATGGAAAAATTGGGCGTGGCTTTTAACATGGGGCTGAATGCATTGCCTGAACTCCTCTCTTCAATTGTCCTTCCCTCTGTGTAAGAACTGTGCTCCAGACATTCTTCCACTGCTAAGCACGCCTAGGTTGTAGGCTTTTGCGCAGTCGTGCGGCTGTGTCCAGTTCCTCCGAGACAGAGACAGCGGGCTTGCCGAGTGATGGAGGCGGGCTAATGCTTAAAGGCCCCTGACTGAGGGATTATGCGTGGAAGGCACCGTCCGCCGGGGGGCTGTGTCTGGGAATGGGGACCCACTCTCTGACCCTTCCAACTCATACTTACCTGGCAGGGGAGATACCATGATCAAGAAGGTGGTTCACCCAGGGCGAGGCTCGGCCATTGCACTCCGGCTGTGCTGACCCCTGCGAATTCCCCAAATGTGGGAATCTCGACTGCATAATTTCTGGTAGTGGGGGACTGCGTTCGCGCTCTCCCCTGATCATTGTGTGGAAGAAAAAGACAAAACAGCCCTCGGCTGCCATGCGTTTCACCGTGGCTACTTGTGAGGCACCGTGGTTGTGGAAATGTTCGGTTCTTTGCTCACTTTGGCCCTTAGTCCAGAAGGTGGCAGTGTTGCCGCCATGGAAAAATTGGGCGTGGCTTTTAACATGGGGCTGAATGCATTGCCTGAACTCCTCTCTTCAATTGTCCTTCCCTCTGTGTAAGAACTGTGCTCCAGACATTCTTCCACTGCTAAGCACGCCTAGGTTGTAGGCTTTTGCGCAGTCGTGCGGCTGTGTCCAGTTCCTCCGAGACAGAGACAGCGGGCTTGCCGAGTGATGGAGGCGGGCTAATGCTTAAAGGCCCCTGACTGAGGGATTATGCGTGGAAGGCACCGTCCGCCGGGGGGCTGTGTCTGGGAATGGGGACCCACTCTCTGACCCTTCCAACTCATACTTACCTGGCAGGGGAGATACCATGATCAAGAAGGTGGTTCACCCAGGGCGAGGCTCGGCCATTGCACTCCGGCTGTGCTGACCCCTGCGAATTCCCCAAATGTGGGAATCTCGACTGCATAATTTCTGGTAGTGGGGGACTGCGTTCGCGCTCTCCCCTGATCATTGTGTGGAAGAAAAGACAAAACAGCCCTCGGCTGCCATGCGTTTCACCGTGGCTACTTGTGAGGCACCGTGGTTGTGGAAATGTTCGGTTCTTTGCTCACTTTGGCCCTTAGTCCAGAAGGTGGCAGTGTTGCCGCCATGGAAAAATTGGGCGTGGCTTTTAACATGGGGCTGAATGCATTGCCTGAACTCCTCTCTTCAATTGTCCTTCCCTCTGTGTAAGAACTGTGCTCCAGACATTCTTCCACTGCTAAGCACGCCTAGGTTGTAGGCTTTTGCGCAGTCGTGCGGCTGTGTCCAGTTCCTCCGAGACAGAGACAGCGGGCTTGCCGAGTGATGGAGGCGGGCTAATGCTTAAAGGCCCCTGACTGAGGGATTATGCGTGGAAGGCACCGTCCGCCGGGGGGCTGTGTCTGGGAATGGGGACCCACTCTCTGACCCTTCCAACTCATACTTACCTGGCAGGGGAGATACCATGATCAAGAAGGTGGTTCACCCAGGGCGAGGCTCGGCCATTGCACTCCGGCTGTGCTGACCCCTGCGAATTCCCCAAATGTGGGAATCTCGACTGCATAATTTCTGGTAGTGGGGGACTGCGTTCGCGCTCTCCCCTGATCATTGTGTGGAAGAAAAAGACAAAACAGCCCTCGGCTGCCATGCGTTTCACCGTGGCTACTTGTGAGGCACCGTGGTTGTGGAAATGTTCGGTTCTTTGCTCACTTTGGCCCTTAGTCCAGAAGGTGGCAGTGTTGCCGCCATGGAAAAATTGGGCGTGGCTTTTAACATGGGGCTGAATGCATTGCCTGAACTCCTCTCTTCAATTGTCCTTCCCTCTGTGTAAGAACTGTGCTCCAGACATTCTTCCACTGCTAAGCACGCCTAGGTTGTAGGCTTTTGCGCAGTCGTGCGGCTGTGTCCAGTTCCTCCGAGACAGAGACAGCGGGCTTGCCGAGTGATGGAGGCGGGCTAATGCTTAAAGGCCCCTGACTGAGGGATTATGCGTGGAAGGCACCGTCCGCCGGGGGGCTGTGTCTGGGAATGGGGACCCACTCTCTGACCCTTCCAACTCATACTTACCTGGCAGGGGAGATACCATGATCAAGAAGGTGGTTCACCCAGGGCGAGGCTCGGCCATTGCACTCCGGCTGTGCTGACCCCTGCGAATTCCCCAAATGTGGGAATCTCGACTGCATAATTTCTGGTAGTGGGGGACTGCGTTCGCGCTCTCCCCTGATCATTGTGTGGAAGAAAAAGACAAAACAGCCCTCGGCTGCCATGCGTTTCACCGTGGCTACTTGTGAGGCACCGTGGTTGTGGAAATGTTCGGTTCTTTGCTCACTTTGGCCCTTAGTCCAGAAGGTGGCAGTGTTGCCGCCATGGAAAAATTGGGCGTGGCTTTTAACATGGGGCTGAATGCATTGCCTGAACTCCTCTCTTCAATTGTCCTTCCCTCTGTGTAAGAACTGTGCTCCAGACATTCTTCCACTGCTAAGCACGCCTAGGTTGTAGGCTTTTGCGCAGTCGTGCGGCTGTGTCCAGTTCCTCCGAGACAGAGACAGCGGGCTTGCCGAGTGATGGAGGCGGGCTAATGCTTAAAGGCCCCTGACTGAGGGATTATGCGTGGAAGGCACCGTCCGCCGGGGGGCTGTGTCTGGGAATGGGGACCCACTCTCTGACCCTTCCAACTCATACTTACCTGGCAGGGGAGATACCATGATCAAGAAGGTGGTTCACCCAGGGCGAGGCTCGGCCATTGCACTCCGGCTGTGCTGACCCCTGCGAATTCCCCAAATGTGGGAATCTCGACTGCATAATTTCTGGTAGTGGGGGACTGCGTTCGCGCTCTCCCCTGATCATTGTGTGGAAGAAAAGACAAAACAGCCCTCGGCTGCCATGCGTTTCACCGTGGCTACTTGTGAGGCACCGTGGTTGTGGAAATGTTCGGTTCTTTGCTCACTTTGGCCCTTAGTCCAGAAGGTGGCAGTGTTGCCGCCATGGAAAAATTGGGCGTGGCTTTTAACATGGGGCTGAATGCATTGCCTGAACTCCTCTCTTCAATTGTCCTTCCCTCTGTGTAAGAACTGTGCTCCAGACATTCTTCCACTGCTAAGCACGCCTAGGTTGTAGGCTTTTGCGCAGTCGTGCGGCTGTGTCCAGTTCCTCCGAGACAGAGACAGCGGGCTTGCCGAGTGATGGAGGCGGGCTAATGCTTAAAGGCCCCTGACTGAGGGATTATGCGTGGAAGGCACCGTCCGCCGGGGGGCTGTGTCTGGGAATGGGGACCCACTCTCTGACCCTTCCAACTCATACTTACCTGGCAGGGGAGATACCATGATCAAGAAGGTGGTTCACCCAGGGCGAGGCTCGGCCATTGCACTCCGGCTGTGCTGACCCCTGCGAATTCCCCAAATGTGGGAATCTCGACTGCATAATTTCTGGTAGTGGGGGACTGCGTTCGCGCTCTCCCCTGATCATTGTGTGGAAGAAAAGACAAAACAGCCCTCGGCTGCCATGCGTTTCACCGTGGCTACTTGTGAGGCACCGTGGTTGTGGAAATGTTCGGTTCTTTGCTCACTTTGGCCCTTAGTCCAGAAGGTGGCAGTGTTGCCGCCATGGAAAAATTGGGCGTGGCTTTTAACATGGGGCTGAATGCATTGCCTGAACTCCTCTCTTCAATTGTCCTTCCCTCTGTGTAAGAACTGTGCTCCAGACATTCTTCCACTGCTAAGCACGCCTAGGTTGTAGGCTTTTGCGCAGTCGTGCGGCTGTGTCCAGTTCCTCCGAGACAGAGACAGCGGGCTTGCCGAGTGATGGAGGCGGGCTAATGCTTAAAGGCCCCTGACTGAGGGATTATGCGTGGAAGGCACCGTCCGCCGGGGGGCTGTGTCTGGGAATGGGGACCCACTCTCTGACCCTTCCAACTCATACTTACCTGGCAGGGGAGATACCATGATCAAGAAGGTGGTTCACCCAGGGCGAGGCTCGGCCATTGCACTCCGGCTGTGCTGACCCCTGCGAATTCCCCAAATGTGGGAATCTCGACTGCATAATTTCTGGTAGTGGGGGACTGCGTTCGCGCTCTCCCCTGATCATTGTGTGGAAGAAAAAGACAAAACAGCCCTCGGCTGCCATGCGTTTCACCGTGGCTACTTGTGAGGCACCGTGGTTGTGGAAATGTTCGGTTCTTTGCTCACTTTGGCCCTTAGTCCAGAAGGTGGCAGTGTTGCCGCCATGGAAAAATTGGGCGTGGCTTTTAACATGGGGCTGAATGCATTGCCTGAACTCCTCTCTTCAATTGTCCTTCCCTCTGTGTAAGAACTGTGCTCCAGACATTCTTCCACTGCTAAGCACGCCTAGGTTGTAGGCTTTTGCGCAGTCGTGCGGCTGTGTCCAGTTCCTCCGAGACAGAGACAGCGGGCTTGCCGAGTGATGGAGGCGGGCTAATGCTTAAAGGCCCCTGACTGAGGGATTATGCGTGGAAGGCACCGTCCGCCGGGGGGCTGTGTCTGGGAATGGGGACCCACTCTCTGACCCTTCCAACTCATACTTACCTGGCAGGGGAGATACCATGATCAAGAAGGTGGTTCACCCAGGGCGAGGCTCGGCCATTGCACTCCGGCTGTGCTGACCCCTGCGAATTCCCCAAATGTGGGAATCTCGACTGCATAATTTCTGGTAGTGGGGGACTGCGTTCGCGCTCTCCCCTGATCATTGTGTGGAAGAAAAAGACAAAACAGCCCTCGGCTGCCATGCGTTTCACCGTGGCTACTTGTGAGGCACCGTGGTTGTGGAAATGTTCGGTTCTTTGCTCACTTTGGCCCTTAGTCCAGAAGGTGGCAGTGTTGCCGCCATGGAAAAATTGGGCGTGGCTTTTAACATGGGGCTGAATGCATTGCCTGAACTCCTCTCTTCAATTGTCCTTCCCTCTGTGTAAGAACTGTGCTCCAGACATTCTTCCACTGCTAAGCACGCCTAGGTTGTAGGCTTTTGCGCAGTCGTGCGGCTGTGTCCAGTTCCTCCGAGACAGAGACAGCGGGCTTGCCGAGTGATGGAGGCGGGCTAATGCTTAAAGGCCCCTGACTGAGGGATTATGCGTGGAAGGCACCGTCCGCCGGGGGGCTGTGTCTGGGAATGGGGACCCACTCTCTGACCCTTCCAACTCATACTTACCTGGCAGGGGAGATACCATGATCAAGAAGGTGGTTCACCCAGGGCGAGGCTCGGCCATTGCACTCCGGCTGTGCTGACCCCTGCGAATTCCCCAAATGTGGGAATCTCGACTGCATAATTTCTGGTAGTGGGGGACTGCGTTCGCGCTCTCCCCTGATCATTGTGTGGAAGAAAAGACAAAACAGCCCTCGGCTGCCATGCGTTTCACCGTGGCTACTTGTGAGGCACCGTGGTTGTGGAAATGTTCGGTTCTTTGCTCACTTTGGCCCTTAGTCCAGAAGGTGGCAGTGTTGCCGCCATGGAAAAATTGGGCGTGGCTTTTAACATGGGGCTGAATGCATTGCCTGAACTCCTCTCTTCAATTGTCCTTCCCTCTGTGTAAGAACTGTGCTCCAGACATTCTTCCACTGCTAAGCACGCCTAGGTTGTAGGCTTTTGCGCAGTCGTGCGGCTGTGTCCAGTTCCTCCGAGACAGAGACAGCGGGCTTGCCGAGTGATGGAGGCGGGCTAATGCTTAAAGGCCCCTGACTGAGGGATTATGCGTGGAAGGCACCGTCCGCCGGGGGGCTGTGTCTGGGAATGGGGACCCACTCTCTGACCCTTCCAACTCATACTTACCTGGCAGGGGAGATACCATGATCAAGAAGGTGGTTCACCCAGGGCGAGGCTCGGCCATTGCACTCCGGCTGTGCTGACCCCTGCGAATTCCCCAAATGTGGGAATCTCGACTGCATAATTTCTGGTAGTGGGGGACTGCGTTCGCGCTCTCCCCTGATCATTGTGTGGAAGAAAAGACAAAACAGCCCTCGGCTGCCATGCGTTTCACCGTGGCTACTTGTGAGGCACCGTGGTTGTGGAAATGTTCGGTTCTTTGCTCACTTTGGCCCTTAGTCCAGAAGGTGGCAGTGTTGCCGCCATGGAAAAATTGGGCGTGGCTTTTAACATGGGGCTGAATGCATTGCCTGAACTCCTCTCTTCAATTGTCCTTCCCTCTGTGTAAGAACTGTGCTCCAGACATTCTTCCACTGCTAAGCACGCCTAGGTTGTAGGCTTTTGCGCAGTCGTGCGGCTGTGTCCAGTTCCTCCGAGACAGAGACAGCGGGCTTGCCGAGTGATGGAGGCGGGCTAATGCTTAAAGGCCCCTGACTGAGGGATTATGCGTGGAAGGCACCGTCCGCCGGGGGGCTGTGTCTGGGAATGGGGACCCACTCTCTGACCCTTCCAACTCATACTTACCTGGCAGGGGAGATACCATGATCAAGAAGGTGGTTCACCCAGGGCGAGGCTCGGCCATTGCACTCCGGCTGTGCTGACCCCTGCGAATTCCCCAAATGTGGGAATCTCGACTGCATAATTTCTGGTAGTGGGGGACTGCGTTCGCGCTCTCCCTGATCATTGTGTGGAAGAAAAGACAAAACAGCCCTCGGCTGCCATGCGTTTCACCGTGGCTACTTGTGAGGCACCGTGGTTGTGGAAATGTTCGGTTCTTTGCTCACTTTGGCCCTTAGTCCAGAAGGTGGCAGTGTTGCCGCCATGGAAAAATTGGGCGTGGCTTTTAACATGGGGCTGAATGCATTGCCTGAACTCCTCTCTTCAATTGTCCTTCCCTCTGTGTAAGAACTGTGCTCCAGACATTCTTCCACTGCTAAGCACGCCTAGGTTGTAGGCTTTTGCGCAGTCGTGCGGCTGTGTCCAGTTCCTCCGAGACAGAGACAGCGGGCTTGCCGAGTGATGGAGGCGGGCTAATGCTTAAAGGCCCCTGACTGAGGGATTATGCGTGGAAGGCACCGTCCGCCGGGGGGCTGTGTCTGGGAATGGGGACCCACTCTCTGACCCTTCCAACTCATACTTACCTGGCAGGGGAGATACCATGATCAAGAAGGTGGTTCACCCAGGGCGAGGCTCGGCCATTGCACTCCGGCTGTGCTGACCCCTGCGAATTCCCCAAATGTGGGAATCTCGACTGCATAATTTCTGGTAGTGGGGGACTGCGTTCGCGCTCTCCCCTGATCATTGTGTGGAAGAAAAAGACAAAACAGCCCTCGGCTGCCATGCGTTTCACCGTGGCTACTTGTGAGGCACCGTGGTTGTGGAAATGTTCGGTTCTTTGCTCACTTTGGCCCTTAGTCCAGAAGGTGGCAGTGTTGCCGCCATGGAAAAATTGGGCGTGGCTTTTAACATGGGGCTGAATGCATTGCCTGAACTCCTCTCTTCAATTGTCCTTCCCTCTGTGTAAGAACTGTGCTCCAGACATTCTTCCACTGCTAAGCACGCCTAGGTTGTAGGCTTTTGCGCAGTCGTGCGGCTGTGTCCAGTTCCTCCGAGACAGAGACAGCGGGCTTGCCGAGTGATGGAGGCGGGCTAATGCTTAAAGGCCCCTGACTGAGGGATTATGCGTGGAAGGCACCGTCCGCCGGGGGCTGTGTCTGGGAATGGGGACCCACTCTCTGACCCTTCCAACTCATACTTACCTGGCAGGGGAGATACCATGATCAAGAAGGTGGTTCACCCAGGGCGAGGCTCGGCCATTGCACTCCGGCTGTGCTGACCCCTGCGAATTCCCCAAATGTGGGAATCTCGACTGCATAATTTCTGGTAGTGGGGGACTGCGTTCGCGCTCTCCCTGATCATTGTGTGGAAGAAAAGACAAAACAGCCCTCGGCTGCCATGCGTTTCACCGTGGCTACTTGTGAGGCACCGTGGTTGTGGAAATGTTCGGTTCTTTGCTCACTTTGGCCCTTAGTCCAGAAGGTGGCAGTGTTGCCGCCATGGAAAAATTGGGCGTGGCTTTTAACATGGGGCTGAATGCATTGCCTGAACTCCTCTCTTCAATTGTCCTTCCCTCTGTGTAAGAACTGTGCTCCAGACATTCTTCCACTGCTAAGCACGCCTAGGTTGTAGGCTTTTGCGCAGTCGTGCGGCTGTGTCCAGTTCCTCCGAGACAGAGACAGCGGGCTTGCCGAGTGATGGAGGCGGGCTAATGCTTAAAGGCCCCTGACTGAGGGATTATGCGTGGAAGGCACCGTCCGCCGGGGGGCTGTGTCTGGGAATGGGGACCCACTCTCTGACCCTTCCAACTCATACTTACCTGGCAGGGGAGATACCATGATCAAGAAGGTGGTTCACCCAGGGCGAGGCTCGGCCATTGCACTCCGGCTGTGCTGACCCCTGCGAATTCCCCAAATGTGGGAATCTCGACTGCATAATTTCTGGTAGTGGGGGACTGCGTTCGCGCTCTCCCCTGATCATTGTGTGGAAGAAAAGACAAAACAGCCCTCGGCTGCCATGCGTTTCACCGTGGCTACTTGTGAGGCACCGTGGTTGTGGAAATGTTCGGTTCTTTGCTCACTTTGGCCCTTAGTCCAGAAGGTGGCAGTGTTGCCGCCATGGAAAAATTGGGCGTGGCTTTTAACATGGGGCTGAATGCATTGCCTGAACTCCTCTCTTCAATTGTCCTTCCCTCTGTGTAAGAACTGTGCTCCAGACATTCTTCCACTGCTAAGCACGCCTAGGTTGTAGGCTTTTGCGCAGTCGTGCGGCTGTGTCCAGTTCCTCCGAGACAGAGACAGCGGGCTTGCCGAGTGATGGAGGCGGGCTAATGCTTAAAGGCCCCTGACTGAGGGATTATGCGTGGAAGGCACCGTCCGCCGGGGGCTGTGTCTGGGAATGGGGACCCACTCTCTGACCCTTCCAACTCATACTTACCTGGCAGGGGAGATACCATGATCAAGAAGGTGGTTCACCCAGGGCGAGGCTCGGCCATTGCACTCCGGCTGTGCTGACCCCTGCGAATTCCCCAAATGTGGGAATCTCGACTGCATAATTTCTGGTAGTGGGGGACTGCGTTCGCGCTCTCCCCTGATCATTGTGTGGAAGAAAAAGACAAAACAGCCCTCGGCTGCCATGCGTTTCACCGTGGCTACTTGTGAGGCACCGTGGTTGTGGAAATGTTCGGTTCTTTGCTCACTTTGGCCCTTAGTCCAGAAGGTGGCAGTGTTGCCGCCATGGAAAAATTGGGCGTGGCTTTTAACATGGGGCTGAATGCATTGCCTGAACTCCTCTCTTCAATTGTCCTTCCCTCTGTGTAAGAACTGTGCTCCAGACATTCTTCCACTGCTAAGCACGCCTAGGTTGTAGGCTTTTGCGCAGTCGTGCGGCTGTGTCCAGTTCCTCCGAGACAGAGACAGCGGGCTTGCCGAGTGATGGAGGCGGGCTAATGCTTAAAGGCCCCTGACTGAGGGATTATGCGTGGAAGGCACCGTCCGCCGGGGGGCTGTGTCTGGGAATGGGGACCCACTCTCTGACCCTTCCAACTCATACTTACCTGGCAGGGGAGATACCATGATCAAGAAGGTGGTTCACCCAGGGCGAGGCTCGGCCATTGCACTCCGGCTGTGCTGACCCCTGCGAATTCCCCAAATGTGGGAATCTCGACTGCATAATTTCTGGTAGTGGGGGACTGCGTTCGCGCTCTCCCCTGATCATTGTGTGGAAGAAAAGACAAAACAGCCCTCGGCTGCCATGCGTTTCACCGTGGCTACTTGTGAGGCACCGTGGTTGTGGAAATGTTCGGTTCTTTGCTCACTTTGGCCCTTAGTCCAGAAGGTGGCAGTGTTGCCGCCATGGAAAAATTGGGCGTGGCTTTTAACATGGGGCTGAATGCATTGCCTGAACTCCTCTCTTCAATTGTCCTTCCCTCTGTGTAAGAACTGTGCTCCAGACATTCTTCCACTGCTAAGCACGCCTAGGTTGTAGGCTTTTGCGCAGTCGTGCGGCTGTGTCCAGTTCCTCCGAGACAGAGACAGCGGGCTTGCCGAGTGATGGAGGCGGGCTAATGCTTAAAGGCCCCTGACTGAGGGATTATGCGTGGAAGGCACCGTCCGCCGGGGGGCTGTGTCTGGGAATGGGGACCCACTCTCTGACCCTTCCAACTCATACTTACCTGGCAGGGGAGATACCATGATCAAGAAGGTGGTTCACCCAGGGCGAGGCTCGGCCATTGCACTCCGGCTGTGCTGACCCCTGCGAATTCCCCAAATGTGGGAATCTCGACTGCATAATTTCTGGTAGTGGGGGACTGCGTTCGCGCTCTCCCCTGATCATTGTGTGGAAGAAAAGACAAAACAGCCCTCGGCTGCCATGCGTTTCACCGTGGCTACTTGTGAGGCACCGTGGTTGTGGAAATGTTCGGTTCTTTGCTCACTTTGGCCCTTAGTCCAGAAGGTGGCAGTGTTGCCGCCATGGAAAAATTGGGCGTGGCTTTTAACATGGGGCTGAATGCATTGCCTGAACTCCTCTCTTCAATTGTCCTTCCCTCTGTGTAAGAACTGTGCTCCAGACATTCTTCCACTGCTAAGCACGCCTAGGTTGTAGGCTTTTGCGCAGTCGTGCGGCTGTGTCCAGTTCCTCCGAGACAGAGACAGCGGGCTTGCCGAGTGATGGAGGCGGGCTAATGCTTAAAGGCCCCTGACTGAGGGATTATGCGTGGAAGGCACCGTCCGCCGGGGGGCTGTGTCTGGGAATGGGGACCCACTCTCTGACCCTTCCAACTCATACTTACCTGGCAGGGGAGATACCATGATCAAGAAGGTGGTTCACCCAGGGCGAGGCTCGGCCATTGCACTCCGGCTGTGCTGACCCCTGCGAATTCCCCAAATGTGGGAATCTCGACTGCATAATTTCTGGTAGTGGGGGACTGCGTTCGCGCTCTCCCCTGATCATTGTGTGGAAGAAAAGACAAAACAGCCCTCGGCTGCCATGCGTTTCACCGTGGCTACTTGTGAGGCACCGTGGTTGTGGAAATGTTCGGTTCTTTGCTCACTTTGGCCCTTAGTCCAGAAGGTGGCAGTGTTGCCGCCATGGAAAAATTGGGCGTGGCTTTTAACATGGGGCTGAATGCATTGCCTGAACTCCTCTCTTCAATTGTCCTTCCCTCTGTGTAAGAACTGTGCTCCAGACATTCTTCCACTGCTAAGCACGCCTAGGTTGTAGGCTTTTGCGCAGTCGTGCGGCTGTGTCCAGTTCCTCCGAGACAGAGACAGCGGGCTTGCCGAGTGATGGAGGCGGGCTAATGCTTAAAGGCCCCTGACTGAGGGATTATGCGTGGAAGGCACCGTCCGCCGGGGGGCTGTGTCTGGGAATGGGGACCCACTCTCTGACCCTTCCAACTCATACTTACCTGGCAGGGGAGATACCATGATCAAGAAGGTGGTTCACCCAGGGCGAGGCTCGGCCATTGCACTCCGGCTGTGCTGACCCCTGCGAATTCCCCAAATGTGGGAATCTCGACTGCATAATTTCTGGTAGTGGGGGACTGCGTTCGCGCTCTCCCCTGATCATTGTGTGGAAGAAAAAGACAAAACAGCCCTCGGCTGCCATGCGTTTCACCGTGGCTACTTGTGAGGCACCGTGGTTGTGGAAATGTTCGGTTCTTTGCTCACTTTGGCCCTTAGTCCAGAAGGTGGCAGTGTTGCCGCCATGGAAAAATTGGGCGTGGCTTTTAACATGGGGCTGAATGCATTGCCTGAACTCCTCTCTTCAATTGTCCTTCCCTCTGTGTAAGAACTGTGCTCCAGACATTCTTCCACTGCTAAGCACGCCTAGGTTGTAGGCTTTTGCGCAGTCGTGCGGCTGTGTCCAGTTCCTCCGAGACAGAGACAGCGGGCTTGCCGAGTGATGGAGGCGGGCTAATGCTTAAAGGCCCCTGACTGAGGGATTATGCGTGGAAGGCACCGTCCGCCGGGGGCTGTGTCTGGGAATGGGGACCCACTCTCTGACCCTTCCAACTCATACTTACCTGGCAGGGGAGATACCATGATCAAGAAGGTGGTTCACCCAGGGCGAGGCTCGGCCATTGCACTCCGGCTGTGCTGACCCCTGCGAATTCCCCAAATGTGGGAATCTCGACTGCATAATTTCTGGTAGTGGGGGACTGCGTTCGCGCTCTCCCCTGATCATTGTGTGGAAGAAAAAGACAAAACAGCCCTCGGCTGCCATGCGTTTCACCGTGGCTACTTGTGAGGCACCGTGGTTGTGGAAATGTTCGGTTCTTTGCTCACTTTGGCCCTTAGTCCAGAAGGTGGCAGTGTTGCCGCCATGGAAAAATTGGGCGTGGCTTTTAACATGGGGCTGAATGCATTGCCTGAACTCCTCTCTTCAATTGTCCTTCCCTCTGTGTAAGAACTGTGCTCCAGACATTCTTCCACTGCTAAGCACGCCTAGGTTGTAGGCTTTTGCGCAGTCGTGCGGCTGTGTCCAGTTCCTCCGAGACAGAGACAGCGGGCTTGCCGAGTGATGGAGGCGGGCTAATGCTTAAAGGCCCCTGACTGAGGGATTATGCGTGGAAGGCACCGTCCGCCGGGGGGCTGTGTCTGGGAATGGGGACCCACTCTCTGACCCTTCCAACTCATACTTACCTGGCAGGGGAGATACCATGATCAAGAAGGTGGTTCACCCAGGGCGAGGCTCGGCCATTGCACTCCGGCTGTGCTGACCCCTGCGAATTCCCCAAATGTGGGAATCTCGACTGCATAATTTCTGGTAGTGGGGGACTGCGTTCGCGCTCTCCCCTGATCATTGTGTGGAAGAAAAGACAAAACAGCCCTCGGCTGCCATGCGTTTCACCGTGGCTACTTGTGAGGCACCGTGGTTGTGGAAATGTTCGGTTCTTTGCTCACTTTGGCCCTTAGTCCAGAAGGTGGCAGTGTTGCCGCCATGGAAAAATTGGGCGTGGCTTTTAACATGGGGCTGAATGCATTGCCTGAACTCCTCTCTTCAATTGTCCTTCCCTCTGTGTAAGAACTGTGCTCCAGACATTCTTCCACTGCTAAGCACGCCTAGGTTGTAGGCTTTTGCGCAGTCGTGCGGCTGTGTCCAGTTCCTCCGAGACAGAGACAGCGGGCTTGCCGAGTGATGGAGGCGGGCTAATGCTTAAAGGCCCCTGACTGAGGGATTATGCGTGGAAGGCACCGTCCGCCGGGGGGCTGTGTCTGGGAATGGGGACCCACTCTCTGACCCTTCCAACTCATACTTACCTGGCAGGGGAGATACCATGATCAAGAAGGTGGTTCACCCAGGGCGAGGCTCGGCCATTGCACTCCGGCTGTGCTGACCCCTGCGAATTCCCCAAATGTGGGAATCTCGACTGCATAATTTCTGGTAGTGGGGGACTGCGTTCGCGCTCTCCCCTGATCATTGTGTGGAAGAAAAAGACAAAACAGCCCTCGGCTGCCATGCGTTTCACCGTGGCTACTTGTGAGGCACCGTGGTTGTGGAAATGTTCGGTTCTTTGCTCACTTTGGCCCTTAGTCCAGAAGGTGGCAGTGTTGCCGCCATGGAAAAATTGGGCGTGGCTTTTAACATGGGGCTGAATGCATTGCCTGAACTCCTCTCTTCAATTGTCCTTCCCTCTGTGTAAGAACTGTGCTCCAGACATTCTTCCACTGCTAAGCACGCCTAGGTTGTAGGCTTTTGCGCAGTCGTGCGGCTGTGTCCAGTTCCTCCGAGACAGAGACAGCGGGCTTGCCGAGTGATGGAGGCGGGCTAATGCTTAAAGGCCCCTGACTGAGGGATTATGCGTGGAAGGCACCGTCCGCCGGGGGGCTGTGTCTGGGAATGGGGACCCACTCTCTGACCCTTCCAACTCATACTTACCTGGCAGGGGAGATACCATGATCAAGAAGGTGGTTCACCCAGGGCGAGGCTCGGCCATTGCACTCCGGCTGTGCTGACCCCTGCGAATTCCCCAAATGTGGGAATCTCGACTGCATAATTTCTGGTAGTGGGGGACTGCGTTCGCGCTCTCCCCTGATCATTGTGTGGAAGAAAAAGACAAAACAGCCCTCGGCTGCCATGCGTTTCACCGTGGCTACTTGTGAGGCACCGTGGTTGTGGAAATGTTCGGTTCTTTGCTCACTTTGGCCCTTAGTCCAGAAGGTGGCAGTGTTGCCGCCATGGAAAAATTGGGCGTGGCTTTTAACATGGGGCTGAATGCATTGCCTGAACTCCTCTCTTCAATTGTCCTTCCCTCTGTGTAAGAACTGTGCTCCAGACATTCTTCCACTGCTAAGCACGCCTAGGTTGTAGGCTTTTGCGCAGTCGTGCGGCTGTGTCCAGTTCCTCCGAGACAGAGACAGCGGGCTTGCCGAGTGATGGAGGCGGGCTAATGCTTAAAGGCCCCTGACTGAGGGATTATGCGTGGAAGGCACCGTCCGCCGGGGGGCTGTGTCTGGGAATGGGGACCCACTCTCTGACCCTTCCAACTCATACTTACCTGGCAGGGGAGATACCATGATCAAGAAGGTGGTTCACCCAGGGCGAGGCTCGGCCATTGCACTCCGGCTGTGCTGACCCCTGCGAATTCCCCAAATGTGGGAATCTCGACTGCATAATTTCTGGTAGTGGGGGACTGCGTTCGCGCTCTCCCCTGATCATTGTGTGGAAGAAAAGACAAAACAGCCCTCGGCTGCCATGCGTTTCACCGTGGCTACTTGTGAGGCACCGTGGTTGTGGAAATGTTCGGTTCTTTGCTCACTTTGGCCCTTAGTCCAGAAGGTGGCAGTGTTGCCGCCATGGAAAAATTGGGCGTGGCTTTTAACATGGGGCTGAATGCATTGCCTGAACTCCTCTCTTCAATTGTCCTTCCCTCTGTGTAAGAACTGTGCTCCAGACATTCTTCCACTGCTAAGCACGCCTAGGTTGTAGGCTTTTGCGCAGTCGTGCGGCTGTGTCCAGTTCCTCCGAGACAGAGACAGCGGGCTTGCCGAGTGATGGAGGCGGGCTAATGCTTAAAGGCCCCTGACTGAGGGATTATGCGTGGAAGGCACCGTCCGCCGGGGGGCTGTGTCTGGGAATGGGGACCCACTCTCTGACCCTTCCAACTCATACTTACCTGGCAGGGGAGATACCATGATCAAGAAGGTGGTTCACCCAGGGCGAGGCTCGGCCATTGCACTCCGGCTGTGCTGACCCCTGCGAATTCCCCAAATGTGGGAATCTCGACTGCATAATTTCTGGTAGTGGGGGACTGCGTTCGCGCTCTCCCCTGATCATTGTGTGGAAGAAAAGACAAAACAGCCCTCGGCTGCCATGCGTTTCACCGTGGCTACTTGTGAGGCACCGTGGTTGTGGAAATGTTCGGTTCTTTGCTCACTTTGGCCCTTAGTCCAGAAGGTGGCAGTGTTGCCGCCATGGAAAAATTGGGCGTGGCTTTTAACATGGGGCTGAATGCATTGCCTGAACTCCTCTCTTCAATTGTCCTTCCCTCTGTGTAAGAACTGTGCTCCAGACATTCTTCCACTGCTAAGCACGCCTAGGTTGTAGGCTTTTGCGCAGTCGTGCGGCTGTGTCCAGTTCCTCCGAGACAGAGACAGCGGGCTTGCCGAGTGATGGAGGCGGGCTAATGCTTAAAGGCCCCTGACTGAGGGATTATGCGTGGAAGGCACCGTCCGCCGGGGGGCTGTGTCTGGGAATGGGGACCCACTCTCTGACCCTTCCAACTCATACTTACCTGGCAGGGGAGATACCATGATCAAGAAGGTGGTTCACCCAGGGCGAGGCTCGGCCATTGCACTCCGGCTGTGCTGACCCCTGCGAATTCCCCAAATGTGGGAATCTCGACTGCATAATTTCTGGTAGTGGGGGACTGCGTTCGCGCTCTCCCCTGATCATTGTGTGGAAGAAAAAGACAAAACAGCCCTCGGCTGCCATGCGTTTCACCGTGGCTACTTGTGAGGCACCGTGGTTGTGGAAATGTTCGGTTCTTTGCTCACTTTGGCCCTTAGTCCAGAAGGTGGCAGTGTTGCCGCCATGGAAAAATTGGGCGTGGCTTTTAACATGGGGCTGAATGCATTGCCTGAACTCCTCTCTTCAATTGTCCTTCCCTCTGTGTAAGAACTGTGCTCCAGACATTCTTCCACTGCTAAGCACGCCTAGGTTGTAGGCTTTTGCGCAGTCGTGCGGCTGTGTCCAGTTCCTCCGAGACAGAGACAGCGGGCTTGCCGAGTGATGGAGGCGGGCTAATGCTTAAAGGCCCCTGACTGAGGGATTATGCGTGGAAGGCACCGTCCGCCGGGGGGCTGTGTCTGGGAATGGGGACCCACTCTCTGACCCTTCCAACTCATACTTACCTGGCAGGGGAGATACCATGATCAAGAAGGTGGTTCACCCAGGGCGAGGCTCGGCCATTGCACTCCGGCTGTGCTGACCCCTGCGAATTCCCCAAATGTGGGAATCTCGACTGCATAATTTCTGGTAGTGGGGGACTGCGTTCGCGCTCTCCCCTGATCATTGTGTGGAAGAAAAGACAAAACAGCCCTCGGCTGCCATGCGTTTCACCGTGGCTACTTGTGAGGCACCGTGGTTGTGGAAATGTTCGGTTCTTTGCTCACTTTGGCCCTTAGTCCAGAAGGTGGCAGTGTTGCCGCCATGGAAAAATTGGGCGTGGCTTTTAACATGGGGCTGAATGCATTGCCTGAACTCCTCTCTTCAATTGTCCTTCCCTCTGTGTAAGAACTGTGCTCCAGACATTCTTCCACTGCTAAGCACGCCTAGGTTGTAGGCTTTTGCGCAGTCGTGCGGCTGTGTCCAGTTCCTCCGAGACAGAGACAGCGGGCTTGCCGAGTGATGGAGGCGGGCTAATGCTTAAAGGCCCCTGACTGAGGGATTATGCGTGGAAGGCACCGTCCGCCGGGGGGCTGTGTCTGGGAATGGGGACCCACTCTCTGACCCTTCCAACTCATACTTACCTGGCAGGGGAGATACCATGATCAAGAAGGTGGTTCACCCAGGGCGAGGCTCGGCCATTGCACTCCGGCTGTGCTGACCCCTGCGAATTCCCCAAATGTGGGAATCTCGACTGCATAATTTCTGGTAGTGGGGGACTGCGTTCGCGCTCTCCCCTGATCATTGTGTGGAAGAAAAAGACAAAACAGCCCTCGGCTGCCATGCGTTTCACCGTGGCTACTTGTGAGGCACCGTGGTTGTGGAAATGTTCGGTTCTTTGCTCACTTTGGCCCTTAGTCCAGAAGGTGGCAGTGTTGCCGCCATGGAAAAATTGGGCGTGGCTTTTAACATGGGGCTGAATGCATTGCCTGAACTCCTCTCTTCAATTGTCCTTCCCTCTGTGTAAGAACTGTGCTCCAGACATTCTTCCACTGCTAAGCACGCCTAGGTTGTAGGCTTTTGCGCAGTCGTGCGGCTGTGTCCAGTTCCTCCGAGACAGAGACAGCGGGCTTGCCGAGTGATGGAGGCGGGCTAATGCTTAAAGGCCCCTGACTGAGGGATTATGCGTGGAAGGCACCGTCCGCCGGGGGGCTGTGTCTGGGAATGGGGACCCACTCTCTGACCCTTCCAACTCATACTTACCTGGCAGGGGAGATACCATGATCAAGAAGGTGGTTCACCCAGGGCGAGGCTCGGCCATTGCACTCCGGCTGTGCTGACCCCTGCGAATTCCCCAAATGTGGGAATCTCGACTGCATAATTTCTGGTAGTGGGGGACTGCGTTCGCGCTCTCCCCTGATCATTGTGTGGAAGAAAAAGACAAAACAGCCCTCGGCTGCCATGCGTTTCACCGTGGCTACTTGTGAGGCACCGTGGTTGTGGAAATGTTCGGTTCTTTGCTCACTTTGGCCCTTAGTCCAGAAGGTGGCAGTGTTGCCGCCATGGAAAAATTGGGCGTGGCTTTTAACATGGGGCTGAATGCATTGCCTGAACTCCTCTCTTCAATTGTCCTTCCCTCTGTGTAAGAACTGTGCTCCAGACATTCTTCCACTGCTAAGCACGCCTAGGTTGTAGGCTTTTGCGCAGTCGTGCGGCTGTGTCCAGTTCCTCCGAGACAGAGACAGCGGGCTTGCCGAGTGATGGAGGCGGGCTAATGCTTAAAGGCCCCTGACTGAGGGATTATGCGTGGAAGGCACCGTCCGCCGGGGGGCTGTGTCTGGGAATGGGGACCCACTCTCTGACCCTTCCAACTCATACTTACCTGGCAGGGGAGATACCATGATCAAGAAGGTGGTTCACCCAGGGCGAGGCTCGGCCATTGCACTCCGGCTGTGCTGACCCCTGCGAATTCCCCAAATGTGGGAATCTCGACTGCATAATTTCTGGTAGTGGGGGACTGCGTTCGCGCTCTCCCCTGATCATTGTGTGGAAGAAAAGACAAAACAGCCCTCGGCTGCCATGCGTTTCACCGTGGCTACTTGTGAGGCACCGTGGTTGTGGAAATGTTCGGTTCTTTGCTCACTTTGGCCCTTAGTCCAGAAGGTGGCAGTGTTGCCGCCATGGAAAAATTGGGCGTGGCTTTTAACATGGGGCTGAATGCATTGCCTGAACTCCTCTCTTCAATTGTCCTTCCCTCTGTGTAAGAACTGTGCTCCAGACATTCTTCCACTGCTAAGCACGCCTAGGTTGTAGGCTTTTGCGCAGTCGTGCGGCTGTGTCCAGTTCCTCCGAGACAGAGACAGCGGGCTTGCCGAGTGATGGAGGCGGGCTAATGCTTAAAGGCCCCTGACTGAGGGATTATGCGTGGAAGGCACCGTCCGCCGGGGGGCTGTGTCTGGGAATGGGGACCCACTCTCTGACCCTTCCAACTCATACTTACCTGGCAGGGGAGATACCATGATCAAGAAGGTGGTTCACCCAGGGCGAGGCTCGGCCATTGCACTCCGGCTGTGCTGACCCCTGCGAATTCCCCAAATGTGGGAATCTCGACTGCATAATTTCTGGTAGTGGGGGACTGCGTTCGCGCTCTCCCCTGATCATTGTGTGGAAGAAAAGACAAAACAGCCCTCGGCTGCCATGCGTTTCACCGTGGCTACTTGTGAGGCACCGTGGTTGTGGAAATGTTCGGTTCTTTGCTCACTTTGGCCCTTAGTCCAGAAGGTGGCAGTGTTGCCGCCATGGAAAAATTGGGCGTGGCTTTTAACATGGGGCTGAATGCATTGCCTGAACTCCTCTCTTCAATTGTCCTTCCCTCTGTGTAAGAACTGTGCTCCAGACATTCTTCCACTGCTAAGCACGCCTAGGTTGTAGGCTTTTGCGCAGTCGTGCGGCTGTGTCCAGTTCCTCCGAGACAGAGACAGCGGGCTTGCCGAGTGATGGAGGCGGGCTAATGCTTAAAGGCCCCTGACTGAGGGATTATGCGTGGAAGGCACCGTCCGCCGGGGGGCTGTGTCTGGGAATGGGGACCCACTCTCTGACCCTTCCAACTCATACTTACCTGGCAGGGGAGATACCATGATCAAGAAGGTGGTTCACCCAGGGCGAGGCTCGGCCATTGCACTCCGGCTGTGCTGACCCCTGCGAATTCCCCAAATGTGGGAATCTCGACTGCATAATTTCTGGTAGTGGGGGACTGCGTTCGCGCTCTCCCTGATCATTGTGTGGAAGAAAAGACAAAACAGCCCTCGGCTGCCATGCGTTTCACCGTGGCTACTTGTGAGGCACCGTGGTTGTGGAAATGTTCGGTTCTTTGCTCACTTTGGCCCTTAGTCCAGAAGGTGGCAGTGTTGCCGCCATGGAAAAATTGGGCGTGGCTTTTAACATGGGGCTGAATGCATTGCCTGAACTCCTCTCTTCAATTGTCCTTCCCTCTGTGTAAGAACTGTGCTCCAGACATTCTTCCACTGCTAAGCACGCCTAGGTTGTAGGCTTTTGCGCAGTCGTGCGGCTGTGTCCAGTTCCTCCGAGACAGAGACAGCGGGCTTGCCGAGTGATGGAGGCGGGCTAATGCTTAAAGGCCCCTGACTGAGGGATTATGCGTGGAAGGCACCGTCCGCCGGGGGGCTGTGTCTGGGAATGGGGACCCACTCTCTGACCCTTCCAACTCATACTTACCTGGCAGGGGAGATACCATGATCAAGAAGGTGGTTCACCCAGGGCGAGGCTCGGCCATTGCACTCCGGCTGTGCTGACCCCTGCGAATTCCCCAAATGTGGGAATCTCGACTGCATAATTTCTGGTAGTGGGGGACTGCGTTCGCGCTCTCCCCTGATCATTGTGTGGAAGAAAAAGACAAAACAGCCCTCGGCTGCCATGCGTTTCACCGTGGCTACTTGTGAGGCACCGTGGTTGTGGAAATGTTCGGTTCTTTGCTCACTTTGGCCCTTAGTCCAGAAGGTGGCAGTGTTGCCGCCATGGAAAAATTGGGCGTGGCTTTTAACATGGGGCTGAATGCATTGCCTGAACTCCTCTCTTCAATTGTCCTTCCCTCTGTGTAAGAACTGTGCTCCAGACATTCTTCCACTGCTAAGCACGCCTAGGTTGTAGGCTTTTGCGCAGTCGTGCGGCTGTGTCCAGTTCCTCCGAGACAGAGACAGCGGGCTTGCCGAGTGATGGAGGCGGGCTAATGCTTAAAGGCCCCTGACTGAGGGATTATGCGTGGAAGGCACCGTCCGCCGGGGGGCTGTGTCTGGGAATGGGGACCCACTCTCTGACCCTTCCAACTCATACTTACCTGGCAGGGGAGATACCATGATCAAGAAGGTGGTTCACCCAGGGCGAGGCTCGGCCATTGCACTCCGGCTGTGCTGACCCCTGCGAATTCCCCAAATGTGGGAATCTCGACTGCATAATTTCTGGTAGTGGGGGACTGCGTTCGCGCTCTCCCCTGATCATTGTGTGGAAGAAAAGACAAAACAGCCCTCGGCTGCCATGCGTTTCACCGTGGCTACTTGTGAGGCACCGTGGTTGTGGAAATGTTCGGTTCTTTGCTCACTTTGGCCCTTAGTCCAGAAGGTGGCAGTGTTGCCGCCATGGAAAAATTGGGCGTGGCTTTTAACATGGGGCTGAATGCATTGCCTGAACTCCTCTCTTCAATTGTCCTTCCCTCTGTGTAAGAACTGTGCTCCAGACATTCTTCCACTGCTAAGCACGCCTAGGTTGTAGGCTTTTGCGCAGTCGTGCGGCTGTGTCCAGTTCCTCCGAGACAGAGACAGCGGGCTTGCCGAGTGATGGAGGCGGGCTAATGCTTAAAGGCCCCTGACTGAGGGATTATGCGTGGAAGGCACCGTCCGCCGGGGGGCTGTGTCTGGGAATGGGGACCCACTCTCTGACCCTTCCAACTCATACTTACCTGGCAGGGGAGATACCATGATCAAGAAGGTGGTTCACCCAGGGCGAGGCTCGGCCATTGCACTCCGGCTGTGCTGACCCCTGCGAATTCCCCAAATGTGGGAATCTCGACTGCATAATTTCTGGTAGTGGGGGACTGCGTTCGCGCTCTCCCCTGATCATTGTGTGGAAGAAAAAGACAAAACAGCCCTCGGCTGCCATGCGTTTCACCGTGGCTACTTGTGAGGCACCGTGGTTGTGGAAATGTTCGGTTCTTTGCTCACTTTGGCCCTTAGTCCAGAAGGTGGCAGTGTTGCCGCCATGGAAAAATTGGGCGTGGCTTTTAACATGGGGCTGAATGCATTGCCTGAACTCCTCTCTTCAATTGTCCTTCCCTCTGTGTAAGAACTGTGCTCCAGACATTCTTCCACTGCTAAGCACGCCTAGGTTGTAGGCTTTTGCGCAGTCGTGCGGCTGTGTCCAGTTCCTCCGAGACAGAGACAGCGGGCTTGCCGAGTGATGGAGGCGGGCTAATGCTTAAAGGCCCCTGACTGAGGGATTATGCGTGGAAGGCACCGTCCGCCGGGGGGCTGTGTCTGGGAATGGGGACCCACTCTCTGACCCTTCCAACTCATACTTACCTGGCAGGGGAGATACCATGATCAAGAAGGTGGTTCACCCAGGGCGAGGCTCGGCCATTGCACTCCGGCTGTGCTGACCCCTGCGAATTCCCCAAATGTGGGAATCTCGACTGCATAATTTCTGGTAGTGGGGGACTGCGTTCGCGCTCTCCCCTGATCATTGTGTGGAAGAAAAGACAAAACAGCCCTCGGCTGCCATGCGTTTCACCGTGGCTACTTGTGAGGCACCGTGGTTGTGGAAATGTTCGGTTCTTTGCTCACTTTGGCCCTTAGTCCAGAAGGTGGCAGTGTTGCCGCCATGGAAAAATTGGGCGTGGCTTTTAACATGGGGCTGAATGCATTGCCTGAACTCCTCTCTTCAATTGTCCTTCCCTCTGTGTAAGAACTGTGCTCCAGACATTCTTCCACTGCTAAGCACGCCTAGGTTGTAGGCTTTTGCGCAGTCGTGCGGCTGTGTCCAGTTCCTCCGAGACAGAGACAGCGGGCTTGCCGAGTGATGGAGGCGGGCTAATGCTTAAAGGCCCCTGACTGAGGGATTATGCGTGGAAGGCACCGTCCGCCGGGGGGCTGTGTCTGGGAATGGGGACCCACTCTCTGACCCTTCCAACTCATACTTACCTGGCAGGGGAGATACCATGATCAAGAAGGTGGTTCACCCAGGGCGAGGCTCGGCCATTGCACTCCGGCTGTGCTGACCCCTGCGAATTCCCCAAATGTGGGAATCTCGACTGCATAATTTCTGGTAGTGGGGGACTGCGTTCGCGCTCTCCCCTGATCATTGTGTGGAAGAAAAAGACAAAACAGCCCTCGGCTGCCATGCGTTTCACCGTGGCTACTTGTGAGGCACCGTGGTTGTGGAAATGTTCGGTTCTTTGCTCACTTTGGCCCTTAGTCCAGAAGGTGGCAGTGTTGCCGCCATGGAAAAATTGGGCGTGGCTTTTAACATGGGGCTGAATGCATTGCCTGAACTCCTCTCTTCAATTGTCCTTCCCTCTGTGTAAGAACTGTGCTCCAGACATTCTTCCACTGCTAAGCACGCCTAGGTTGTAGGCTTTTGCGCAGTCGTGCGGCTGTGTCCAGTTCCTCCGAGACAGAGACAGCGGGCTTGCCGAGTGATGGAGGCGGGCTAATGCTTAAAGGCCCCTGACTGAGGGATTATGCGTGGAAGGCACCGTCCGCCGGGGGGCTGTGTCTGGGAATGGGGACCCACTCTCTGACCCTTCCAACTCATACTTACCTGGCAGGGGAGATACCATGATCAAGAAGGTGGTTCACCCAGGGCGAGGCTCGGCCATTGCACTCCGGCTGTGCTGACCCCTGCGAATTCCCCAAATGTGGGAATCTCGACTGCATAATTTCTGGTAGTGGGGGACTGCGTTCGCGCTCTCCCCTGATCATTGTGTGGAAGAAAAAGACAAAACAGCCCTCGGCTGCCATGCGTTTCACCGTGGCTACTTGTGAGGCACCGTGGTTGTGGAAATGTTCGGTTCTTTGCTCACTTTGGCCCTTAGTCCAGAAGGTGGCAGTGTTGCCGCCATGGAAAAATTGGGCGTGGCTTTTAACATGGGGCTGAATGCATTGCCTGAACTCCTCTCTTCAATTGTCCTTCCCTCTGTGTAAGAACTGTGCTCCAGACATTCTTCCACTGCTAAGCACGCCTAGGTTGTAGGCTTTTGCGCAGTCGTGCGGCTGTGTCCAGTTCCTCCGAGACAGAGACAGCGGGCTTGCCGAGTGATGGAGGCGGGCTAATGCTTAAAGGCCCCTGACTGAGGGATTATGCGTGGAAGGCACCGTCCGCCGGGGGGCTGTGTCTGGGAATGGGGACCCACTCTCTGACCCTTCCAACTCATACTTACCTGGCAGGGGAGATACCATGATCAAGAAGGTGGTTCACCCAGGGCGAGGCTCGGCCATTGCACTCCGGCTGTGCTGACCCCTGCGAATTCCCCAAATGTGGGAATCTCGACTGCATAATTTCTGGTAGTGGGGGACTGCGTTCGCGCTCTCCCCTGATCATTGTGTGGAAGAAAAGACAAAACAGCCCTCGGCTGCCATGCGTTTCACCGTGGCTACTTGTGAGGCACCGTGGTTGTGGAAATGTTCGGTTCTTTGCTCACTTTGGCCCTTAGTCCAGAAGGTGGCAGTGTTGCCGCCATGGAAAAATTGGGCGTGGCTTTTAACATGGGGCTGAATGCATTGCCTGAACTCCTCTCTTCAATTGTCCTTCCCTCTGTGTAAGAACTGTGCTCCAGACATTCTTCCACTGCTAAGCACGCCTAGGTTGTAGGCTTTTGCGCAGTCGTGCGGCTGTGTCCAGTTCCTCCGAGACAGAGACAGCGGGCTTGCCGAGTGATGGAGGCGGGCTAATGCTTAAAGGCCCCTGACTGAGGGATTATGCGTGGAAGGCACCGTCCGCCGGGGGGCTGTGTCTGGGAATGGGGACCCACTCTCTGACCCTTCCAACTCATACTTACCTGGCAGGGGAGATACCATGATCAAGAAGGTGGTTCACCCAGGGCGAGGCTCGGCCATTGCACTCCGGCTGTGCTGACCCCTGCGAATTCCCCAAATGTGGGAATCTCGACTGCATAATTTCTGGTAGTGGGGGACTGCGTTCGCGCTCTCCCCTGATCATTGTGTGGAAGAAAAAGACAAAACAGCCCTCGGCTGCCATGCGTTTCACCGTGGCTACTTGTGAGGCACCGTGGTTGTGGAAATGTTCGGTTCTTTGCTCACTTTGGCCCTTAGTCCAGAAGGTGGCAGTGTTGCCGCCATGGAAAAATTGGGCGTGGCTTTTAACATGGGGCTGAATGCATTGCCTGAACTCCTCTCTTCAATTGTCCTTCCCTCTGTGTAAGAACTGTGCTCCAGACATTCTTCCACTGCTAAGCACGCCTAGGTTGTAGGCTTTTGCGCAGTCGTGCGGCTGTGTCCAGTTCCTCCGAGACAGAGACAGCGGGCTTGCCGAGTGATGGAGGCGGGCTAATGCTTAAAGGCCCCTGACTGAGGGATTATGCGTGGAAGGCACCGTCCGCCGGGGGGCTGTGTCTGGGAATGGGGACCCACTCTCTGACCCTTCCAACTCATACTTACCTGGCAGGGGAGATACCATGATCAAGAAGGTGGTTCACCCAGGGCGAGGCTCGGCCATTGCACTCCGGCTGTGCTGACCCCTGCGAATTCCCCAAATGTGGGAATCTCGACTGGGAAGAAAAAGACAAAACAGCCCTCGGCTGCCATGCGTTTCACCGTGGCTACTTGTGAGGCACCGTGGTTGTGGAAATGTTCGGTTCTTTGCTCACTTTGGCCCTTAGTCCAGAAGGTGGCAGTGTTGCCGCCATGGAAAAATTGGGCGTGGCTTTTAACATGGGGCTGAATGCATTGCCTGAACTCCTCTCTTCAATTGTCCTTCCCTCTGTGTAAGAACTGTGCTCCAGACATTCTTCCACTGCTAAGCACGCCTAGGTTGTAGGCTTTTGCGCAGTCGTGCGGCTGTGTCCAGTTCCTCCGAGACAGAGACAGCGGGCTTGCCGAGTGATGGAGGCGGGCTAATGCTTAAAGGCCCCTGACTGAGGGATTATGCGTGGAAGGCACCGTCCGCCGGGGGGCTGTGTCTGGGAATGGGGACCCACTCTCTGACCCTTCCAACTCATACTTACCTGGCAGGGGAGATACCATGATCAAGAAGGTGGTTCACCCAGGGCGAGGCTCGGCCATTGCACTCCGGCTGTGCTGACCCCTGCGAATTCCCCAAATGTGGGAATCTCGACTGCATAATTTCTGGTAGTGGGGGACTGCGTTCGCGCTCTCCCCTGATCATTGTGTGGAAGAAAAGACAAAACAGCCCTCGGCTGCCATGCGTTTCACCGTGGCTACTTGTGAGGCACCGTGGTTGTGGAAATGTTCGGTTCTTTGCTCACTTTGGCCCTTAGTCCAGAAGGTGGCAGTGTTGCCGCCATGGAAAAATTGGGCGTGGCTTTTAACATGGGGCTGAATGCATTGCCTGAACTCCTCTCTTCAATTGTCCTTCCCTCTGTGTAAGAACTGTGCTCCAGACATTCTTCCACTGCTAAGCACGCCTAGGTTGTAGGCTTTTGCGCAGTCGTGCGGCTGTGTCCAGTTCCTCCGAGACAGAGACAGCGGGCTTGCCGAGTGATGGAGGCGGGCTAATGCTTAAAGGCCCCTGACTGAGGGATTATGCGTGGAAGGCACCGTCCGCCGGGGGGCTGTGTCTGGGAATGGGGACCCACTCTCTGACCCTTCCAACTCATACTTACCTGGCAGGGGAGATACCATGATCAAGAAGGTGGTTCACCCAGGGCGAGGCTCGGCCATTGCACTCCGGCTGTGCTGACCCCTGCGAATTCCCCAAATGTGGGAATCTCGACTGCATAATTTCTGGTAGTGGGGGACTGCGTTCGCGCTCTCCCCTGATCATTGTGTGGAAGAAAAAGACAAAACAGCCCTCGGCTGCCATGCGTTTCACCGTGGCTACTTGTGAGGCACCGTGGTTGTGGAAATGTTCGGTTCTTTGCTCACTTTGGCCCTTAGTCCAGAAGGTGGCAGTGTTGCCGCCATGGAAAAATTGGGCGTGGCTTTTAACATGGGGCTGAATGCATTGCCTGAACTCCTCTCTTCAATTGTCCTTCCCTCTGTGTAAGAACTGTGCTCCAGACATTCTTCCACTGCTAAGCACGCCTAGGTTGTAGGCTTTTGCGCAGTCGTGCGGCTGTGTCCAGTTCCTCCGAGACAGAGACAGCGGGCTTGCCGAGTGATGGAGGCGGGCTAATGCTTAAAGGCCCCTGACTGAGGGATTATGCGTGGAAGGCACCGTCCGCCGGGGGGCTGTGTCTGGGAATGGGGACCCACTCTCTGACCCTTCCAACTCATACTTACCTGGCAGGGGAGATACCATGATCAAGAAGGTGGTTCACCCAGGGCGAGGCTCGGCCATTGCACTCCGGCTGTGCTGACCCCTGCGAATTCCCCAAATGTGGGAATCTCGACTGCATAATTTCTGGTAGTGGGGGACTGCGTTCGCGCTCTCCCCTGATCATTGTGTGGAAGAAAAGACAAAACAGCCCTCGGCTGCCATGCGTTTCACCGTGGCTACTTGTGAGGCACCGTGGTTGTGGAAATGTTCGGTTCTTTGCTCACTTTGGCCCTTAGTCCAGAAGGTGGCAGTGTTGCCGCCATGGAAAAATTGGGCGTGGCTTTTAACATGGGGCTGAATGCATTGCCTGAACTCCTCTCTTCAATTGTCCTTCCCTCTGTGTAAGAACTGTGCTCCAGACATTCTTCCACTGCTAAGCACGCCTAGGTTGTAGGCTTTTGCGCAGTCGTGCGGCTGTGTCCAGTTCCTCCGAGACAGAGACAGCGGGCTTGCCGAGTGATGGAGGCGGGCTAATGCTTAAAGGCCCCTGACTGAGGGATTATGCGTGGAAGGCACCGTCCGCCGGGGGGCTGTGTCTGGGAATGGGGACCCACTCTCTGACCCTTCCAACTCATACTTACCTGGCAGGGGAGATACCATGATCAAGAAGGTGGTTCACCCAGGGCGAGGCTCGGCCATTGCACTCCGGCTGTGCTGACCCCTGCGAATTCCCCAAATGTGGGAATCTCGACTGCATAATTTCTGGTAGTGGGGGACTGCGTTCGCGCTCTCCCCTGATCATTGTGTGGAAGAAAAGACAAAACAGCCCTCGGCTGCCATGCGTTTCACCGTGGCTACTTGTGAGGCACCGTGGTTGTGGAAATGTTCGGTTCTTTGCTCACTTTGGCCCTTAGTCCAGAAGGTGGCAGTGTTGCCGCCATGGAAAAATTGGGCGTGGCTTTTAACATGGGGCTGAATGCATTGCCTGAACTCCTCTCTTCAATTGTCCTTCCCTCTGTGTAAGAACTGTGCTCCAGACATTCTTCCACTGCTAAGCACGCCTAGGTTGTAGGCTTTTGCGCAGTCGTGCGGCTGTGTCCAGTTCCTCCGAGACAGAGACAGCGGGCTTGCCGAGTGATGGAGGCGGGCTAATGCTTAAAGGCCCCTGACTGAGGGATTATGCGTGGAAGGCACCGTCCGCCGGGGGGCTGTGTCTGGGAATGGGGACCCACTCTCTGACCCTTCCAACTCATACTTACCTGGCAGGGGAGATACCATGATCAAGAAGGTGGTTCACCCAGGGCGAGGCTCGGCCATTGCACTCCGGCTGTGCTGACCCCTGCGAATTCCCCAAATGTGGGAATCTCGACTGCATAATTTCTGGTAGTGGGGGACTGCGTTCGCGCTCTCCCCTGATCATTGTGTGGAAGAAAAGACAAAACAGCCCTCGGCTGCCATGCGTTTCACCGTGGCTACTTGTGAGGCACCGTGGTTGTGGAAATGTTCGGTTCTTTGCTCACTTTGGCCCTTAGTCCAGAAGGTGGCAGTGTTGCCGCCATGGAAAAATTGGGCGTGGCTTTTAACATGGGGCTGAATGCATTGCCTGAACTCCTCTCTTCAATTGTCCTTCCCTCTGTGTAAGAACTGTGCTCCAGACATTCTTCCACTGCTAAGCACGCCTAGGTTGTAGGCTTTTGCGCAGTCGTGCGGCTGTGTCCAGTTCCTCCGAGACAGAGACAGCGGGCTTGCCGAGTGATGGAGGCGGGCTAATGCTTAAAGGCCCCTGACTGAGGGATTATGCGTGGAAGGCACCGTCCGCCGGGGGGCTGTGTCTGGGAATGGGGACCCACTCTCTGACCCTTCCAACTCATACTTACCTGGCAGGGGAGATACCATGATCAAGAAGGTGGTTCACCCAGGGCGAGGCTCGGCCATTGCACTCCGGCTGTGCTGACCCCTGCGAATTCCCCAAATGTGGGAATCTCGACTGCATAATTTCTGGTAGTGGGGGACTGCGTTCGCGCTCTCCCCTGATCATTGTGTGGAAGAAAAGACAAAACAGCCCTCGGCTGCCATGCGTTTCACCGTGGCTACTTGTGAGGCACCGTGGTTGTGGAAATGTTCGGTTCTTTGCTCACTTTGGCCCTTAGTCCAGAAGGTGGCAGTGTTGCCGCCATGGAAAAATTGGGCGTGGCTTTTAACATGGGGCTGAATGCATTGCCTGAACTCCTCTCTTCAATTGTCCTTCCCTCTGTGTAAGAACTGTGCTCCAGACATTCTTCCACTGCTAAGCACGCCTAGGTTGTAGGCTTTTGCGCAGTCGTGCGGCTGTGTCCAGTTCCTCCGAGACAGAGACAGCGGGCTTGCCGAGTGATGGAGGCGGGCTAATGCTTAAAGGCCCCTGACTGAGGGATTATGCGTGGAAGGCACCGTCCGCCGGGGGGCTGTGTCTGGGAATGGGGACCCACTCTCTGACCCTTCCAACTCATACTTACCTGGCAGGGGAGATACCATGATCAAGAAGGTGGTTCACCCAGGGCGAGGCTCGGCCATTGCACTCCGGCTGTGCTGACCCCTGCGAATTCCCCAAATGTGGGAATCTCGACTGCATAATTTCTGGTAGTGGGGGACTGCGTTCGCGCTCTCCCCTGATCATTGTGTGGAAGAAAAGACAAAACAGCCCTCGGCTGCCATGCGTTTCACCGTGGCTACTTGTGAGGCACCGTGGTTGTGGAAATGTTCGGTTCTTTGCTCACTTTGGCCCTTAGTCCAGAAGGTGGCAGTGTTGCCGCCATGGAAAAATTGGGCGTGGCTTTTAACATGGGGCTGAATGCATTGCCTGAACTCCTCTCTTCAATTGTCCTTCCCTCTGTGTAAGAACTGTGCTCCAGACATTCTTCCACTGCTAAGCACGCCTAGGTTGTAGGCTTTTGCGCAGTCGTGCGGCTGTGTCCAGTTCCTCCGAGACAGAGACAGCGGGCTTGCCGAGTGATGGAGGCGGGCTAATGCTTAAAGGCCCCTGACTGAGGGATTATGCGTGGAAGGCACCGTCCGCCGGGGGGCTGTGTCTGGGAATGGGGACCCACTCTCTGACCCTTCCAACTCATACTTACCTGGCAGGGGAGATACCATGATCAAGAAGGTGGTTCACCCAGGGCGAGGCTCGGCCATTGCACTCCGGCTGTGCTGACCCCTGCGAATTCCCCAAATGTGGGAATCTCGACTGCATAATTTCTGGTAGTGGGGGACTGCGTTCGCGCTCTCCCCTGATCATTGTGTGGAAGAAAAGACAAAACAGCCCTCGGCTGCCATGCGTTTCACCGTGGCTACTTGTGAGGCACCGTGGTTGTGGAAATGTTCGGTTCTTTGCTCACTTTGGCCCTTAGTCCAGAAGGTGGCAGTGTTGCCGCCATGGAAAAATTGGGCGTGGCTTTTAACATGGGGCTGAATGCATTGCCTGAACTCCTCTCTTCAATTGTCCTTCCCTCTGTGTAAGAACTGTGCTCCAGACATTCTTCCACTGCTAAGCACGCCTAGGTTGTAGGCTTTTGCGCAGTCGTGCGGCTGTGTCCAGTTCCTCCGAGACAGAGACAGCGGGCTTGCCGAGTGATGGAGGCGGGCTAATGCTTAAAGGCCCCTGACTGAGGGATTATGCGTGGAAGGCACCGTCCGCCGGGGGGCTGTGTCTGGGAATGGGGACCCACTCTCTGACCCTTCCAACTCATACTTACCTGGCAGGGGAGATACCATGATCAAGAAGGTGGTTCACCCAGGGCGAGGCTCGGCCATTGCACTCCGGCTGTGCTGACCCCTGCGAATTCCCCAAATGTGGGAATCTCGACTGCATAATTTCTGGTAGTGGGGGACTGCGTTCGCGCTCTCCCCTGATCATTGTGTGGAAGAAAAGACAAAACAGCCCTCGGCTGCCATGCGTTTCACCGTGGCTACTTGTGAGGCACCGTGGTTGTGGAAATGTTCGGTTCTTTGCTCACTTTGGCCCTTAGTCCAGAAGGTGGCAGTGTTGCCGCCATGGAAAAATTGGGCGTGGCTTTTAACATGGGGCTGAATGCATTGCCTGAACTCCTCTCTTCAATTGTCCTTCCCTCTGTGTAAGAACTGTGCTCCAGACATTCTTCCACTGCTAAGCACGCCTAGGTTGTAGGCTTTTGCGCAGTCGTGCGGCTGTGTCCAGTTCCTCCGAGACAGAGACAGCGGGCTTGCCGAGTGATGGAGGCGGGCTAATGCTTAAAGGCCCCTGACTGAGGGATTATGCGTGGAAGGCACCGTCCGCCGGGGGGCTGTGTCTGGGAATGGGGACCCACTCTCTGACCCTTCCAACTCATACTTACCTGGCAGGGGAGATACCATGATCAAGAAGGTGGTTCACCCAGGGCGAGGCTCGGCCATTGCACTCCGGCTGTGCTGACCCCTGCGAATTCCCCAAATGTGGGAATCTCGACTGCATAATTTCTGGTAGTGGGGGACTGCGTTCGCGCTCTCCCCTGATCATTGTGTGGAAGAAAAGACAAAACAGCCCTCGGCTGCCATGCGTTTCACCGTGGCTACTTGTGAGGCACCGTGGTTGTGGAAATGTTCGGTTCTTTGCTCACTTTGGCCCTTAGTCCAGAAGGTGGCAGTGTTGCCGCCATGGAAAAATTGGGCGTGGCTTTTAACATGGGGCTGAATGCATTGCCTGAACTCCTCTCTTCAATTGTCCTTCCCTCTGTGTAAGAACTGTGCTCCAGACATTCTTCCACTGCTAAGCACGCCTAGGTTGTAGGCTTTTGCGCAGTCGTGCGGCTGTGTCCAGTTCCTCCGAGACAGAGACAGCGGGCTTGCCGAGTGATGGAGGCGGGCTAATGCTTAAAGGCCCCTGACTGAGGGATTATGCGTGGAAGGCACCGTCCGCCGGGGGGCTGTGTCTGGGAATGGGGACCCACTCTCTGACCCTTCCAACTCATACTTACCTGGCAGGGGAGATACCATGATCAAGAAGGTGGTTCACCCAGGGCGAGGCTCGGCCATTGCACTCCGGCTGTGCTGACCCCTGCGAATTCCCCAAATGTGGGAATCTCGACTGCATAATTTCTGGTAGTGGGGGACTGCGTTCGCGCTCTCCCCTGATCATTGTGTGGAAGAAAAAGACAAAACAGCCCTCGGCTGCCATGCGTTTCACCGTGGCTACTTGTGAGGCACCGTGGTTGTGGAAATGTTCGGTTCTTTGCTCACTTTGGCCCTTAGTCCAGAAGGTGGCAGTGTTGCCGCCATGGAAAAATTGGGCGTGGCTTTTAACATGGGGCTGAATGCATTGCCTGAACTCCTCTCTTCAATTGTCCTTCCCTCTGTGTAAGAACTGTGCTCCAGACATTCTTCCACTGCTAAGCACGCCTAGGTTGTAGGCTTTTGCGCAGTCGTGCGGCTGTGTCCAGTTCCTCCGAGACAGAGACAGCGGGCTTGCCGAGTGATGGAGGCGGGCTAATGCTTAAAGGCCCCTGACTGAGGGATTATGCGTGGAAGGCACCGTCCGCCGGGGGGCTGTGTCTGGGAATGGGGACCCACTCTCTGACCCTTCCAACTCATACTTACCTGGCAGGGGAGATACCATGATCAAGAAGGTGGTTCACCCAGGGCGAGGCTCGGCCATTGCACTCCGGCTGTGCTGACCCCTGCGAATTCCCCAAATGTGGGAATCTCGACTGCATAATTTCTGGTAGTGGGGGACTGCGTTCGCGCTCTCCCCTGATCATTGTGTGGAAGAAAAAGACAAAACAGCCCTCGGCTGCCATGCGTTTCACCGTGGCTACTTGTGAGGCACCGTGGTTGTGGAAATGTTCGGTTCTTTGCTCACTTTGGCCCTTAGTCCAGAAGGTGGCAGTGTTGCCGCCATGGAAAAATTGGGCGTGGCTTTTAACATGGGGCTGAATGCATTGCCTGAACTCCTCTCTTCAATTGTCCTTCCCTCTGTGTAAGAACTGTGCTCCAGACATTCTTCCACTGCTAAGCACGCCTAGGTTGTAGGCTTTTGCGCAGTCGTGCGGCTGTGTCCAGTTCCTCCGAGACAGAGACAGCGGGCTTGCCGAGTGATGGAGGCGGGCTAATGCTTAAAGGCCCCTGACTGAGGGATTATGCGTGGAAGGCACCGTCCGCCGGGGGGCTGTGTCTGGGAATGGGGACCCACTCTCTGACCCTTCCAACTCATACTTACCTGGCAGGGGAGATACCATGATCAAGAAGGTGGTTCACCCAGGGCGAGGCTCGGCCATTGCACTCCGGCTGTGCTGACCCCTGCGAATTCCCCAAATGTGGGAATCTCGACTGCATAATTTCTGGTAGTGGGGGACTGCGTTCGCGCTCTCCCCTGATCATTGTGTGGAAGAAAAAGACAAAACAGCCCTCGGCTGCCATGCGTTTCACCGTGGCTACTTGTGAGGCACCGTGGTTGTGGAAATGTTCGGTTCTTTGCTCACTTTGGCCCTTAGTCCAGAAGGTGGCAGTGTTGCCGCCATGGAAAAATTGGGCGTGGCTTTTAACATGGGGCTGAATGCATTGCCTGAACTCCTCTCTTCAATTGTCCTTCCCTCTGTGTAAGAACTGTGCTCCAGACATTCTTCCACTGCTAAGCACGCCTAGGTTGTAGGCTTTTGCGCAGTCGTGCGGCTGTGTCCAGTTCCTCCGAGACAGAGACAGCGGGCTTGCCGAGTGATGGAGGCGGGCTAATGCTTAAAGGCCCCTGACTGAGGGATTATGCGTGGAAGGCACCGTCCGCCGGGGGGCTGTGTCTGGGAATGGGGACCCACTCTCTGACCCTTCCAACTCATACTTACCTGGCAGGGGAGATACCATGATCAAGAAGGTGGTTCACCCAGGGCGAGGCTCGGCCATTGCACTCCGGCTGTGCTGACCCCTGCGAATTCCCCAAATGTGGGAATCTCGACTGCATAATTTCTGGTAGTGGGGGACTGCGTTCGCGCTCTCCCCTGATCATTGTGTGGAAGAAAAAGACAAAACAGCCCTCGGCTGCCATGCGTTTCACCGTGGCTACTTGTGAGGCACCGTGGTTGTGGAAATGTTCGGTTCTTTGCTCACTTTGGCCCTTAGTCCAGAAGGTGGCAGTGTTGCCGCCATGGAAAAATTGGGCGTGGCTTTTAACATGGGGCTGAATGCATTGCCTGAACTCCTCTCTTCAATTGTCCTTCCCTCTGTGTAAGAACTGTGCTCCAGACATTCTTCCACTGCTAAGCACGCCTAGGTTGTAGGCTTTTGCGCAGTCGTGCGGCTGTGTCCAGTTCCTCCGAGACAGAGACAGCGGGCTTGCCGAGTGATGGAGGCGGGCTAATGCTTAAAGGCCCCTGACTGAGGGATTATGCGTGGAAGGCACCGTCCGCCGGGGGGCTGTGTCTGGGAATGGGGACCCACTCTCTGACCCTTCCAACTCATACTTACCTGGCAGGGGAGATACCATGATCAAGAAGGTGGTTCACCCAGGGCGAGGCTCGGCCATTGCACTCCGGCTGTGCTGACCCCTGCGAATTCCCCAAATGTGGGAATCTCGACTGCATAATTTCTGGTAGTGGGGGACTGCGTTCGCGCTCTCCCCTGATCATTGTGTGGAAGAAAAAGACAAAACAGCCCTCGGCTGCCATGCGTTTCACCGTGGCTACTTGTGAGGCACCGTGGTTGTGGAAATGTTCGGTTCTTTGCTCACTTTGGCCCTTAGTCCAGAAGGTGGCAGTGTTGCCGCCATGGAAAAATTGGGCGTGGCTTTTAACATGGGGCTGAATGCATTGCCTGAACTCCTCTCTTCAATTGTCCTTCCCTCTGTGTAAGAACTGTGCTCCAGACATTCTTCCACTGCTAAGCACGCCTAGGTTGTAGGCTTTTGCGCAGTCGTGCGGCTGTGTCCAGTTCCTCCGAGACAGAGACAGCGGGCTTGCCGAGTGATGGAGGCGGGCTAATGCTTAAAGGCCCCTGACTGAGGGATTATGCGTGGAAGGCACCGTCCGCCGGGGGGCTGTGTCTGGGAATGGGGACCCACTCTCTGACCCTTCCAACTCATACTTACCTGGCAGGGGAGATACCATGATCAAGAAGGTGGTTCACCCAGGGCGAGGCTCGGCCATTGCACTCCGGCTGTGCTGACCCCTGCGAATTCCCCAAATGTGGGAATCTCGACTGCATAATTTCTGGTAGTGGGGGACTGCGTTCGCGCTCTCCCCTGATCATTGTGTGGAAGAAAAGACAAAACAGCCCTCGGCTGCCATGCGTTTCACCGTGGCTACTTGTGAGGCACCGTGGTTGTGGAAATGTTCGGTTCTTTGCTCACTTTGGCCCTTAGTCCAGAAGGTGGCAGTGTTGCCGCCATGGAAAAATTGGGCGTGGCTTTTAACATGGGGCTGAATGCATTGCCTGAACTCCTCTCTTCAATTGTCCTTCCCTCTGTGTAAGAACTGTGCTCCAGACATTCTTCCACTGCTAAGCACGCCTAGGTTGTAGGCTTTTGCGCAGTCGTGCGGCTGTGTCCAGTTCCTCCGAGACAGAGACAGCGGGCTTGCCGAGTGATGGAGGCGGGCTAATGCTTAAAGGCCCCTGACTGAGGGATTATGCGTGGAAGGCACCGTCCGCCGGGGGGCTGTGTCTGGGAATGGGGACCCACTCTCTGACCCTTCCAACTCATACTTACCTGGCAGGGGAGATACCATGATCAAGAAGGTGGTTCACCCAGGGCGAGGCTCGGCCATTGCACTCCGGCTGTGCTGACCCCTGCGAATTCCCCAAATGTGGGAATCTCGACTGCATAATTTCTGGTAGTGGGGGACTGCGTTCGCGCTCTCCCCTGATCATTGTGTGGAAGAAAAAGACAAAACAGCCCTCGGCTGCCATGCGTTTCACCGTGGCTACTTGTGAGGCACCGTGGTTGTGGAAATGTTCGGTTCTTTGCTCACTTTGGCCCTTAGTCCAGAAGGTGGCAGTGTTGCCGCCATGGAAAAATTGGGCGTGGCTTTTAACATGGGGCTGAATGCATTGCCTGAACTCCTCTCTTCAATTGTCCTTCCCTCTGTGTAAGAACTGTGCTCCAGACATTCTTCCACTGCTAAGCACGCCTAGGTTGTAGGCTTTTGCGCAGTCGTGCGGCTGTGTCCAGTTCCTCCGAGACAGAGACAGCGGGCTTGCCGAGTGATGGAGGCGGGCTAATGCTTAAAGGCCCCTGACTGAGGGATTATGCGTGGAAGGCACCGTCCGCCGGGGGGCTGTGTCTGGGAATGGGGACCCACTCTCTGACCCTTCCAACTCATACTTACCTGGCAGGGGGAGATACCATGATCAAGAAGGTGGCTCACCCAGGGCGAGGCTCGGCCATTGCACTCCGGCTGTGCTGACCCCTGCGAATTCCCCAAATGTGGGAATCTCGACTGCATAATTTCTGGTAGTGGGGGACTGCGTTCGCGCTCTCCCCTGATCATTGTGTGGAAGAAAAAGACAAAACAGCCCTCGGCTGCCATGCGTTTCACCGTGGCTACTTGTGAGGCACCGTGGTTGTGGAAATGTTCGGTTCTTTGCTCACTTTGGCCCTTAGTCCAGAAGGTGGCAGTGTTGCCGCCATGGAAAAATTGGGCGTGGCTTTTAACATGGGGCTGAATGCATTGCCTGAACTCCTCTCTTCAATTGTCCTTCCCTCTGTGTAAGAACTGTGCTCCAGACATTCTTCCACTGCTAAGCACGCCTAGGTTGTAGGCTTTTGCGCAGTCGTGCGGCTGTGTCCAGTTCCTCCGAGACAGAGACAGCGGGCTTGCCGAGTGATGGAGGCGGGCTAATGCTTAAAGGCCCCTGACTGAGGGATTATGCGTGGAAGGCACCGTCCGCCGGGGGGCTGTGTCTGGGAATGGGGACCCACTCTCTGACCCTTCCAACTCATACTTACCTGGCAGGGGAGATACCATGATCAAGAAGGTGGTTCACCCAGGGCGAGGCTCGGCCATTGCACTCCGGCTGTGCTGACCCCTGCGAATTCCCCAAATGTGGGAATCTCGACTGCATAATTTCTGGTAGTGGGGGACTGCGTTCGCGCTCTCCCCCTGATCATTGTGTGGAAGAAAAGACAAAACAGCCCTCGGCTGCCATGCGTTTCACCGTGGCTACTTGTGAGGCACCGTGGTTGTGGAAATGTTCGGTTCTTTGCTCACTTTGGCCCTTAGTCCAGAAGGTGGCAGTGTTGCCGCCATGGAAAAATTGGGCGTGGCTTTTAACATGGGGCTGAATGCATTGCCTGAACTCCTCTCTTCAATTGTCCTTCCCTCTGTGTAAGAACTGTGCTCCAGACATTCTTCCACTGCTAAGCACGCCTAGGTTGTAGGCTTTTGCGCAGTCGTGCGGCTGTGTCCAGTTCCTCCGAGACAGAGACAGCGGGCTTGCCGAGTGATGGAGGCGGGCTAATGCTTAAAGGCCCCTGACTGAGGGATTATGCGTGGAAGGCACCGTCCGCCGGGGGGCTGTGTCTGGGAATGGGGACCCACTCTCTGACCCTTCCAACTCATACTTACCTGGCAGGGGAGATACCATGATCAAGAAGGTGGTTCACCCAGGGCGAGGCTCGGCCATTGCACTCCGGCTGTGCTGACCCCTGCGAATTCCCCAAATGTGGGAATCTCGACTGCATAATATCTGGTAGTGGGGGACTGCGTTCGCGCTCTCCCCTGATCATTGTGTGGAAGAAAAAGACAAAACAGCCCTCAGCTGCCATGCGTTTCACCGTGGCTACTTGTGAGGCACCGTGGTTGTGGAAATGTTCGGTTCTTTGCTCACTTTGGCCCTTAGTCCAGAAGGTGGCAGTGTTGCCGCCATGGAAAAGAGTATAGTGTAGGTGGTGAAGCTTTACATAATTTCTTCTTGGTGGACAGGAGGCTGTTACAGTTTTTTACGATTGTTTACGCACTAAAACAAAATTGCCCACATAATTTGCGAAATTCTACTCTAAGGAGCAAAACACCTCCACAGATTTGCACAACATTACACACAATATCTGCTTCAACCTTTTTGCAAAACATTACACACTGTGATTTGCAAAACTCTACACACATTTTCACACCTTAGACACAGATAAGGATTGTGAGGTTACTTCCTTGTCATTACAAAGCCCCAGATTGCCAATGACCACACTAATGAACAAATTGGATAATCACATCCACCAGGTGTGGAAGCACACATGTGCTAATTTGAAAACGCAGCATTCAGCCAGACGGAGAGATGATGAATAGTTACAGTATTCTTGTTTTTTTTACAGTAGTTTTTCTTCAGAGTCAAAGTGTATGTACTTCATGCAGTAATTTTTATTTGTCTACAGATTTTATTTGTTTCATTGATTTCATTGTTGGTTGATTACTGTAACTGATTATGGTAAGAAATACTGTAAGTATTGAAATAAATACTTGAAATATTCAGTCTGCAGCATCAGTGTTGTGCAGTGCTTGGTAAGTTTATAGTAGGCCTATTTGTGTACATTCTCCCTATATCTCAAACTAATCATGAAGAATGTTGTGGGTTTGTCACTATTTTTTTTGACATCTAAATTATCCCTTACATAACAATGTCTGGCCAAAAATCTAGCACATGCTATTTCCTATTTTCCAACAATACTGTAACTATTCATCATCTCTCCGTCTGGCTGAGTGCTGCGTTTTCAAATTAGCACATGTGTGCTTCCATACCTGGTGGATGTGATTATCCAATTTGTTCATTAGTGTGGTCATTGGCAATCCGGGGCTTTGTAATGACAAGGAAGTAACCTCACAATCCTTATCTGTGTCTAAGGTGTGAAAATGTGTGTAGAGTTTTACAAATCACTGTAATGTGTGTAATGTTTTGCAAAAAGGGTGAAGCAGACATTATGTGTATTTGTTGTGCAAATCTGTGGAGGTGTTTTGCTCCTTGGAGTAGAATTTCGCAAATTATATGGAAATTTTTATTTTAGTGTGTAAACAATCGTAAAGAACTAGTTTTTTTTTACAAATGTGTTTTTTCTTTATCACAGCAGTGTGAAACTGGCTGCAATAGTGTCTGATCATTGAGGACTGTGTTGGTTAAATGAAAACTAATAGCATTTTCACAAATATGTGTATATGTTTTGACTGAAGTGTGTCATTTTGCAAACAATCTAGGAATTATGCAAAGTGAGTGTGGTGTTTGGATAATTGTGATTATATTTTGAAAAAAAGAACAGTCAGTTCTTCTACTGATGTTTGTGTTTGTACTTAGTTGCAGAATCCTATGGTTTTAAATCTAGGATCAAGCAGTGTTGAAAGGTTCAGTGCAGTTTGGTTCCCTGTAGTTTCAAATTTGTTGAGCATCACTGACACCAAGTTTAGCGGTGTTGTGACCCTGAGACTCTCTTCTCCTCAGACAGTTCTACTGTTGCCTGGCACAAGGGGGCAAGCAATTGCAGGCATGCAGCAGCTGTTTCATAGTCCTCAAAGGACAGAGGTCTCATGTCTGTTCACATCGTCACAAGAGCTGCCCCCACTGAACAAACGTGTGGAGTCGAGGTATAACAGACAGTTTATGCCAGGATCGGAAAAAACAGAACAGTGTCAAGTGTCTTTAAAGAAGGACACCATTAAAGTACTAAGGGTATATATAGGAACAGTTATGGAGTCTTTCAACTGGAAGGTAAAACTCCCAAAAGTCCAAAGAAAACAGATGCAGTGGAAAGATAGGGACTTGTCCCTACTTGACTCGTAGTGAATACTGGCTTCACTAAAACATCTAGCAAGCACTCTCCCAGTTCCTTGCAATATCATGGTGTCCTTAAGGAAAATCATCTTCCAGTTCAATTGGGGAGGGAAACAGGAGAAGTTACCAGAGCTTGAAACAAAACTAAAGGCCATGTTCATAACACCAGTTGTAAAGGTCTGTTTGAGTAGCAACTTAGAGGCCCTGTGGAGGTATTTTGCTTCCCTTTGGGTAGGTCGAAAGGTACTGTGAGTGTGGGGTAGCAGATCCACACACAACGTCCCCCACACTTATAGTTTCCAGGAATTTACACTGGTATAACAAAAAGCCTACTTTGTCTGAAATTCCACAGGCCAAAATAACAAGAGCAGCTGTTGAGTCGGCTTTACTGCCCCAACTCTCAAGGATGGCTCCATTAGACAAAAGACAAACTGATGGAAACAAAATGGAAATCAGTTATCTTCCCCTGGACAAAACCAAAGACTGTACATCTTTCTCATCTTTAGACCGCTCAATGCTCTGTACACTACATGCTACACTCACACATTCATACACTGATGGCAATTGCTGCCATGCAAGGTGCCAATTGCTCACCAGAACAGAAGCATTCACACACATTTATACACCAAGTCGCAGCATCAGGAGCAATGTGGGGTTCAGTATCTTGCTCAAGGACACTTCGACATCCACCAACCTTTTGATTAGTAGATGACTCGCTCTACCTCTGAGCCACTGCCGTGGACAAGCATCGTCTTGTTGTTGATTCTTTTTTCTCAGGCCCTAGTTTAACCAGCAGTTTGGACTTGGGAGGACATTTGTACTCAGATTAGCAGCTAATGACAAAGATCTCTGAAGCAGTTGAGGAGGCTCTAATGTTGCGTTCCCACCAAAGGCAAAGCGAGTATTCACCTCTATTTATGTCTTTGTTTGTAATTTACAGTGTTAATAATTTTATTCGCCTTGGTGGCAACGCAGCATAACACACACTGCCTAGCCGTGTCAGACATCAGCCACTAGATGCCGGCAGCACTGCATGTCTTAAATAACAACAACTCAGACCAAACTTCTTACCTCACGTTACGTTTGGTTGCCTAGAGCAGTGGAACATTTTTCCTTATTTTCTTTTCTATCATTGAGAGATTGACTAAGTGAGATATTTTATGGATATTTCATAATATATTCAATGCATAACAATAACAGTAGATAACTGATAAGCTGTACAATGAACCCAGTGAACTGGATGAGAGATGAGTTTTCCTATTATTTTTAGGGACTTTCATACAATTCTGTGTCTGTATTATGGGCCTAGAGGTGTGAATCTTGATTGGCCTTGTGATACCTGTCAACAATTCAGTGTCTCTCAATGTATTGAATCCTCAGTCTTCTATATTACTCCACAAGGCTACTTTCTCATCAATTAATACAAGCAGTCAGAAAACTCAATTTTTATTTAGAAAGTGCATTCAAAAATCAGACTACAACTGTCTACAATATAAAAAGCTGCACCTACCAGTATCCGTAAACATAACAGACATAAACAAAACTATTGCTATTATTGAAAGGAGTCAGTCATGACAGAAGTCTAGGAATCACATGTAATGGCTACTCGACTAGCTTTACTCCTGGGCTTTGGTTGCACCGTAGAGTGCAGGTATTGTGAATGACATAAATCAACAGTCAACATTAGTTGGTTATAATTTTATGTAGCCTGAAAACCCAATTATGTAGTGTCACTGCATCGATGTAGAATCATCTTTACAACACCAATCTACTGTATGGAGGTGACAACATGAGAAGGGTGATTAAGATATGTCACACAGCAAAACTAGACGTGCACAATGTATTGTTATTAATATTATTACATTGGTGGAGACACAAAGTCCAAGTTATCACACTTTAACACCAGAGTAATCCGTTTGTAACGGACGGAGAGTTCATGGTTCATGGACTCAATTCAATTTAAAGCAGAGAAAAAGTCCTTTGTGGTCATTTCGTCTTAAGAGAGTCCACAGAGCATCTCGCTGACCTCCCACAGTTTCCGGGCCACAACGTCGTCTCGGGCCCGGGCGCATACTTCCTGTACGGCGCAGCAGGAGAAATAACGTCCGCTCAGAGGTTCGATTCCCTCCTGCAGGCAGCAGTGCAGCGTGGTCTGAGCTCCGGCCTCCGGGTCCAGAAACAGCATCTGGGCCACGGGCTCGATGAAAACCTTCTGCCACAGGCTGACGTGACGTGACAGCTCGGTCCGAACAACACCTGGAAAACGGGAGGGTGGAGAGAAGCACGGTTTAAAAATAAGAAAAAATAAAAAGAGCTGCAGAATACGGGATTTTTAGGCTTATCACAGTTTAAAGATCAATTTCACACTCAATGTTGTAGGGAGGAAAAAGATCAAATAGTTCAAGTCTGATGCACTTCTGACCACACCCAACATCACAGGTGTGGTCTGTAGTGCTTGTGACCCAGCCAAAGCTATTTGATAAATACTGAGGTCATACCCTAAGCACTGTAGTACACAGGGGTGTGGGGGTGTGTGATGTGGGAGGTAACGATCAGATTTACAGATTTGTTGTCAATAGTTTGGAGCCAGGTCTTTAATTCTGGTGGAGAATAAGTTCCTTTCATTTTAACTGAATATAGTTTCCCTAAAAACCTGTAAAAGCTAATTTTAAGAAAGAAATAAGTAAAATAAGTTTGTGTAATTGTAGAATATAGATTTCTCTTACATTATAAACATCCCAAAATTTCAGAAATCCACAACCTCTGTGTCTTCACTGGACGTTACCACCAAATTCATGTTCCATGGTTCTCACCAACTTACAGACATTAATCTCTAACACATTTAATGAAAGAATGCAGTAAAAGTGAACTGGGGACTTCTTTGTGTCATGTGAAACTTTATACCTCAGGGCCAAGTGTTACTGCAACTGGCAGAAGCACATTAGTTGGATGTGAAGGTATTCTGTAAGAGCACGTTACCTGGGTGGACGCTGTAGCAGGTGACGTTGGTTCCTTTCAGCCTCTTGGCGAGCTCGTGGGTGAAGAGCACGTTGCACAGTTTACTGTTGCAGTAAGCCTGGAAGAACTGCCAGCTGTACCCGCCGGTGCCCAGGTCTTTGTTCGCCGCCAGAGCCTGAACACACAAAAACTCATTAACACAGGATCACCTGCAGCATTCCTGAGCGCAGGTGAGAGAAAATGACGACATCATCTATCCAAGTGCAGACTCTGAAGCCTCAAGCTGCAGACGAGGAATGTTCTCTGCAGAGAGTACGTACATATGAAGAAATTACATCATGTCACACCACAACGCGAAGGAATCCTGAAACCGAAGAACCAGTTCTGACGAGGAATGACTGTTCAGTAATCGAGGACAATTGAATCAGAGCCAGGATTCGAAGACTGACTCAGATTATTAAATTCTGATGGTGGGGCGCCCGGATAGCTCAGTGGGTAGAGCTGGCAGCCCATGTACTGAGACTGAGTCCTTGCTGCAGCGGCCCAGGGTTTGAATCCAACCTGCGGCCCTTTGCTGCGTGTCATCCCCTCTCTCTCTGCCCCCCTTTCCTGTCTGTCTTCAGCTGTCACTATAATAAAGGCAATAAAAGCCCCAAAAAATATACTTTAAAAAAAAATTCTGATGGTGCTGCATGTTACTGTATATCCCTGTGGGGGGGAGCAGCTATGAGTGGTAAAAGTACATGTTGTGCGGCACAATGTCTCCGTCTGTGACTGATATCTGATTCTATGTCATCAATGTTAGAGCAACATTTTACTGTTGGAGCTGCTCCAGGTAGAAGAATGAAATAATGGAAAACAATGAGAATTTGTTTTCACAAATCAGAACAAATGAAATCTCTCTTGTTCATACTATAGTAAGGCTTTACTATATTTACCAAGTTGTCTAATTTTAGTGAGAGCAACTGCAAGTGTTTGCTAAAATGTACTTTTGTGCATTTATATGATGTGTGTATATGTAAGCTTACCTCAAAGTCGACGTGTCCCCAGCGGTGAGCCATGGAGGACAGGGTGATCACTCGTCCTCCACCCGCCTCCTTCAGACGTTCCAGCAGCAGGCAGGTCAACAGGAAGTGTCCCAGGTGGTTCACCCCGAACTCGATGCCGAAACCGTCTTCTGTCCGCCCATCAGCCACCAGACCTACAGGACAGATAGAAGTTCACGTTTAGACTGTTTTAGACACGTCTGCGTTTCTTTATGCTGTGCACATAGCAGTCAAAGTCTGTTTCCCCTTAAATTTGTGTTTTCTTTTATCTTAATCTTATCTTATTCAATGGGGAAATACACTTAAAGAACATAATAGAAGCACTGGGCTAAGTTTGGTGTCAGCTCCGTCACCAAGAGGAGGAACACAATAATCCAAAGACGTCTGTCCCACTGAACATTTTGTTTTGTTCAACTAAACTAATGATGGCTGCATTCCTTATCAGGTGTGCCACTTTGTTGGTATTGTACCAGTTGCACCTAAATGAAACAGTAACGGGTGCAGTACACCTGTGCTTCTGCTGCCGTCACAGGCAAACTACCTGCTGTCAAAGAGACAAGAGGTCCAGCATTGTTAGCTTGTTTTGCTGGATAACATTACAAAATGGCTGCATTCTATGTAGGTAAGCTAGTTCCAAGATCCTCACGTATAAAACTCTGTAGACTCACGATGTATGAAAACACAAAGACAGAAATAGGCAACAGGTCCAGTTAGACTTTCAAAATAAAGTTTGCGTTGTTAAGCTTGTGAAATGATCATAAGTTACATGACGTAAGTTAAATCAGACTAATTGTTCACATTAAGTCTCATGTGAAGAGCAGGGTTAAAGTTCTGTTTGTTTGAACCATCCATTCACCCCAAACCTCCGTATGCAGACTTTTCCCGCTCTTTATACTGTGTCACCTGACTTCGACACAAGAGAAACCTACAGTGTCATTTTGAAGCGCCACTATTTGACGACTTGGGAGCGAGACTGAGATGTATTCTATCATTGAAACAGACTTAACTACATTTGTTTCACCTGTGCTCCTCATGCTTGACATAAATGTCTACATGCTGTGTGTGCTTAATGGAATTACCCTTTTTTATTATCTTTCATGTCATAGCTGCCATCTTAGATCACATTGTTATGTCACTTTTTTAACATGCCATAAGTAATTTGTCTGTAAGTAGTAATGTGTGTTTTTTTGCTTACCGGCGTTGTTAATGAGCAGATCCAGCCTCGACTCCGTTTTCATGAAAGTTTCAGCGAAGCAGCGTACGTTCTTCAGACTGGCCAAGTCCAACTGCATGTAGATCACGTCAGTGCTTCCTGTTTCCTGGAACAAGATCATTGGTGGAAGTTAACCGTTAGATATTTACTATAACTGACTGAGACTTGCTGTAGTTTGTGATAATAATTATTTTACCTCTCTTTAGTTACAAATGTTCCTCCCTGTTTTAATTTATCAGTTTCTCTCAGGACTTCACTAAACCTACAGTCCACTTTAAGCCCAACAAACGCTTCAGGTGACCTTTGGCTGCTGGTCAACTTCCATGCAGTGCACAGTGTTGAACCGCCATGTTTCTACAGTTGCACCGAAGGGACAAACCAAACACTTGCTCAGACAGAGTCAGACAATGAAAATGTTACAACCTGTAATTTTACACACTGTAATGGTGCAAAACACACACACACACACACACACACACACACACACACACACACACACACACACACACATCAGTACTATTAGTACTCAGTGCACATTTTGTTAAATTGTATTATTATGTCACTACTATGACTGGCAGTAACTAAGATTTTTGGATCAACTACCCCTCCAACCACACACACAGACACCAGTCATGTTAAAAAGTAATTCAAGTTTTTCTTGTACTCCTTATTACATAATGTTTACATTATGAACACACTGGCTTAAAAGAGCTCCAAGATACAGACAGAAACATCAAAAAATGTTACAGCCATCCACGTTTTTCCTTAACGAACACACAACTGTTCTTATTTTGTCTCTTGTTAAGGAATAAACACATTTATCTTTTTAATTTTATTTCAAGGAAGCAAGCTAATAACCAACCTAGAAATGTTACTGTAGTAACATAAAGGCAATTCAGCCTAACTATGAAAAGTGATATAAAACTGTCCGTCTAGTTAACAAACCTGTTTTTTCATGTTTTCATGTTCTGAATTATGCAACCACTCCTGAACAAGCAATCACATGCTGCAGGACAGTCACAGTGATTTCTAAAAACCCGAATGGAGCCTCTGATTGTCTTTGTCTCTACCTGTTGTATATCTGCGATGGCGGACTCGGCCTTGTCCCGGTTTCGGCAGGCCAGGATCACTCTGGCTCCCTTCCTGGCCAGGTGCAGAGCCGTGGCTTTACCGATGCCAGTGTTCCCTCCTGCAGCAGCAGAAAATAATAACACGTACACTTTAGAGTCAGTGACAAGTATTCAGTTTACAATCACAGCAAACAGAGAAAAGCAGGAAATCTGAGAGTTTGAAGAAGCTGGACAGTGATTGGTGCTTTCAATGAATGAGGAAAAGATTCTGCTGTTGAATTGTTTAATTGACTTATTGTTTCAGCACTTGTCCAAATCATTAAACTGATGTGTGTTCATATATTATGACATGTAAACAATAAATAAATCTAAATTCTATTTAGAAATAAAGTTTAATTTCTTTGCAGTGTTATTCACAGTTTACATATATATACATATACTTACAGACACACTCTTTTTTTTATCTGTAATGAAGCAGTGATAGCCCCCCCGCAGACTCACCTGTGATGATGATGGTCTTCCCGGCCATCGCTGCGTTTCCTTTACATTTGGATCTTTTGAAGAGGGTCTGTGTGAGGAGGATGTATCCTCCCAGGACCACGCCGGCCAGCAGCAGCAGGTGAAACATGGTTTAAAACAGCTGAGAATCACTGACTGACTCAGGAGCTGAGCTCTGTCTTTTATACACCTGGTGGGACTCACCTGCCCAACCAGTTATACCTGCCTGAGGTGGGCAGGTGAGTCACTGTTCGGGCTGGTCCCACCGGTTCTGCTGGCATTCCCCATCGATCAGCACTGGCGTTCAACTGAAACTCCTGCTGCTGTTTGACTTTTCACCCACTAATTTACCCTGAACCCTAGGGAGAGGTTAAAACTGAACTTCCTGTCGAAACCTTCAAAGTAAAACCCTTGTTGACAGATGTATTTTATTTATTTTCATACATTTGGTAAAAGGAAACAAAAAACTACGTTTATATAGCTATTAGGTTTATTTATGACACAAAACAAATAATAAAAACGAAGATAGAAACATTTATTTCTGTATTTCTATATCTGTTTCTGTTAAATTCTGCAGAAACAGAAAATATCATTTTGAAAAACAAACTGTAAATTGCTTTAATGCTTTATTATCCCTGTAAACATATTTATAGTGTACATACCCAAATGAGGTCATGAATAGCCACATTTTTATTTTTCTCACTTTATTATAATCAATAATTATCATCACGTGACAGATGAGACTACATACACCAAAGAAAGCAAACTGGAGAACTTCTCTCGTAATTATTACTAATTCTCTCATAATTCAACCCTCCTAAGCTCCGCCCCCTTTTGCTCTGTGCTCCAATCACAGTTGAGGACCTCAGTCAACTTCCTCCTTTCCTGTCCTTACATATGCTATATGCTAGGCTAATCTATGTTAAAAAACAACCACAATAAAAGAGTCAAGTATAAATTAGTATATATAGTCAAATCGACATAAATTACTCGGCTAGATAGCATTGTGCTCACATTAGCTAACGTAAGATGTATATATATATATATCTTATATGTGGAAGAAGGATAGCACTGGGACCCAGCCAAAGGGGCGGAGTCTATAAGAAGGGGAGGGAAGCTCACCTGGTCCTCTCTTCCTGCAGTGACACACCTGAGAGAGCAGCTGAGGCCCATCTTTGTTTGATAGGCTCCATTTTTTTTTTAATTGTTAAAACCCAATGTTAGAATTGTATGTTTATGTTCCTTAAGTAGCACTGGCTCACATATATATCTTATCTTTTAACCATCTTCAAAATGTGGTTGTCCTTTCAATGTAGATTAGCTTAGCATGTAGCATATCTAAATACAGGAAAGGAAGAAGTGGACTGAGGTTTTAAAAGGGGCGGGACAACAGGGGGAAGTTAGTAGAATTACTTTGGGCTGAAAAACGAAGCTCAGATTTCAGGTTTGGTTTCAGGACAGACCGCAGAAACTCTCGCTGAGCTCCCACAACTTCTTGGCCGTGGCATCGTCTCTCGCCTTCGACTCAATGTTCATCAGCGGTGCACACTGGGTGAAGTAGTGGCCGCTGAGGTGCTCGATGCCTTGCTCCAGGGCACAATGGAGCGTCGTCTGAGCTCCAGACTCGGCATCCGTGGCGAAAAGGAGGAAGGGTGCCCCGATGATCTTTGACCAGAAGCTGAAGTCACGAGTGATTTCTGTTTTTATGTATCCTGGACAGAAAAGAGAAAAAATAACCAAAATGTTTAACTGACTGTACATTTAATTGAGATGTATGTTAGAAAAAGATTTAATGTAACCAGAGACAAAATAATAAAAACAAAAATAAAATTAAGACAAAATATTTTACAAATTGTATTTAAGTATGTGTTTTAATGAGATGTGGACCAATGCTACATGCTGCAGCATATATAACCGAAGCTAGTTTAGTAAATAGGTTGGACTTTATTTACTTTATTTACAGGTAGATCTTCTCATTTCTCTAATATAGACATTTTTTTCATCTCTCATAACATTTCATTAGTTTTTTGTTTTCCTTTTCCTGGAAGAAATGGGCTCCCATAACAAGGATGATAAAAAGCTACACAGACATTTTCCAGCCCCTCCAGAAGTAAAATTAGTCTTTGTAGTTTGTGAGAGCTCAGTGTGGTCGACTCTAGCCGTCACCATCTTGGTAATCCTGACTCTGCCGTCTCCCGGCTAATCCAACAATGGGCAAAGTGATGGAGCTGAATGAAGCCTGGTTACTGAAAACAGCCTGGCTACTCAAAGTGTCCACACCCCTTAATTATGCAGAACTTTAAGCCTTAATATAATTTAAAGTGGTGAGTTGTATAAGCCCCCACGGGGAAATTTGCTATAAAGACCCAAAGTGTTTGTACCAGGCTGTAAACATGTTTATTTCTGCACTATAGTGTTGGCTTCATTTAATCTGATAAAAAAAACCTTATTACTAAAAGAGACACAAGACAACTTGTTCCAGTCAGAATAAAATCTCTGATAGTTCTGCTCAATGTTTTGTTCTTACTGCTACGATTGGTCAGATGTACAGAAAGATCACAGGATTGTTTGAGACTGTTGCAATCGCAACTTCCTGGAGAGACTGAAATGAAAAGAAATCAAACACAGCGATGTTTCAGAACGATGGCTGCTGTCTGCTGACCAGGATGGAGGCTGTAGCAGGTGACGTCGGTGCCCTGCAGCCTCTTGGCCAGCTCGTAGGTGAAGAGGACGTTGCACAGTTTGCTGTGGCAGTACTTCTGGAAGAGATGGTAGTCGCTGCCGCCCAGAGCCAAATCCCTGAGAGTCGTCAGACAGTTGAAATCCACCTTTCCCATCGTGTACGCTTTGGAGGCCACATTCACCACGCGGCTCGGCCCGCTGGCCTTCAGCCGGTCCAGGAGCAACATCGTCAGCAGGAAGTGACCCAGGTGGTTGACGCCAAAGATCATCCCAAAGCCGTCCTTTGTCTTCCCGCCATTTAACAGACCTAAAGACAGAAACACCAACAACAATTAACCTAAACACAATGTGGGTTTAAAGGAACATTCCCTCCTTTTTTAAAGAAATCCTCTTGTTAGCTGAGGGATAAATTTAATCTGTGTGCATCCAGTACATAGACAGGTCCAGGACGTGATTAGCCTAGCTTAGCACAAAGATTAAAGGAATCTTATATGTTCTTAAAGGCCTTTCTCTAATAATGGGAAAAATCTCAACAGCAGTGCCCATCACCGGCACACGAGGCTCCAGCTCCACCAGGTGAGCTATCAGGACAACTCAACCTGTAAAGTGACTTATTTCAATACGTCTGACACGTACTCCACCCCTGTGTGCTCAGGCTGTGTGTGTAGGTCCCACTTCACACCCCCACAGCCAAACCCAGGTAGAAAGCGAGCTCTCCAGGTCCCAAATAAACAAAGCCAGTGGGCGACTACATCACTGCAGTGACCTTTCAACACTATGGGAACCTACATAGTTTATATCAGCGCTGACTCAGACAGGCCAGCAGTTAGTGAACAATCAATTCTTCTGTCACTTTTTTAGATAGGCAGCTAAAAGTAGGGAAATATGTCTGAAATAGAAGTAAAAGTAATGAATAAACAGTTAATCTAAGTAATGAATGAGTCGTTTAAATGTCTGTCGAGTTGAAATAGTTCTCTAGCAGTGTTTTAATCAGATTCAAATTCAAATCAGCACATTTAAGAATAAGTTGCCGCTGTGAATTCAGAGGACAGAGGGCTGACCAGCGTTGTTGATGAGCAGATCCAGCCTAGACTCGGACCGGAGGAAGTTCTCAGCGAAGGAGCGGACGGACTGCAGACTAGCCAGGTCGAGCTGCATGAGGATCACCTGGTTGTTACCAGTTTCCTGAATAACAAACAGAGGTTGGAAGCACTCACAGGACAGTTTCTGCATCCTTCATTCTCTGAATAACAGGACGAACTTATTGTGTTTGTCATCTTCGTTGATTTTTAAAACTATAACACTGATATATAGAAACTGGCAGATTCATCCATCAATTTCAGGCTTTAATTAACTTCCTGTTAGCCCCGCCCACAACTGATGTGGATACGTTTGGATACTTAAAGGCACACTATGCAAGATTTTTACCTTAATATAACACCTTCGAAGTCATTTCGATGGTAAATGAACTCGTAGTATAGCGATTCATCCCGATAGCAAATCAGGAGAGGGACGACGTTGGCAGAACCAGCAATGCAAGTCTGAAAGGTGGCGCCCCGCCAAATCTCGCGAGAATCACAAATTGCTTTACGGCATTCACTCAGACGTTACCTGGTCAGTAGACATCTTCGAAGTCTATCTTTGCCTGTTCGATATCAGAGCTTCCATCCTACTGAACATGTGTCGCTTAAATACTTTTTTGGCGTTTTTGAGCACTTTTTATTTTTTGTTTGCACGGGTCTCCATGGCGATGGGGAGTCGCATTGTTTACACCCATGACCAGAAGATTGCTCTGAGGCACCCTATCATCCTGATTGGAGAGAGACCCTCCATACCGGAGGAGCTGAGGAGGAGACGGCGAGGCTGCAGAGCGGGGGTTAAACGGAGGATGAAGAAGAGGAGGTTTAAACTCTACATCCCTGCAGTCATCACTGGAAACAAACGTGGCTATACAAGCAGATACCGGACTCCAACGTCACCATTCCCGGCTTCCAGACGGGGCGAGCCGACAGGGACACCACCGCGACCGGTAAGAAGAAAGGAGGGGGACTTGCCGTGCTCATAAACAACAGGTGGTGTAACCCCGGGCACGTCTCTGTGAAAGAGCGTCTGCAGCCCGGACATCGAGCTCGTCGCCATCGGACTTCGTCCATATTACTGCCACAGGAACTTTCCAGTGTTATCGCCATCACTGTTAACATTCCTCCGTCTGGGAAAGCAGAAGCAGCGTGTGACGTCATCCACACTGTGACTGCAGGACTACAAACGAAACACCCGGAGGCCTTCATCATCATCACAGGGGACTTCAACCACGTTTCTCTCTCGTCCACATTCCCAACCTTCCACCAGTTTGTCACATGCACCAGCAGAGACAATAAGACCTTGGACCTGCTGTATGCAAATGTTCCTGTTTTTTATATCTGTATTTATTTCACTCAAATGTTGCTGTGACAAGTGAATTTCCCCATTGTGGGATTAATAAAGTTATCTATCTATCTATCTATCTATCTATCTATCTATCTATCTATCTATCTATCTATCTATCTATCTATCTATATGTATGTATCTACCAGTATACAGGGGGGAGGGGATCAGGCTGTGAGTACAGAGACGCAGAGCCGTATATAGAGACGGCTGGTGAGTGGTATTTACGATATAATACAAGTACTCCGCAGCGACTCTAGGGATAGCTGTTTAACAAAACTGTAAAACTGCATAGTATGCCTTTAAACCGATTCTTTAGTTGGTTGAACCGGGACAGATACTGCTGCACTCACTCATTCAGAAACTAAAAGAAAGTTTTTTGTCTTTACCTGGATGATTTCCTGGACGGTGGCCTCTGCTCGCCGTCTGTCCCTGCAGGCCAGGACCACCCTCGCCCCCCTCCGGGCCAGGTCCATTGCTGTGGTCTTACCGATGCCGGTGTTTGCTCCTGGAGAGGAGGGACAGAATCAGAGGAAGCCTGTTTAATCCGCCCTGATGCGACCGTTGGATGGACTGCAGCGACCTTCAGTTTGGATGTTCCCAGATATTGAATCCTGAAGACACTGATCCCTTTTCATCCGGCGCCACCAACAGATCCAAGTTCTCACTTTTCCATCTCATACTTTGTGCTGACATTGATGTTTTCCAGCTACTAAAGCTAGCTTTCACTACCGGCCTCAGTATGTTCAAGGAAAAAATAATTGAACATGATTCTTAAGTTTCTTCCATATCTAAAGATAATGGCTCTGAACAGCTCGTAATGATATATTATATAATTATATTATTACTTTACTTATTACTCGCTGCCAACTGTAATTAGTTACACTACTAGTTTAATTACTTTCCCCAAAATGTTTTACCCAGAATTCAGACTGATGACAATTAAAATCCAGTTTAGTTTGTTAAAATCAAAGTAATCGAGTATTTCCAGTGTTTCATCTTCTCAATCTCAAAAACAAAAGCAACTTTGTAAACTGTTAGTAATAATATTAGTTACTCCCCAAAAAGTAATGAATTATTTCCACTACTAGTTACTGTAGAAAGTAATGTAGTTACTGTAATAGTATTATCACTAATACTGTGAGTTCAGATTATTTTCCCCCACAATAACAACACTATGGCTCTCAAAGCATCATGGGAGTTGTAGTTGTTGGAACATTTCCAGTTGCATTATCTAAACTCCCCGATGGATCTGCACACAGGCTCCACTCAGAACACGCCCGTCAGCACACTCTGGACCCGGACTGTGCTTTAAAGGACCAGCGTGGCAGCCTGCACACAGCTGACACACAGCTTACTGAAAGGTAGAAAACTCCCATAATGTCGCTTTAAATAAAGTTTATTGAATTTCCAGGTTGTGAAAACGTCTTTACCACATCTGTTACATCATTGTTACAAAGGTGAAAGAAGAAACTCCAGGACCCCCCCCCCAAAAAGTTCTTATTAAAGTCCAATAACTGATCTTTAAACCCTTTATGAACCATTATTAAAGCCATTAGTTAGAACTTATGAAGGTTCCTTATTAGTGTTGAATGTGTGAACAGTTGTTTTCAGTGTGCAACACTTCCTGGGTGTCCACACAGTCTAATTATATCAGTGGAGTGTGAACTCACCGGTGACGACGGCGGTTTTTCCATCGAACCTTGCAGAACTTTTACATCTGGGCAACCGGAGCAAAGTCACATGGAGAAGAAAATAACCTCCGAGCAGCAGCAGAGCTCCGAGCAGCAGCAGCATCCTGAGTGTGTGTGTGAGTGTGAGTGTGTGAGAGTGTGTGAGTGTGTGTGTGTGAGTGTGTGTGTGTGAGTGTGAGTGTGTGAGAGTGTGTGTGTGAGTGTGTGTGTGGAGTGTGAGTGTGTGAGGTGTGTGTGTGTGTGTGTGGTGTGTGTGTGGTGGGTGTGTGTGTGTGTGGTGTGTGTGTGTGTGTGAGTGTGAGTGTGTGTGTGTGTGGTGTGAGTGTGAGGTGTGAGTGTGTGGAGTGTGAGTGTGTGTGTGTGTGTGTGTGGTGTGTGTGTGTGTGTGTGTGTGTGTGTGGAGTGTGGGTGTGTGTGTGTGTGTGGAGTGTGGAGTGTGGTGTGTGTGTGTGTGTGTGTGTGGAGTGTGTGTGTGTGTGTGTGTGTGTGTGTGGGTGTGAGAGTGTGTGTGTGTGTGTGAGTGTGAGTGTGTGAGTGTGAGTGTGTGTGTGTGTGTGTGAGTGTGTGTGTGTGTGTGTGAGTGTGTGTGTGAGTGTGTGTGTGTGTGGACTCTGTATCAGCAGCTCTGCAGCCGAGCCGTCCGCTCTCATTGGCTGCAGCTCCACCAGAGACTGACAATAAAACCATTATCTGATCGATATTATTGATTAACACAAGCAGATTAATGTTTAATAGCCTCGAGCACACAGAGCAGAGGAGCATTATTCCAGTGGGTTTGTGCTGCAGCGCCACCTGGTGGCCGACAGTGTTACAGCAGTAGAGATTCAATGTGAGTCTGCTGAGGCTTTTACAGTTTATTGATCGCTCTGTATAAACACAGGTTGGACAGGTAGAGCTACGGATGCTAACCTGACAGCCATGATCTCTCACACTGACTGTATATAGAAGGTCTGCACCCCCCCCCCACCTTTATCTGAGACGATGCAGTCGACAAACCAGATTTTAGAAAATACATTTTTATAAAAACTAATATTTAAAAAAGTAAACTCTTTGGGCGATCAGAGCTGAATGCTAACAGCAGCATCAATACTGACGCTGACTCAATCACAGATCAATATCTGACTGGAAGATGAGAATGAATATCATAAGATCTGAATCTGAAACAGATTCTTACATTAATGTCTTTATATAAATATAGAATCACCTGTTTAAAACTACGGAAGCCCGTTAGTAATATTCTGTATGTTCTATAGCTTTATTATCTGAAGTTCTTTATAACGGGTCGAACAGAACTTTCCTTCACACTGCAACGAGCTTCCACATTAAACACTAAGCTGTGGTTCTGACTGAGGAGCAGAGGATTGTGGGTCCGAGGTTCTGCTGCCAGCACCCAGTGGGCGGTACTGGAAGTGTTTGAGGGATGAAGGAGACACTCAGCCGGGTGGGAACACTTTTATTGGGGCCTTCAGGCACTGTGGGAACTCTGGGAACTCTGGGAACTGTTGAGTCTTTACGGTTCTCCCAGTCTCATTAGTTCTTCCAGAAGTTCGGGTTCTGGCTCATCCTCCTCTGGAAGTTCTCGTACCACTTGAGGATGCAGCTGGACGGGATGAAGGTCTCGGTGGGGTTCGGGGTCATCTGCGCCTGCGACACCGCGAACGACGAGGCGAAGTTATAGAGACTGTCCAACATCTTCTGCGTGAAGTGCAGGAAGGAGTCCACGGCGGCCACGGCGGCGGAGGACACCGGGATCTGCTGGACCAGCTGCTCCAGAGCCTCCACCGACACCCCGACCTGAGCCACGGAGGGGGACGGGGAGGAGGCCACGGAGCCGAACGGGTGCGCCCCGCCCTCCCCGGCCTTCAGCCCGGAGATCTTGAAGATGGCGCTGGGTTTGTCGTTGGTGATGAACCCGAGCAGCTGCCACACCGGAGCGCCGCTCACCGGGTCCGGGAAGGAGAAGTACACCGCGCCGCCCATACCGGCGGGGAACGGCACCGTGCCCAGCATGAACACCACCACGTGGTTCACGTTGTCGCAGTCCGGCAGGTTGAACACGAACTTATCCGCGGAGACCTGGACCGCGTCCGTCTGCACGAGCCTGCCGGCGACCAGACAGCCGAACATCCCGGTGGTAGCCGTTAGCTCCGGTGTTAGCCGTTAGCTCCGCTGGTAGCCGTTAGCTCCGGTGGTAGCCGTTAGCTCCGGTGGTAGCCGTTAGCTCCGGTGGTAGCCGTTAGCTCCGGTGGTAGCCGTTAGCTCCGGTGGTAGCCGTTAGCTCCGCGGTTAGCCGTTAGCTCCGGTGGTAGCCGTTAGCTCCGGTGTTAGCCGTTAGCTCCGCTGTTAGCCGTTAGCTCCGCTGTTAGCCGTTAGCAGCCTCCGACCGGCCAATGGACCGAGGAGCTCAGCGGAACTTGTTTATCCGGTAATGGCGGGAGTCCTGCCGCTGATGTTCGTCATGAGGGAGGCTGAACCGGACCGGTAGAAACTTCTAGTACAGTCGGGCTGTCGGTGCAGCCCCCCCCGGGATCCGCTGCTCGACGATCGACCGTTCCTCCTGTATGGTAGTCAGATGATTACCGGGTTACTTTCAGCCCTTTACTCGGACTGACAGGCGCATCTTTCTCTATTTTCGACTTTAATTCGGAAACACTGACGGACCCAAACTGTAGCCGGAACCACCTGTAGCCTGCAGCACCGTACTGGTGGAACCGGGCCGGTACACAGTGCCGGACTTCCACCTGTCAGGCAGCGCGCAGGGCTCAGGTCGAACCCAGAGGTTTGTTGTTGTTGGCTCTGCTGCTGTTCGATGATTCGTTAATCGACTTGTTGCTGCCAGCCGAGCGGAAAGCGGCAGTTTTAAGAGTGAATGAGACCGGAAGTGAGAATTCCTCCGACTTAAAAAATAAAGCAAATAAATTTCATACGCAAAAAGCTTTTTTGAATGTTTTTATAACGTTTGTTGTTTATATGACTTGTATTTATTAGGATGATGATTAATACAGTAAAGTACAAATAAATGATTGTTAGAAAAAGATGGACTGCAGAATTATTTCCTGTATATTTGGATATAAATTACTGTATTTATTGTTTGTGTGTGTAACATAAAGGAACCACAAACCTTTATGTAGTTACACAGCTGTGTAACAATGAATACATTTCTTTGATTCCTTGATTAAACTGCTGTAAATAAAACTGAGAGTAACTGTCCAACCGATCCTGGTTGGACATTAAATATTTAAATTAAACTTTTTGTTTGGCGTCATTGAATCTAATTTAATAATAAATAATTATTTAATAAATAAATATTTAGCTTAAAGAGTTGTTTGCCCATTGTTATATTGGAATATTTTAACGTTCAAGTTACATTTTGGTTTTCTATAATTTGAAATGATATTTGTATGTATAATAATTCACACTTCTATATGATTATTATTATTTATGATTATATATATTTATTCAGCTGGTTTATATATTTCTGTTTGCTGATACACTTTCATGTAACTGGCTGAAATGACCTCATAAACTTCTCAATCAATTATTAAAATAGAATTTTATCACGCAAACTGTTGTTTTATTTTGAAGAACAGTCGCCGGATGCACAGTCTGTTGATTTCCGCTAGCTTTCCTCCACTGACTCGGGTCAGGCGCAGCTCGGCTCGGCTCACATCGAGAACCTCCAAACAAACTGAAATAAACTTCCTGCTCTCGGGTTTGTGGAGCGACGCGTTTCTCTGCGGACTACCGCCTTTTACCGGACACCAGCAGGTAAACGGTCCCGGTTTAATCTCCGGTTGTCTCCAAACTTTTGCTCGTTAGCTAACCCGGTTAGCCACCCGATGCTAGCAGCGGAGCCCGTTTGGTTTTTACACCAACGAAGAAGAAACAGTTGTAGAGTTTGTAGGATGTGAGATTGTGTGTCTGTAGATCAGCTGTTAGCTCACTCCAGTGTATATTTCTATTAATATATATTAGTTAATAATAATGTGTGTCTTATTCTGCTTAATAAAAGTGAACAGTGAGACATTCAGGGTCTCAGCTGAAGCTCAGGATTTATTCACTCTGCAGCTGGATGTGAATATCTGATCATTCTTCATCAATACACAATACTCATACAGTCAAATATGGCCACTAATCTTAAAAAGGCTTTTAGGGGAGCTCAGTTGTTCTACAGTGGTTGGAGCTGAAGTTATTGATCATCAGCTGTCACACCTCAGTGGGGATGGTAGAGATGAGTCAGTGCTCAGATCATAGATCAATAGTACGCTGACACATCAGACAGCATAATGCAGTTAATGTAAGTCGAGCTGCTCTGTGCTCACACCCTGAGGATGTGATTACCAGAAAATCAATACTAAATGATTATTGATTATACGGTAAACAACAATAACAAAACAATGACTCCCAGGAACTTCAACATCCTTCATTAAAACATCTGAACATCACAAAATGTTCTCAGAAAGTCCTCCTCCTCGTTGTCCTTCTCCTCCTGCTCCTCCTCCTCCTCCTCCTTGTCCTCCTGCAGGAGTGTTTCCTATAAGTGTGAACACATTGTTTAGAGTTTGTATCACTTTTTACTGTGTTTGTCCTCAATGAGTCGAGGCGGAGCTGCAGCCATGCTGAGTTCAGGTTGTGCGTCTCCCTCCTCTCATCCCTCCTCATTTTACTAAAACGGGTCCCTGAAGGAGAAAGGCTGGGAGTCACTGGATTAGTTGACCTGCAGGAGATTCTGAAAGTCTGATCTGTCCTCTGGCTGTAAATCAGAATGGTTTGGGCTTTTTTCCCAGTTGTTAACATTTAAAGACTTAATTGTTATAATTATTATTATTGTTATTATTATTGTTATTACAGTCTTCTATCTAACTTACAGAGGGAGAGAGCAGTGTTGTGTTCCCTCTGTCATTAAACCGCTCTGCAGTAAAATGTCTGTTTAAGCAGGTTTTCTGCAGAACTGAAGGATATTTTTAGAGTCTTCCTGCGTCTTTGTGAGCAGTGTGTGTGTGTGTGTGTGTGTGTGTGTGTGTGTGTGTGTGTGTGTGTGTGTGTTATTGGAGGAGACAGAGTTGTGCTGTTGAATCATTTATGAGCTGCTCTCTCTCTCGCTCTCAGATATTCTTCCAGCGTCCGGCGGCCGAGCTGCCAGCCTCTCTTCTGTCCCGTCCTGTTCCGGTCCGATCCGCTCTGTTAGCTCTCAATGGGACACAAAGAGCGACGGGTTCCTCAGTGGAGCTCTAACAGGTTGCTTTGTTCATCGTTTCCCACAGAACACGTCTGTGTGGAGTCTGAGACACGCAGAGGTGGAAATGTGAATCTTTCCTTTCTGAGTCACGCCCTGCGTAGCGTTCAACCCCGAGGATTGACCACGGGCGTAACGACACATCACTCAATGTTCAACGGTCCAATACAACAACTGAAACATCCACTTATATCATCGTCTTTATTCAGTATGGAAATATAGACGACTCATTGACTTTACATATGCAAACAATGCTGTTGGGGGGTAAAATAAAAGCTTTTCTCACACGTCCTGGAAAACCTGGAAATTTAGAGTTTCAATGACATCATCACATTAGCCTGACAACCTGACAGCTTTCTGGGATGTCCAGAGTCTTATTCTATGCTGCTTAAATATGTAGCAGGCAGAGTCTAATGCACAGATGCTGCTGAGTTGCATTGTGGGAAATGTAGGATCCTGTGTCTTTGGAGTTTGATCCAACCTCTTCTGAGTTCCCCAACTTTATAAAAGGGAGATTTTTATCTTTGCCAAACTTATTTTTACTCCATTTGTTCCTCCCTCTCTGTGTCGAACAGGATTTAGAAGAATGGAAAAGCAGGAGAGGAGAATTCGCCCTCAGTGAGAGGAAGAGGAGGAGGAGGAGGTTCGTGATGGAGCGAGCTCACAGCCTCCTGCTGAACGAGGAGGTGTGCAGTCAGCTGGGTGAACATCAGAGGGTCGAGTTTATCTTTGAATGGCTGAACCACCTGAAGAAGCTCCTTCCCGCCACCGACAGGGTGAGAGCAGCGAGCCGATCAGCAGCAGCTTCTTTACAAACGTTAGAATCATTACAGTCATTATTCTCTCTGCTCCCTCCAGGCCCACGTCAAACAGAACCAGCGGCGTCTCGTCGAGCAGCTGTCGGCCGTTCTGATTGGCTCCCCCGGCCCGCCGACCCGCTGGCTGCTGGCCCACTGCTTGGCCCTGCTCTACCGCCTGGGAGACCCGGTTCCTTCTAGCCTATTGGTGGACAGGTGCAATGACATCATCCGCAGCAAAGACGACTCCCCGTCAGGCCTCCCGACCCGTCTGTAAGTGCTGCTGCCTTCATGGCATGCAGGAAAGTTGGGAAACACCGTTGAAGCCAATTGAAAGCTTCATTAGTTGAGAGGAAATGGTACTGGGGAGATTTCCAGCAGTGATTAGTTTTTATATTTGTGTTTCAGGGCGGCCATCGCGTGCCTCGGCGCTCTGTTTGAGCAGCTCGGTCGGATGCTCGCCGGCTCCTTCAAAGACACACTGGCCAACCTGCTGAAGGCCATGAAGAGCGCCGAGGTTGGTCTGCTCCTCAGTTCGTGCTGCGTTAAATAAAGTTCAAACTGTTGGTTGAAAGGTCACCCTCCTCTTCCTCTCAGTCTCAGGGTCGGTACGAGATCATGTTGAGCCTGGAGAAGATCCTTCAAGGTTTGGGCGTCAGCGCCGTGCCGGGTCACCGTGACGTCTACAAGGCGGCGAGGACGTGCCTGACGGACCGATCAATGGCCGTACGCTGCGCTGCCGCCAAGGTAACGACAGCCGGCGCATGCGGTCACTCCTGCTGATCATTCGTCATCGATTTCAGTTCATTCAGTCATTTTATCAGCCCGTACAGTCACAGTGTTACAAACTAAAGTATAACATGTCTCCTGTACATACGATTTACACCACACTGCAGAAACAACCCTTCCAGAAGGATTCTTCTCATTTTTTATTAAAACAACGAAAAACAAAACAACTGCTTCATTTCCAACACTGACAGACGACTTTCTCTTAAACTGAGAAGTTGTGCGAGTGGGCTTAAGGACAATAATCGGGTTCCTCTGCTGGAATATTATGCAACCATTGTTGTTACTGGTTAAAGCTCAATATTAACTGTAAGATCTCATTAAGACACAGTTTGATAGATTTTCTTAAAAGCAGATTACTTTTCACATGCTCAAAAAATTATTTTAGTTTTTAGACAAAAAATAAAATAAGTTTTTTTTACTTTGTTGAGATTATTCTTTTTCTGTGTAAAGTTCGACAGCAACAATTAAAATGACACATAAGATGATAAATTGAAGAGATGTGTGCAGATTGAGATTGTTAATGTTTCCTCTATCGTCCCGTCAGTGTCTGCTGGAGCTGCAGCGGGAGGCGGTGTTCCTGTGGACCAGCGAGCTGGAGAACGTGGCCACTCTGTGCTTCAGAGCCTTTGAAGGGTCCAACTACAACGTCAGAGTGTCTGTCGCCAAACTGCTGGGAACGCTGCTGGCCGCTGCCGTGGAGCCCCGACAGCCCACTGGTACGATCAGAGGGGGGCGGATACTGAAACTGGTGCTAGCGGGGTTCAAACACTGGATTCTGTGGATTCTTCACTGATCGTACATGGAAATACTTTGTTACTGGAATATCAGGAGGTGAACAGATGTGTTATTTTCTCTCCCAGCAGCCCCCAGACAGGGGGGGCGTGGCCGGAGTTCCCTGGAGGAGGTGATGGATTTGCTGTCCGGGGGGTTCCTGCGGGGCGGGGCCGGGTTCCTCCGAGCCAGCGGAGACATGCTGAAGGGGACTAGCTCCGTTGGCAAGGACGTCCGAATCGGAGTCACACAGGTGGGTCGCCACGGCAACGATTGAACTTTTAAGAATTTTGATTTATTGAGCAGATTTAATGACTCCTCCTCCTCCTCCTCCTCCTCCTCCTCCTCAGGCATGCGTGGTCTTCGTCTCCACCCTGGGCGGCTCCTGGTTGGAGGCAAACTTCCCCGCCTTCCTGTCCCTGCTGATGGAGCTGGCGTCCCACGGCCGGGCCACGCAGACGCCGGGCGATGCCGTGGTGACCCGCCGCTGCGTCTCCTTCATCCTGAGGAGCACCCTGGGGTCTCTGCTGGGAGAGAAGGCTCAGACCAACGCCGCCAAGCAGCTCTGCCTCGCCGTGGCGGCGCAGAAACGAGCCATCGGTGAGCAGAGAGCGAGGAAAGACTCCATAATGGACACATTACAGACTTCTCTAATGATATTATGATAGGATATAGTGACTGTATAATGTATTTAATCAAGTGTACCTTACAGGTAGGAACGCTACTTGGTGGCGCCTAGATAGATGGATGATAGATAGATAGATAGACAGATGGATGGATGGATAGATGGATAGATGGATAGATGGATGGATGGATGGATGGATAGACAGATAGATAGACAGATAGATAGACGGATAGATAGACGGATAGACAGATGGATAGACAGATGGATGGATGGATGGATGGATAGATGGATAGATAGATAGATAGATGGATAGATAGATGGATGGATAGATAGATAGACAGATGGATAGATAGATAGATGGATGGATGGATGGATGGATACTTTATTTATCCCGAGGGAAATTCAAGCATCCAGTAGCAGCATACAAACATACATTAAACATACAGTATATATAGTTGCAGCTGCCTGTCCATCTCCCGGCTCTGCGCGAGCTGTGGCAGTTAATATCTGCGTGTGTGAAATCATAAATCTGACGCCGTATCCCGACTCGTGTGTTTTTATAGACGCAGCGCTGACTGACGGGAACGTGGAGACCAGAGTTTCGTCTGCAGACGTCTCAGCCAGTCAGCACGTGTTGGTCTGCTGCCTGCTGGAACTGGGAGGACTCGTACAGGGACTGGGATCCACTGCCGCCCCCCTCCTCACGGACAGCAGCACAGGTCTGACACACAGAATGAAACACCGTGGGTCGGATCAGAGGAGGTGTCTGATGGGGAAAGGAGAGCTGATGATCAATAATACCTTATTATTAAACCTTGCTGCTGTTAGACTACGGAGCTGAATCAGATAATGTTTATATGATTTATATTTGCAGCGCTCCTGGACACGGTGGTCTCCGTCCTCCTCCACCCCGTCTCCTCGGCCTGTCTGGCCGCTGCCTGGTGCCTGCGCTGCGTTGCCATGGCAATGCCTTCCCAGGGTTCCTTGCTGCTGGACCGCTGCGTTGAGCGGCTGGTGGCGCTGAAGTCTTCACCTGAAGCGGTGGCCGGGTACGGTGCCGCCGTCGCCGCCCTGGTGGCCGCAGTGCAGCACTGTCCCCTGGGAATTCCACACACCAAAGGCATGGTGGGTAAAATAACGCCACCACATTACATAGTTTAATATAGCACATGCTAACGTTAGCATTAACTAATCCTAGATATTAACATGTATAAACTGTCTGTGGTCTCTAGTCTATGTTTACTCTGGGTGGAGTATATTTCTCTTGGACTGCTAATGGGAAACTGTGTGTGTGTGTGTGTGTGTGTGTGTGTGTGTGTGTGTAGGTGGTCCTCGCTCTGGCTGAAGACCTGCTGCGTTCAGCGTCTCAGAACAGTCGGATCTCTCTGCAGAGGACTCGGGCCGGCTGGCTGCTCGTCTCCTCGCTCGTCACCTTAGGTACAACTCACTGACACTGACACTGCTTCTGTTTCCTTTAATGAGGAGAGATGGTTAATAGTGTGTGTGTGTGTGTGTGTGTGTGTGTGTGTGTGTGTTCAGGCCCAGCTGTAGTGGAGCACCACCTGTCTCGCCTCCTCCTCCTGTGGCGCTGTGTGTTTCCTGCGTCTCTCAGGGAGCAGGAGATGGAGCTGCGACGAGGGGACTACTTTACGTGGCAGGTTACGCTGGAGGGACGAGCCGGGGCGCTCTGCGGTCAGTCCACACACCTGTCTCTCTGTCCACCACACACACAGACAGACAGTTTATACAGACAGTTTACACACACACACACACACACACACACACACACAGACAGTTTATACAGACAGTTTACACACACACACACAGACAGACAGACAGACAGACAGACAGTTTACACACACACACACACACACACACACACACACAGACAGTTTATACAGACAGTTTACACACACACACACAGACAGACAGACAGACAGACAGACAGTTTACACACACACACACAGACACACACACACACACACACACACAGACAGACAGACAGACAGTTTACACACACACACACAGACAGACAGACAGTTTGCAGACAGACAGAAAGTTTACACACACACACACACACACAGACAGACAGTTTGCAGACAGACAGACAGACAGACAGTTTACACACAACACACACACACACACACACACACACACACACAGACAGACAGTTTGAGACAGACAGACAGACAGACAGTTTACACACACACACACACACACACACACACACACACACACACACACACAACAAAGACATTTGAGACAACAGACAGTTTACACACACACACAGACAGACAGTTTGCAGACAGACAGACAGTTTACACACACACACAGACAGACAGTTTGCAGACAGACAGACAGTCTTACAGTAACTCCTCCTGTGTGTGAGCAGCGATGAAGAACCTGCTGCTGCACTGCAGGGAGCTCGTCACCGATGACGTCATCAGCCGCCTGCTCACGCCATTGGCCTGCGCGGTGGCCCTGCTCACCAAGTCAGTACCTGATTGATGTAGCTTATCTAGCATGTAGCTTAATAAGTACAGTATCTTCTCTGTTCGATCCTGCCACTGAAACCTTGTTATCTGTGTGTGTGTGTGTGTGTGTGTGTGTGTGTGTGTGTGTGTGTGTGTGTGTTATCTGTGTGTGTTGTGTTGTGTGTTATCTGTGTGTGTGTGTGTGTGTGTGTGTGTGTGTGTGTGTGTGTGTGTGTGTGTGTTATCTGTGTGTGTGTGTGTGTGTGTGGTGTGTGTGTGTTATCCGTGTGTGTGTGTGTGTTTATTGTGTGTGTGTGTAATCTGTGTGTGTGTCCAGGTTGCCGGCTCTCCTCAGGTCTTACAGCAGTTCAGTTCGTAGCTTTTCGGTCGTCTACAGACTGAGAGTGTACGAGCTGCTCTCTCTGCTGCCTCCACTCGACTACCAAGGTACCAACACTCCTCCGTCACTCCTTCCTGCTTCCTACCAATATCAGATCTTTCTTCTTTGTGATTGTTGCGTCTCTCCCTCCTGATCCTGCTCATGATATTTATCGTATGTTCAAAGTGTGTTTCTTTCTCTTAGTCTCCTCCCACATGTGTCCGTACCCTGATACAGAGTTCTTCACCTTTCTCCTGTAGAGAGTTTCGGTTTGGTGATGAACCAGCTGGTGACTGATCTGTCGGGTCAGGACAACCTGAACCAGCCGTGTTCAGAGCTCACCCTGCTGCCCCCCCTCTGTCACCATGACGACCTGCCGCTGGTGGGCCCCGCCCTCCACGACACGGACCACAGATACATCGAGGAACAGGTGACGTGTGCTGGAGGCTAGCTGGGCTTTATAAACAGTACAGGACCGAAGGAGCTGTTAACGCTTGAGGCTGTGTTTGGTTTTCAGCTCCATGGCAGCAGCGTGGGAGGCGGCTCTCTGGACAACGACGCCTTCAGTCTGTGTGAGAGGAGCGACGACGCTCCCGCTCCTCTTCCTCCCGCCATCGCTCTGACCGCTGCTGCCGTCCGCCTCTTTGGAGCGCTCTTCCCCCACATCATCTCCGCTCAGAGGTAACTCACCTGCTGTCAGCTGCACGCGCAGGTCGGTCAGTACAGGGTTAACTGAAACAGGTCAGCTAGTAAACACATCGTATTACAGATATTTTACAATAAACAGAAAGCAGCAGGAAGTGTTTATAACGGTCTGATACGTCTCTCATGCTGTAAGAAACAATCTGTAAATAAGTCTGAATCTGAAAGTACAAACAGGAAGTTAAAGTCACAGAGAATCACCTTTACAAACCGGACCTAACAAACTCTCTGTTGGTCAGAGTGAAGATATTGGAGCTGTTTGTGGACACAGTGAACCAGCTGAAGGGTCAACGGCAGCAGACCGTCCAGACACACGTCTGTGCTGCCCTCTGCAGTCTGCTCAAGGTACTGTCGGCATGAGGTCTCACACCACTCAGACGCCCGGAAAGTGTGTGTGTGTGTGTGTGTGTGTGTGTGTGTGTGTGTGTGTGTGTGTGTGTGTGTGTGTGTGTGTGTGTGTGTGTGAACAAGTTTAAATACATAACATATATATTTGGAGCTCTCTGCACACTCTGCTTGCTGTTGAGTGTTATTTGTATCATCATTTCATTTACGTCCACTACAAGCTGAAAGACCTCTAAACTGTGTCCTCCTCCTCAGCACCAGGGCGGTATTCGGGGCTCTCTGGGGCCGGAGGAGGTGCGCTCTCCAGCGTTGTCCCTCCTGTCGGGGGCGCTGGAGAGCGGCAGTCCTCTGCTGCGCTGTCTGGCCGCTGAAGGTCTGGCCCGGCTGGTTCAGGTGGTCGGAGACCCCGGCTTCACCGTCTCCGTGTCCCTGCTCTGCTTCGACAGGTAGGACGCCACCGTCGGGGTACTCGAGTCACACATCGCTTTTAAAGGATTTTTCTATTTGGTTTAAATTTGTATCACTTATTTGTGTGAAGCAGATTTCCTGCCACTGAGAACCGTTTCCAGTCTCTGATCTTAAAGTAGCAACAGCAGAAACAAGTCAGGTCATGATCCAAAAATACTAAAATCACAGTCACGCAATGAACCAGAAATAGTCCAGAAAAGTTTTAGAGTGGAAGAATCCAAATATATCCCAGTGTGTTTGAACTGGTGAGTCACTGGTGCTGTGTGTCTTTTATTGGGTTGAAAGGAAGCCGTTAGCACATCCTGTGTTATATTTAGACCAAGTGCAGGTAACAGATTCAGTCAAACGGAGGCTTCACTGGTTGCTTATCAGCATGCACATTAGTCTCATATTAGCTCTTTATCAGTCATTATTAGCAATTATTAATGCCAGGACCATATTCTACCACTACTAACAACCTGAATCACTGAATATTGATAGTCAGTGAGGAAGTTCATTCAAGGTTCAAGGTAACTTTATTGGTACCCAAAGGTAGATTTGGTTTGCAGTTAAAGACAACAGATAAAGGATAAAGATAAAAGTAAACGTGCTCCAGGCTCTAAAAATCTGTGCTTTCAAAGAGAGATCAAAAATAAAACACTAAGATAAACAAGGAGTAGTATAAATAATGTAAAACTGCAGATAAAAACAATACAAACTCTTCTGCCATGTTACCACAACTATTCAAATACTCCTTCCTTGTTAAAAGCTGCTGCTGCTGCCTCTGACACTATTGATCTCAACTCTTCAGGCTGAAGACGGCTCGGGACGCAGCGTCTCGCAGCGGCTACGCTCTGGCTCTGGGGGCGCTGTACCGATACACCGGAGGCATCAGCTCACCTCAACACCTGTCCACCTGTCTGGGAATCCTGTTCACCCTGAGCCAGGACAGCACCTCGCCCGAGGTCCAGGTACTCGCACACGATTATGATCCTGATTTTTATCTGTTTACTTTACGGACATAAAACCACCCTAACTCTAACTTTACCCCTAAAAGTCTGAAATGTCCCTGTGGTTCTGTCGGGTCCAGACCTGGTCTCTCCACAGTCTGTCTCTGGTAGTCGACTTGTCTGGCGGTTTGTACCGCGCCCACGCTGAGCCGTCCTTTACCCTTGTGCTCCGGCTGCTGCTGTCGGCTCCACCCACCCACCCTGAGGTGCACCACAGCCTGGGACGCTGCCTGCACGCCCTCATCACCTGCCTGGGCCCCGACCTGCAAGGTACGACCCTCGTCTCCCCTGAGCACGGACACAGAGTGGATGTCAGGAGCAGCTGGACTGATGTGTGTGTGTTTCTCAGGTGACGGTGCGGCAGTGTCCGGTCTGCGCTCTAGCTGTCTGGTGGGATGCGGAGTGATGCAGGCCGGTCCAGACTGTCTGGTTCAGGCCAGAGCCATTTCCTGTCTGCAGCAGCTGCACATGTTCTCGCCACCACACGTCAACCTGGCGAGCCTCGTACCGGCTCTGTGTGTGAGTACACCTCAACCAGCAACGTTACTCTGATTTATCTCATAAGGGTTTTATAGTCTACAGCAGTGGTTCTCAACCTGCAGTCCAGGGACCCACAGGGGTCTTTGAGGGGATTTCAGGGGTCTTGAGAAAAATGGGGAATATTTAAGAGTTTGTAACCAGCTGCCAAATGAAATGAAATAAAAATCGAGCGAGCTGGCTGCATTAGTCAGTAATAACAGCTGCTTACTCTTGCACTTACTTGATGTTTGGCTGTTAGCAAAGTCACTTTGCTGCCACCTCAGATTATTTTCTCTGGAGGACAAATATCTGATCTCAATGAGAATAACGAGAACGCATTAAAAATACCAGGTGTAAATGCAAAGTTTATTAACCGGGTACAGATTATTAGTCTGACTGTAAACGCGGTGATGATCTCTGTGTGGGACAGACGAGTGAACAGTGAGTGTGTGTTTGACCCTGTCTTGTGTCTTGCAGGAGATCTTGTTGGATTATTCCCTGTTGGTAGGTCCTCTCTCTACGGCCCGAAGCTGCTGTTTGTCTCACTTTTCTTTTCAGCTTCTTTCTCCCTCAGCACTTTTCTGTTGCTGTGGAGCTTTTTAACACTCCGTGGATGATGAAAGCGTTTTCTGTTGCACTGAACCTTAACATTTTCCTCTTGGTTTTGATACTGTATTAACTCACTGTTGTTGCTTCACATTTTTGTTTTTTTGTGTGGCAGCTCAATAATAACATTAACAGCTGCATTAACACCCCCCCCCCTTCCCGCTGGCTGTTTACCTCCTACAGTGAAACTACTCAGTGTTTCCTCTAGAGAGAGCTCATAAATTAATCTAATTATTATTACTAAGATTAATCTTGTGAATTAGGGCTGCAATTACAAATATTTTTTTCATTTTTGATTAATCTGTTAGTCCATAAACTGATAGAAAATATTGATCACAAGGTGTCTCGTTTGTCCACAGCCCAAAGATATTCAGTGATGAAAACACTTAAAATATTCACATTTGAGAGGCTGAAGTCAGAGTTTAACAATTTTTTTTTTTTTTAACTATCAGAACAACTTATTAATTTAATAGTTGCCTGATTGATTAATTGACCAGTCGTTGCAGTAATATTGTGAATTTGGAACTGGTCATTTTACTTTCTGTCACTATTTTCTTACATTTTATGGAGTATTTGAGAAAATAATTGTCAGATTAATTAGTAATTAAAATAGTGGCATCTAGTGGTGTAGTTGCAGATTGCCTCTCCCTCGCTTCACCCTCCCTTTCCAAGCCCGAAGGAGAAACTACAGTGGCCATGAAACAGACCCTGTCCAGAACCAGTGTTTGGGTATCGATAGCTCCTCCTCAGTGTGACACACTGGAGCTGAGTCTGGAGGAGACACTGTCTGTAGCTGCATGCTTCCTCTGATAACCTTTAACCCTGTTCACAGAGTACACCTATTAACTCTTTGTGTGTTTCAGGCCAACCTGTGCAGTTCGTACCTGTGTCTGCGGCGGGCCGTGGTGGCTTGTCTGCGGCAGCTCGTCCAGCGGGAGGCTCTGGAGGTGTCTGAACACGCGGTGACTCTGGTCAAAGAGCTGCCGAGACGAGACAACACACAGCTGGGTGAGACGGACGCACAGTTTATTACACGCTGTTAGATACACGTCTGTCCACGCCCTAACCACCCCCCACCCTGTGCAGACGTCACCATAAAGGAGGTGGGTCTAGAAGGAGCTCTGTTCACTCTGCTGGACCGGGAGTCAGATCCAAGCCTGAGGAGGGACATCCAGGAGACTCTGGTCCACATGATGGCGTCCAGCGCCACCAGCGGGAAACTGGGACACTGGCTCAAACTCTGCAAGGATGTCCTGTCTGCAACCACCGGTGGGTTGAATCTGTCACAGAGTTCATGCTTCAAAGCAGGTTTATCAAAGTCTTCATCTGCAGTACACCACGCTTTACCAGAGAGTCTGAGGAGGTTCCTTCAGTGTTCATGGTTCAGGAGGTTTCTACCGGGAGCCCAATGATCCACAGAGGTCTCCTCCTCTCCAAAACAAACAGACCCGCTGATTAAAACCACTAAACACACTGAATAAAGCAGTTCCACCTCAAAAATCACTGCTTCTCCCACGCTGTTGGACAGACAAAGGACGTCCCGGACTATATATATATCACCATAGATACACTAAAGAACAGCAGCACATTATTATTATTAAAACATCATTAACAAAAATATTACAACCAACTATTCAAAATATTCTTCAATATTTAATTTTAAATTATGTTCTTTTTTATTAAAATGTTCCTAAAAGGAATGTAAAAAATTCTGAAAAACGTTTGTTGTTGTTTTGTTGTTGTTTCCAAACCTAGAAGTCTTACAATGTCTTTTTACCAAAGGAAATCGATCAGTTTAAAGCTTCTGGTGAAAGGATGTGACTCATGAACTCTGATTCTCCTTCAGACTGTCGGGCGCCGGTTGAGGCGAGTCAGGAGGACGAGGAGGCGGACCCCACCAGAGACGACGACTCCTCTGCTTTCAGAGCTCGGTCGGAGTCTGGCGGCCCGTTCACCGCCCTCCGCTGGGCCACGCGCCGCTTCGCTATGGAGTGTGTGTGTCGCATCATTGCCCAGTGTGAGACCGCTGACCCGGCTCACTTCGATATGGCCCTGGCTCAGGAGCGACGCCTGCACGAGTCCACCGGTAAGACCCCCACAGTGGCCTCTGTCAGTTGGTGCTTGTGGACACCTCAGACCTCACTGACCTCCTCACTCGACTCCCCGCAGATTTCCTCGTCCTCCATCTCGGCGACCTGGTGCGCATGGCCTTCATGGCGGCGACGGACCACAGCGACCAGCTGCGGCTGGCGGGTCTCCAGACTCTGCTGGTGATCATCAGACGCTTCTCAGCCATCCCCGAACCGGAGTTCCCCGGTCACGTGATCCTGGAGCAGTACCAGGCTAACGTAAGGAGCTTTTATAGAATACAGCAGCTGTGAGAGTACTGAGTGAGATTTCACTGTGATACAATACAGAGAAAATATTCAGAGTGCAGCTGATTATTAAAGTGTGTGCATGTGCGTGTGTGTGCAGGTCGGAGCTGCTCTCAGACCAGCCTTCACTGCTGATGCTCCTCCTGATGTCACCGTCAAGGCCTGCCAGGTAATCAATCAATAATCATTAGAATAATCCTGACAGGGTGCACAATGAATAGAATGATTATTGGAATCACAGAAGGTTCAGTTTATCTGAAGTTAAAACGTGTGACAGAAGCTTCA
>NW_026136704.1:305000-355000 GCF_905237075.1 Dicentrarchus labrax
CTTTGAAATAATTCTCTGTTTACTTCCTGGTTTAAGTCTGAAGTCGGCAGTAGAATGAGCTTCTTCCTCCTCTGTGGCTAACAGTGAACAGGGGTCAAAGGTCACGTCTTCCTTTTACCGAGTGAGTCTGAAAACAAACGAGCGATGAAAAACGTTTTTATGTTTTTTGTGTGAATTTGTTGGTTTTAATGTCGTCTGACAAATCACATGAAAACACAACCTGATTGTTATTATGTACGGCGGCCTGTGAGGGACAATTTTAGTCGTCAGCACTTTAGTTTAACAACACTACAATGTCACGTGTTATCGGTACCAACCCTCCACCTGGACCCCGTCTGTGTGCGGGTGGGAGGAAGTGAAGACAGAATGTAAGTTTGGGTTCATGTGAATGTTCATATCAGAGAAAATCTCAGTGTCAATCAAACACTGAAGATTTAGCTGCAATAGGTGTGTGAGCTCACCTGGCTCTGTGCACTGTACAGGTGAGCTGCAGAGTGTGTGTGAGCTCACCTGGCTCTGTGCACTGTACAGGTGAGCTGCAGAGTGTGTGTGAGCTCACCTGGCTCTGTGCACTGTACAGGTGAGCTGCAGAGTGTGTGTGAGCTCACCTGGCTCTGTGCACTGTACAGGTGAGCTGCAGAGTGTGTGTGAGCTCACCTGGCTCTGTGCACTGTACAGGTGAGACCCGAGTGAGTGAGTTAACATGTTGTTTTCTAACGGAATAAAAAAAACCTCATTTTCTTCTAATCCAGTTTCTGCTTGTCTTTATTTCTCCTGATGTAGTCTGACACATTCTGTAATCAGATTACAGTTACAGAAGAAAGATGTAATCGGATTACAGTTACATTTAGTAAAAATGGGGATTAGATTTTTTCTTTAAAAACAGAAGACCTGTTGTCTTTTAGAATTCATCCATACTGATTATTGATATTTGTTTTCTCTTGTTGTTATTTACATATTTGGTGTTGAAGTAATCCAAAAAATAACAGAAAGTAATCAAGTTACTTCAGTATTGTGATACTTGGATTAGGTTACTGACTACATTTTAGTTAGTGACTGTATCAGATTACATTTTTAATAAACAACACTAAATATATAATTGCTGAGTACGGGATAATAATGTCAACATGCATATAGAATGTGTATATATGTATTTATATATGTGTATTTATTAAGCAGTATATAAAGGGTTTATATGATTGTGTATCAAATAAAATTACATATTTAATATAATTATAGTAAATATGGTGTAAAAACCTGAGGATAACGTGAAAGCTGAGGTGTTGTCGTCTATAATTAATTAATTTGAATGAATTAATGAGTTTAATATTAATTCTAATTAAAAAAGAATGAGGGAAAGAATATTAGTTTATATCATGTCATGAATTTAAAGGTTAAACTGAACCAGTTGATTATGTTTTATGAGTTTATTATAGTGAATTGAGTCAGTGGCCTTCAGGTAAATATATAAATAATAAATAAATATTAATATATATGATGTAAAAATGTAGTTCACAGTTCTCCATGTTGTGTTGTTTGTTTGTTTGTTGTGAAACTTTCCCTTTGAACACAAACATGTTGCAGCGCCCCCTGACGTCAGCTGCAGCCCTCCAGGTGCTGCCTTCACGTACCGTCGTAAACCCCACAATGATAAAGAGGAAGCGTGATTCAGTAGTAGTTATAAATAAATAGAGGGAAATAAAATGGAGGCTGTTTGTGGGGCTAAAATATTTATCATATCAATGTTTATTATATCACATTAAATGAATAAGGAGCATAACAGGAGCTTTAAGGTCTGTACAGCGGTTCTGTATATAATAATATAACTGTACACTTTATAGTAAAGACATTTACCAACGCAGATCATACTGATTTTATTAACTATATTTTATTACTTGATCATTAATTTATCACACAGAGCAGCAGAAACAGGTATTAATACAACTGAAGAAGAAAATAACAGATAGAAGTTAGAAGAAAAACTAATAAATAATTCTAATTATTAATTAATAAAGTAAATATGAATATCACCCTCCAGTGGAACAAGGCGGTTCCCAGCCTGCAGGTCCGGAGGGTCGGAGGCCTTGTTGAAGAATCAAACACACACACAGTGTAATGGTATTAGCCTCACTGCCCAACACTGTAATCCAAAAGTCACAGAAAGTAATCAAGTTACTTTAATATTGTGATACTTGGATCAGATTACTGGCCACATTTTTAATTAGTAACAGAATCAGATTACATTTTTAAAGTTACCCAGCCCTGATGGTTAGATATTACTTACTGAGCAGAGGGAGAAGGTGTTAAGAGTATATTTAGTTCAGTAACTACGTTGATGTTATTTGCTGCTTCAGCTTTGTTTTGATGAACACTGCGTTCTCATGTCCTTACAATATGAAAGGATTTACTACAGAGAACAACCAGAATCACCCTGATGTGAACACAGATATTGAATATTAATCGGCTGAAGCTTGAAGGGGACAAACTCTCTGATCACAGCTGGTTGAATGTGAGTATTTGCTGGTTTTCAGTGTTGTAACAGCAGACTGGAGGTTGAACTGTTAATCGGACAAAACAAAGCATGAAAGGACACTGATGGGTTTTTTCACTGTTTTTTTTAATTAATTATTCCTCAATAAAACATACTTGACAAAACATTTCAAATAAAAATTGTTCCATAAATGAATAAATAAATAAAGATGTAAATGAATAAAGTAAATAAGTAGTGGCGTTTAGTATTTCCGAGCTCAGCAGCAGCTCCTGAACGCAGCAGCAGCAGTCGGCTCAGCTCTCCATTTCAGTCCGGTCTGTTCTGCGGTCGGTTCTGCGGTCTGTTCTGCGGTCTGCTCGCCGTCCACTCTGACCTTTTCTGGGCCGTTCTGAGGAAAATGGGAACGCCTTGATTAAACCCCGGCATCGGCGACAGATCGTGCTCTTCAGCCTCCAGTCGGACCCAGAAGATTAGAGCAACCCGCCGCTGCTGATCGTCTCTGAGCCGAACACAAAACACGGTGAGTGGCTCGTTCCGCTGGGGAACGCGACCCCCGGGCCGGCGTCGCTCGTGGCGTGTGTCCGCGGCTGCGCTGCGGCCTGTCGGCTCTCCCGGAACTCGAGTGCCGCGGCTCGCGTTTAGAGTCGGAGGCCGCGGATGTAGTTGGCTCATTAAGTGTACATTAACCCTACATTTACACACGTAGACCCCGGTGACACTCTCTTATTAGTGGGACAGTTAAATGGCGAGTGTTTCCTGTCGGTAATAAATACATTTTTATTACAGAAACCAGCTGTTATTTCAGCTAACGTTCAGCTAGCCGGCTAGCGCTCAGAGCAGCTAGCGCGGTGCTAGCCGGCTAACGGTAGCGCTTCGTTGTCGGTAATTAATCTCTGTGCTGGTAACAAACCATCACAGAACCACCGGGCTCCTGATTGTACGTCTGTGATATTTTCTGAGAGACACAGGCTGTTTTACAGGCCTGACAACAGCGCGCATCAGCGTTAGCATTAAAGCTAACAGCTAACGCTCAGAAACAGGCAGTAGCTGTGGCCGTGAAGCCGAGCGTGTGCCCGGCCGGACGGCGAGCTGGACGGATTAACGCCGCCACTAACGCCTCCTGCCAGATCCTCTTATGTCGGTCTGATGGAGTAACTGGACTCCTCATGGCGGACGGTGGAGGCTCGGTGTCATTCTCTGCTGGACTTTGTGACGGTGAAGTTAAAGACAAACAAAGGAGGTTTGTTCCTCACGACCAACACAAGACTGTCTCAGTGTGTGTGCGCCGACTGCGACTCTCTGCGACTCATTAATAACTTCATCAAGTTGATAAATACACCTGAACATATGGAGCACCCCCCCCTCCACACACACACACACACACACACACACACACACACACACACACACACACACACACACACACCAGCTGTTCTGGAGCTTTCTATCAGATCACACTGTCTTCATCCTCCGGTGTTTATATTTAAATGATCTGAAACCTTTAAACCTGGAAAACCTGGATATTAAGAGACTTATGGAAATGAATTACACTGATGAAATATCCTGTCAATAATATATACACACACACACATATATATGTGTGTGTGTGTGTGTGTGTGTGTGTCACCCCTCATTGTAAGTATTAGCTCAACTCTAAACATCTGAAGATTTTATATAAAATATTTCATTTGAGTCCAAGTAAATCAAATATTGAAGGTTGTGGTAACTTATATGATTGTACTAATTCAGTTAATTGAACTTAAAACTAGTAATTATATTACGCACACACATCAGCAGAATTTCTTCATGTTAACAGAATTTATCTGAATAATTTAAATGCAGCTTCTTTATACAAATGTTACCGCTTACTCAGGTTTTATTCCACTAAAGTAAATTATTATATTACCTGTCAGAACAGCTGAGGTAAAGGTTTGTAGTCTGTAGTCTTATCAGCGGCGGCGGGAAGCGAGCTAACATAGACGTAACTGTCCTGTAAACGCTGAACCTGAATCTTTAAGAAAGGAGGAATAAAACTGGGAAATGTGGAAACTAGGATAAAAAACATTTAAGAGTGGAAACAGTTTGCTGACTACAGATATTCTCACATATATTTCACAGAACATCTAAAGTGGAGCTGGATGATGTTCTCCAGTGAGACAATGCTGACAACCACCAGGGTGAATCTGACCTTTTGTGTCCACAGGGATCATGTGAGAGTAATCCTACAACTGTACACGGGTGATAAATGAGCCAACGTTAGCAGGCATGCTTAAAATCAATAATATATTCACTGAATTCATTCATTCAAATATATAGGATGCAAACTACCTGTGAGTGGACCCAACACAGTCTGAATACAGCTCATATTAAAGACTGGAGGATCTTTAGTTCAGCACAGATTGGTCATAATGTCACCCAGCAGCCATTTACCTTCTTCTTCTTCTAGTTACGGACAATAAAGTTTTTGTGTTCGTATTAAACTGGATGCTACAGTGGTGTATTGGTGCTGTTCTGGTCATATAGTCCAGTACTGTACACATATTCTATCAGTTTGATATTTTAGTCCAGTGAAAACTTTTCTTTGAGTTTAAAAATGGTAGCGAAACAACAAGTATCTGTTATTGAAGAGAGACGAGGGATACCCACTCAGAGACGGACGGTTACAGGTAACGAGTGTTCAGCTCGCCGTTTAACCGTTAGAAACATTTCCCCTCGAGTTCTACAAAGTGAACGACACAGATTGTGAATTTGGGGAAATTGTAACTGTTGTTGCATCGGTACTGGCTATCACCAGACACCATGACACCACACAGTGCTTTAAAAACAACTTCAGTGAGCTAACACAAACGGTTGTATAAGAAGTTTATCTGGATAAAAGTCTGTAAAATCAGCTCGTATCAGATAGAGAACGAGGCTAAACTCTGAGGAAGCGCTGTGTGCAAACATTGTTTCCTGATGCTCCAGCCGAGCTCAGTTGCAGGTGACGTTGTGTGTTTGCGCTCAGGTGAGAACGTGACCTGGTTTCCCTCTGGCGTCTGTGCTGCCGGTGCTGACCGAGGTTCATTGTGATCCAGTCTGTGTGTTTGAGAAACCTCAGCGTTGTGAAACGGCGCCCATTGTTCTACGAGTCACAATAAACGCCGCCTGAACCGGACTTTAAAGGGCCGAGCACACCGCCTGTTTGCTGCCCATCGCTGACCTCAATCTGGACTTAAAGTGGACACAAGACACCGCCACGGGTCAGACGAGTGAAAGCCAAACCCAGTGACTGCCGGTGGGTCAGCTACATGCAGTCCTGCTGTGGTCGCCGCGGCCCTGAGGGGGGAGGAGGAGGCAGAGGGGGGAGGCAGTTGGGGGAGGAGGTCAGGACGCTCTCTGGCAAGTTGTGATGATTAATCTGTTGATAAGAGGATCTGTCCCACGCAGCCTGTTTCTATCCAGACAGACAGACAGGCCGGTTGGCTTCAAATTAGACCCTAATCAACTTAGCCTGGACCCGTCGGACTCCCAGCATGCCGTGCTGCCGAACAGAGCTACTAGCCAGCTGCTGTGTTCCAGATATCCTGTAAAGTCGGGATAAACGTGAGCAGAGACGCCCTTTGACCTCGGCTCCACCTGGTTGTTAACGAGTAGACGATGAATCCTGCAGTTGTTTGGATCATCCAGGTCCTCTAATGGGAGAGGTTGCACGATCATAAAGTCAATAACTTTGGGTTTTGTACAGACATTTAATGACTTTTTTCATCAGCCAAGAACATAATGAGATGTTTAATGATGATGAAGATGTTGATGAAGATGTTGATTGATGTTGAGATGGTGGTTTGTATGTGGTTTAATAACAGCTGATTTTGATGTCTGTATGCGTTCTCTGCTCTCCTCCTGCGTTGTGGTCGGATCTTGATATGCAGATTAGGTAGAGGGAGAGAGCCGGCTGAGTCGTCTCAGGTTAAAGGAAACAACTTGAGATTCTCCAGAGGGTCCGCTATGACGTCCAAGCTGAGGGTCACGTGACACCAAAGGCGTCTGTTCAGTAGCATTGCTAAGCTAGCTCAACCTATATAACATTATTGAGTCTGATCTGAAAGAAATCTAATAGTTGTGTGTGTATAAACATATTAAAAATAATGAAACACTGGTTCTGCTGCTTTAAACTCTGGGAATAAATAAGCTCACTGGCCTTTTCTGGAGCTTTCAACAGCAGCTGCAGACAATATAGAAGATATATGAATACTATGGGATGCATTTAAAAGCTCTGGAACAAGAAGTAACCTGAAGTTAAGAATTATGTGCAACACAGAACTGGCATTTCCATTTCGTAACTTAATTGGTCGACGTTTTATCTCTGATTAAAATAACCTCAATCAAAAATAGACACTTTCTCTCTCACCTGTGGTGTTATTTATCCATGTAGACAGTTTTTTGTGTGAGTTGCAGAGTTTTATAGATATCGGCTGTAAAGACGTTAACCTGCCAACGTTGTTCATCTTCATCTTCAGTGCTGCTAGGTGAGCCAGCTAACGTTATAGCTCAGCTGAGGAGGAAGCCATTAATGTTTACATCCTGCGTCTCTCGCCCGTGAGTCTACGTGAACCTGCTAACAACAAGGTCTGTGGATTATCTGGAGTGAGCAGGTCATAGTTTGCACCATCTGATTGTTCTGATGATCCAACGAAGAGATTCATGTGTGGAGTCGTTCATCAGGTTGGAACAAAATGTGAAAGGTTTTCTAATACTTAAGAATTCATGGAAAGTTCAGGGGACCCAGGATGCCTCCCTGAGGGACTCCACAAAGTATTGACTATTGATTTAAGAAAATGTATAAATATAAATGTTTTTACGCCACCAAAACAATCTAAATGGATAGAAAGCGGTAAAGGGAAGAGGAAATGGTCCCGTTTTTAATTTGAGAAGCATTGTCACATACCATAATACCTTTTTAAAGGTTGGAAAGACTGCCGTGATATTTTTGTACAGATGTTTTTCAGACGCCGAGGATCATCAGTTGTCTGGACTCTGACCTCATTCTTAGCTCCCTGAAATCCTCCTGACCCAGCTCTCACACGCTGTGTGAGGTGATTATGCAACTTTTAACAAGAGAATCAGAGTTTATAAAGTGTCAACACTAGCTAATCTTATTGCTAACTAATAAGCTCCTGTTATTAGTCAGAATAAATCTGACTCTATATTGGCTTTGTTGTGCACCGGCGGCTCTTAATACTGCAGCCGCGACTTTCCAACATCTCTGAATGATGAAGAAATGTTTTTGTTTTATAACCACAGCAGTGGAGGACAGTTAGATTTAAGCAGTGTTTCCCAGGGGTCATTTATTTCTGCCAGTGTGCAGTAAATGATGTGTTCTGGAGGTGTTTTGTTCTCCAGAGGTCCATCCTGCTGTTACCGTAACTAAAAGCTCTTTATACTTGTTTCCTCCGACCGAGGACTCTTTGATCCTCCTGCCTCTGACAGTCAGCTGAGCACCGGTTTTTCATATCAAGGCACTTCAGATTTCCATATTGGCCGATTTCAGTCGACAGTGGAAGTTCTGTGGAAGTGTTGCAGCTCTGAATGCCAACCCACCGCTCCTGTCAGATGAAAGGCAGGGCGAGGTTTCGATTATCTGCAGTTTGAAAGGAAAACCACATCATAGCTCAGAGTCCTTGTGACGACAACATGGAGTTAAAGTAGCTCATCAGATCCTGAACACAGGCTGTGGGTTTGTTTAAACTGCAGTCGGTCTGTTCGAAAGGTTTTTCATAGTCACAGAAACTGATTTTATTAGGATTGTACCTATTTTTTTTTTTTTTTTATTTTTTTTAAAGCGTTGGCTGCAGGTGATTCTGTATGGTTCTTGTGTTCTGTTAGCGCCCTGTGAACTAAATAACCCGGATACAGGCTGATATAGAGCTGCAGGCCTGGAGGTTAGTATAACAGCCAATGGGATTGTTCCATTGGATTTTTGGATTATTACAGGAAATAATCTCTGTGGTGAACAAAGGTTTATGATACTGACACGTTTTTGTTCAGCAAGATAATCTTCCCAAAACGTGGAAATCTCTTAAGCTCGTGTTAACCACAGACCTTATGTCAGACAGCCAACTAAACACTTGCAGGAGAGGGAAGTGGACAAGCTAAAATGCTAACTCACTCCTTTTTAAAGCTTCGGCTGCTGGTCCTTTTCAAATGAGAACGAGTTGCAGGAATTATCCTCTGCCCTTTTACATTCACCCAGGAACAGGGAGGCGCTTCGGTATCAGTTTGTTCTGTTGAATAAAGACATATTAGATATTTTCACACTTTGATTAATCTGTCCTGATATTTATTCCTCCTGCTGTGCTACAAAAACAGTGGACATTATATAAATTCTACTTGATCATTCAGCAAACAGCAATAAATCACAGATCTTATTGTACGTATTCTTCTTCAGAAAGAGACTGAAGACACAATCTCAGACAGACGCTGAGGTTAATGAATTGTAGCTATTTAATTATGGGCTTAATGGGTATTTTACCAAGTTGGAACCGGATCAAAATGGACCCATATAAATAAGCTGTAGTGATCCAGGAATTACCCACTGCCCTGTATAAACGATGATTATCATTCTTATTGATTAAGGTAATTACCTCTTTCTCTGGTGTAACTTATTTAAATGTCTCCTTCTCTTCCTCTGTTTGTATGCAGGTGAAGAGACTACATGCCCCAGAAACCCCTGTGAGAGCGAGCGACTTCCCTCCTGCCTGCCCGCGTTTCCTCTCTCCCTCCGTCCGGTTGGTTGGATGAGTCCCAAACAGCGACGGAACTTAGAGCAGTGATTGGGCGCTGAGCCAGACCGGGTAGCCAACGGGGAGCCAGGTGAGAGGTCAGGTGATGCAAATGACTGTCAGGGCAGGAATAAGGTGGATGTAGATGGAGGATAGAGGTCAGTATCAGAGCAGCAGCTCTTCAGGCTCCACTCTCTGTGTTTATTTGGCCCAATGAACCAGATGTTGGCAGGTGTGGAGCATAAATTCAGAGTTGACCTGTGAAGCTGTTTTCTCTGAGCTAAACCATGCTAGTTAAGTTAGCCCCGTTGTGTGCAGGCTGTTATAAAGCACAATACATTGTTTGCAAGAGGTTAAATTCTTTATTAATGCTTCTAATGCTTGTATTTATCACTGTAACCATAAACAGTGTGTATATAGAAAGAATGGTGCATTTGTAATTCAAATGCTGCTCTTAAGCATTGTGTACTGAATGTCCCTTTTAGGCTAGCCATCATGGCGGACGTGGACCCAGACACCCTGCTGGAGTGGCTGCAGATGGGTCAGGGCGATGAGCGGGACATGCAGCTCATCGCTCTGGAGCAGCTCTGCATGCTGCTGCTCATGTCGGACAACGTGGACCGCTGCTTCGAGACGTGAGTTATTGATCGTTAAAGAAATCATCACCGCTATCGGTGATCTGAGGACGCTGAACTCACCGCTCCCTCCTCTTCTTCCCTCTTCCTCCTCCTCTCCCACTGCAGGTGTCCTCCTCGGACGTTCCTCCCAGCGCTCTGTAAGATCTTCCTGGATGAGAGCGCTCCAGATAACGTGCTGGAGGTCACAGCCAGAGCCATTACCTACTACCTGGACGTGTCTGCGGAGTGCACCCGGAGGATCGTGGGAGTGGATGGGGCCATCAAGGCGCTGTGCAACCGGCTGGTGGTGGTGGAGCTCAACAACCGGACCAGCAGAGACCTGGCCGAGCAGTGTGTGAAGGTAGGAAGACGTCAGAAGGACAGAATGATGTTTGTAGAGCACTGGGGGAGCTCTAACAACGGAATGTGGGCCTGAACCGAGTTCAAACGTGGTAGGGTTTCAGACTCATCCAACCCACTTCAGTGCTCTGTCTGAGGCAGCTGTGGCAAACTGCTGGTGTAAGAGCTCTTTCCTGCAGAGTCACACTCAACCCTGGGAATAAAGAGTTCCTTGCAGTATTTTAATAGGTTTCTGGGCTTTGGGACCACAAAAATGCCTTGAAATAACACAATGTACTATGTTGGTATGGCTGTGAGTTCATCCTGTCACCAGTACTGAAGTATGATTCAGAGAGTCAGGTTTGAGTAACAGATCAGTGAGTTTGTGAAGGTTTATCAGACTGAGGAGCTTTATGATCCTCTAATAGAGAATTTTATTAGGTCTGTCCCCTGAAAGTTCATACCTAGAGTTATTTTGTCAGTCGAATCTCTTTTCAGACGCACTTTAGTTTTTTAGCCCCGTCAATGTTCGCAGAGCTACAGCGAGTCTCAAAATGCCCATAAATGATCAGCCAGTAATAATACATTTATATAATTATGTCTTATTGCGATAATAATTAAATTAGCCAATAAATTATATTTTACTTTCTCTGACTGGAAATCTGATGTTCTCATGTCACAGATGACGAAGAAAGATGTAAGGAAGCTAAAACATGAGATTTATTTAGGCTCAGGTGCAGCGCTGAACTATCGGATTCCACTGACACAATTCATCCTGGATTTTACATCTGTGGGAAGTCATGTAGTCATTTTGTTGGTCGGCAGGTAAACTGTAGGAAGTCATTTAGGTCTCAGGTGAAAGATTTACTTCATGCAGCCCTGTTCTCTCCCTGATGAACGAGCTGTGAGTCTGACAGTGCAGGTCTGCTGCTGATCATCAGAGTGGCTGCTGCTCTCTTTATGTCCTCAGCAGGGGGAATGTGTCAAGGAGGCGGTTAACTGAGGCCAAAGCACGATGAGAACAACTGATCAGAGATCAGCCTGCTCCTGTGTTTCTGTTGAGTTTTGGAGCAGAGCCACACCACAGGCAGGAGATCCATAACCATGTGCTAGCCGACGTTTATTAATACACATCACAGGACAGACGCGGCCTTTATTCAGGCCTCGGTCTGTCTGTGTCTCATGTCTCAACACTGATCTGTCCTACTGATAGGGACTGTTTGTCCATCAGATCATATGTTTTTGTGTTGTCAGGTGCTGTTTGATCTCGGTTTGGTGCAGTAAACGGTCGAAATTGAGTATCTTCTTTGTCTTTGAGGAGGAAAACGTTGCTCCATTTCAAACTTTCCTTTAATTCTTGGCTTCTACTTTAGACTCAGTTCTAGGAATGTAATTGTGATTTAAATGAGTGAGATAAAGGATGAATCGTGATGCTCTTTTTCAACTGTGATTGACATCCTATCCTCACTGACATCAGTATCTGTATCATGGCGAAAAGACACGGCGTCCACAGGTTTAAGACTTTGAGGATGCACCATGTAGGGCTGTGGCAGTGATTTAGGGAGGCTCAGCAGCGCGGTATTACTTTGTAAGAGGCACAGCGGGGCAATATTTAATCTCACTACCTGCTTTTATTAATCTCCTGCCTCCTGTCTGTGTCTCTGTTAACTGGACACTTTCAGCTGCGAATTGGGTTAATTAGTGGAGTCTGCGTTTTGTTTCCAGAGCGACGTGACTGTGTGGTATTGTAATCCTGAGCTGTGAACTGAGGCGTATTGAATAGCGCTGCGTTTCAGACAGCGCTTCTTCTGGGTTGAATCCCTTCAGCATGGCTGCAGCTCCCTAAAGTAAAGCTCCTGTGTGTTTGCAAACAACACAGGAGTCGAGCTGTATCATGTAGTAGAAATGCAGCAAACAAAATAATATATATGCATTGTTTTGCACATTTTATACCTGAGGAATAAAAAGGATTCATTAATTTGATGAAGTAAATATAAGAGAAAATACATGGATTCAGGATTTTCAGAATTCAGTCTCGTGTAGTGAATTGTACTGAATGGTGAGTTGAGTTTATTGTTTCTTCCCTCGCTTTAATGTTTGTGTCTGTTGTCCAGGTGCTGGAGCTGATCTGTACCAGGGAGTCTGGCGCCGTGTTCGAGGCCGGCGGTCTGAACTGCGTGCTGAGTTTCATCAGGGACAGCGGCCATCTTGTTCACAAGGACACCCTGCACTCGGCCATGGCCGTGGTGTCCCGACTCTGCAGCAAGATGGAGCCTCAGGACTCGTCTCTGGAGACCTGCGTCGAGTCCCTGTCCAGCCTCCTCAAACACGAAGACCACCAGGTAACCACGGAGGAGTCGACGGTTTCTTCTTCAGCAGTTTGTGTTTCAGTACAACTAACCGACTTCCTGTCCCCCAGGTGTCTGACGGCGCCCTTCGCTGCTTTGCCTCGCTGGCTGACCGGTTCACTCGCCGCGGCGTGGACCCCGCCCCTTTAGCTAAACACGGCCTGACAGAGGAGCTGCTGTCCCGCATGGCGGCCGCCGGTGGCACGGTGTCGGGCCCCTCCTCTTCCTGTAAGCCTGGCCGGACCTCGACGGGCGCCGCCCCCTCGGCCCCGGACTCCAAACTGAGCAACCAGGTGTCGACCATCGTCAGCCTGCTGTCCACACTGTGCAGAGGGTCGCCGCTCGTCACGCACGTAGGTCGACACACCTCGAACACCAGAAACGTCAAAATACAAGAAAACAGAAGAATAATACGATTTTTTTAAGATGGATGACTTTTTCTTCAGATTTTACAGAAACTGTACAGCGTTGTCTAACATCCTCCCTTTCTCTCCCGCCTTCAGGACCTGCTGCGTTCGGCGCTGCCCGACTCGATGGAGTCCGCTCTGGGAGGAGACGAGCGCTGCGTGCTGGACACCATGCGGCTGGTGGACCTCCTGCTGGTGCTGCTTTTTGAGGGGCGGAAGGCGCTGCCCAAATCCACGGCGGGGTCGACGGGTCGGATCCCCGGCCTGCGACGCCTCGACAGTTCAGGGGAGCGATCGCACCGACAGCTCATCGACTGTATCCGCAGCAAGGACACTGACGCTTTGATCGACGCCATCGACACCGGAGGTAAGAACCCAGACACGACAGCGCTGTGGGAGACGTAGTTAGTGAAGATTATCCTCAATATTCCTCAACTCTGACATCCTGATGAATAGTATTTTTGTCACATCTTGTCTTTAGAGGTTGTTGTTTTGGGTGACACTAAGTAACCTCTCTGCTCTCTGTTGCAGCTTTCGAGGTGAACTTCATGGACGACGTTGGACAGACACTGCTCAACTGGGCTTCAGCTTTTGGCACACAGGAAATGGTATTAAAGAGACTCTGAGCTCTTCAACTTTAACTGACTCTTCTGTTGATTAGCCACATTAGCTGCTTGGATTTAGGTCCAGACTGAAAGTTAACCATTGGATGACAAGCTGTTAAATTGTGGTCCAGACATTCATGAGCTCCATAGGATGAATCTGTCCTAAAACCCTGAAATGAGTCAGCATTTTAGCGCCTCCAGTTCCCTCTCCTCGAAGTTGTAGGGTTCTTTAGTGACAGATTTTATGTCAGAGAATGAAAACCCACCGGTGAATGTTGAAGCTTTTACTACTGCTAACAAATGAGACTACAGACGTTACTCATTGGTCCGCCTTTACAGCCTCTTTTTGTTTATACTAATTATTCTAACTCAAACTTTACAACTTGACTCTCGTTCGGAGGTGTTTGTGTCTCCCGGCTGTAATTTCAGTTTTTGACCAACCACGTGTGTTTGTTGTTGTTCCAGGTGGAGTTTCTATGTGAGAGGGGGGCAGATGTCAACAGAGGTCAGAGGTCATCCTCATTACACTACGCTGCCTGTTTTGGACGACCTCAAGTAGCCAAGGTAACACGCACACACAGAGAGAGAGATCCACAGAGTGAACACAGCATCCAGCAGTCTGTCTGTGAAACATTCAGAGTTTGGTAACCAGCTCTCAACTAATGTCACACTGTGCTTTTAACATTTGATTGTGTGTGTGTGTGTGTGTGTGTGTGTGTAGACTCTGCTGCGTCACGGAGCCAACCCTGATCTGAGAGATGAGGATGGGAAAACTCCTCTGGACAAGGCCAGGGAGAGAGGACACACTGAGGTGGTGGCTATACTACAGTCCCCTGGTCAGTAAACCTATATACTGCTATAAACAATGTAAACAATCTGTTAACCCACAGAACAACCACAATGGCACAGCTGTTATCTCTTCAATAATGTTGGACTCATTAACTATAATTCCTCAGAATCTTAATATTGCTCCTTTTTAAATGTTCCCTGTCAAGCTCACAGTGTAGAAGCACCTCATATTTCTCTTCTACAGTAAACAAAATAGTTGTTATGTATTATAAGAGAGCGCGTACAGTGGGTGTGCTGAAGATATTAACGTCTGTGTGCGTGTGTGTTTTTCAGGAGACTGGATGTGTCCAGTGAACAAGGGAGACGACAAGAAGAAGAAAGATGTGAATAAGGAGGAGGAGGAGGGCAGCGAGCCCAAAGGAGACCCGGAGATGGCTCCCATCTACCTGAGGAGACTTCTGCCTGTTTTTGCACAAACCTTTCAGCAAACCATGCTGCCTTCTATTAGGTAAACGGACCCAGACGGTTCAGATAAACTCTGAATTCTAATCTTTATTCTAACAGACTATGTGCGCAAAATATTCAGAAAAAGACAATCTTACTACTAAATATTTCAGCTGTGCGTACAACGTGCTTTCCTTCTGGGTCTATACAGAACATTGTACAGTACGTCAATTACAAAATAAAGGTAATCTTTCCCCAGTTTTAATGTGAAGCTGCAGCAGGTTTTCGTTAGCAGTAACTTAATACAGCGTTTGTTCCAGCATCAGGTTCATTTCATTGTGAGAAGCTGAAATCATGATTGTGATTAATATTGGATTAATTGTGCAGCTGTATATTCTTTCATAATGTTTAACAGTGGGTGTGTTTGCAGCTCTGCTCCAGCACACAGAGCTGACTGTAAACAGGCAAACTGTGGTAGAAACCCCAAATGAGACGCATATTCCCAATGTCCAAAGAATGCTCCTAATAATATACATCCCACATGTCTTCATTAGAAAATGCTCCATTTGTAATGAGGCCAAATCAGGAATATCTAAACAGAATATGCTGTTTCCTGTGTTTGGTACATGTGCATGTAAACATAGTCAGAGATTAAACACAAACTGAACCATGACGGTCTTCATCGTAATTAAATTGGAGCAGATTAAACAGTCACTGGCTGATGTATTGTCAGCAAACCGTCTGTTAACTGAACAGAACCAGAAGTGACGAGTCTGTCTCTTTCTTTAAAAGAAATATACAAAAATGGAAGAAATGTTTCAGTTCATACGTGTTCAGGACTGTTGAGGTGACAGCTGGGTGTGTATTTGTTTTGTTTGTGTGTTCAGGAAAGCCAGTCTGGCTCTGATCAGGAAGATGGTTCACTACAGCAGTGAAGTGCTGCTGAAGGAGGTGTGTGACAGCGAGACAGGACACAACCTCCCCACTGTGCTGGTGGAGATCACTGCTACTGTCCTCGACCAGGAGGTACGCACACACACTTACACAATTCTTCTGTGAAGCTTCTATTCACAGAACCTTCCGGCTTAATCTGTCATGTAGTTGTAATTAGGAACTAACTGTACTCACAATGGTTGTGTCTCAGGACGACGACGACGGTCACCTCCTGGCTCTGCAGATCATCAGAGATCTGGTGGATAAAGGTGGGGACGTTTTCCTCGACCAGCTGGCTCGACTGGGAGTCATCAACAAGGTGTCCACTCTGGCTGGACCGGCGTCTGATGACGAGAACGAGGACGAAACCAAACCAGAGAAGGTAGAGTAACTGTGTGTGTGAGAGAGAGACTGTTGGTAGGATAAACTGTATTTAACAGGGTTTAATAGATGCAGTGGAACTGACTGCAGGCATCTTTTGTGCATTGAGTATCTACACTCATACAGCCGGTTAATGATTGCTGTGGTTGATAAATACATGCACAGTGATGTTAACCACAGCTGTAAGTAAGTGCTGTCCTGTAGCGTCAAGAAAAACTTGGAATATTAACGTTTTTGTGCCAGAGACACGTTTTTGCAGTTTTGATGTCCCAGAAGGAATAAAAATAAGATGTTCTTTAAAAGGATGAGTGCATATAACTGAACCATCTGTCCCTGTTGGCAGGAGGAGGAGGTGCAGGAGGATGCGAGGGAGATCCAGCAGGGGAAGCCGTATCACTGGAAGGACTGGTCCATTATCAGAGGGAGGGACTGTCTCTACATCTGGTCGGATGCTGCTGCGCTGGAGCTCTCCAACGGCTCCAACGGCTGGTTCAGGTTCATCCTGGACGGGAAGCTGGCCACCATGTACTCCAGTGGGAGTCCAGAGGGAGGGTCAGACAGCTCTGGTACAGATAACAAACACGCACACACCGCACTTATTTACCTCCAGTTTCCTGTGTTGTTGTGAACAATCTCCTTCCCTCTCCTCCTGCAGAGTCTCGCAGTGAGTTCCTGGAGAAGCTGCAGCGGGCGAGGAGTCAGGTGAAACCAGTAACAGCCAGTCAGCCCATCCTGTCCAGTGTGGGTCCCACAAAGCTGACGGTGGGCAACTGGTCTCTGACCTGCCTGAAGGAAGGCGAGATCGCCATCCACAACTCAGATGGACAGCAGGCCACCATCCTGAAGGAAGACCTGCCGGGCTTCGTCTTCGAGTCCAACAGAGGAACCAAACACTCCTTCACCGCCGAGACCTCACTGGGTGTGTCTCAGCATTTCCCAGCAGATCCACGACTCTTCCTGCAGCTGTTACAGCAACACATCAACATTAACTCAAAAACCTATGGAAAGTTTAAAATCTTGTAGTTTGAATACACACCAGAAGCAGCTAGCAAGTTACGGTTTATTTTAATTGACACAGAAGCTTGATTTCGACTTGTGAAACGGCTACACAACCTGGCTGAACAGAAAGTACCAACAACATACAATTAGCTCTTCACATTATAACCTGATACAGCACATAAAAACACATAAAATCTAACCTATAATAACTCTGCTGTGCGCTGGAGATTAATTACTGGTTTTGTATTAGAAATAACAGAAACTGGTTCCACTGAAGAAGAAAGTAATTGATGAATTACACAGCTGTATATTGATATGTCACATGACTGATGGAACACTGAGCAGACATTAGTATACTCACCATGACGGGTTCATTCATGTCTGCAGGGTCTAAAAATGTCTTAAAAAGACTTAAGTATGATTTGGACAGGTTTTAAAAATGGATTGGATTTATGAAAAAAACTTAATTTAAGTTTCATTTTTCAGTCTCTTAAATTTGATTCTGGGGAAATATTTTTATTGATCATATTAACTAACAACTACAAAACAGAACTGACGTATACCAACACTGATCTTCCTTCATATCCTTTGTACCTTTTTGCCAGTATGGTTCATAATGCTCTTAAAAAGTCTTAAAAACCTGCAGAAACTCTGTATATTTAGAAAGTAGTGGCTCAAAGATGGATCCTTGAGGAAGGCTGTGAGTCTCTTATTTAGAGATGATCATTTGTTGAGACATAGAAACCAGTTAGAAACCAGTTCCAGGCAGTCCACTGTGTCCCTGCAGTCTATTTAAAAGAAACTGATGATCAACGATATCATACGGCACTATGCACACACAGCACCTGCACTGCTGCTGTAGATTTATGTTGACGTCTGGCGTTTGTGTATTTGTGTGTGTGTGCGTGTGCAGGCTCAGAGTTTGTGACGGGCTGGACGGGGAAGCGAGGCAGAAAGCTGAAGTCGAAGCTGGAGAAGACGAAGCAGAAGGTGAAGAGCATGGCGAGGGAGCTGTACGACGATCACTTCAAAGCTGTAGAGAGCATGCCCAGAGGGGTGGTGGTCACTCTGAGGAACATCTCCACACAGCTGGAGTCCGCCTGGGAGCTGCACACCAACCGACAGGTACAGAAACACACTCTGGAGTTAATCCAGGATCCTAGAAGTCGTGCTGTAGATGTTAATTTTGTTATGTTGTGTGTGTGTGATTTTCTTTTGTTTGTTTAATTGTTTTGTGTATTAACAGTGTATTGAGGGGGAGAACACATGGAGGGACCTGATGAAAACGGCTCTGGAGAACCTGATCGTAGTTCTGAAGGATGAAAACACGATTTCTCCGTACGAGATGTGTAGCAGTGGCCTGGTCCAGGCTCTGTTCACCGTCCTCAACAATGTGAGTGCTGCTCTTTAAATCCATCACCGAAGCCACAGTATATCACGTCTTCACCTTAAAACATGAGTGAAGTCGCTGAGACGTTGGATGTAACGTGAGTTCTTCTATCTGTCTGTGTGCAGAGTGTGGAACTGGACCTGAAACATGATTGTAAGCCTTTAATGGAGAGGATCAATGTATTTAAGGCGGCTTTCAGCGAGAATGAAGATGATGAAAGGTAACGGCGACAAACACCTGCTGACATGTTTACATCCTAACTGTAAAGGCCCTACACACACACACACACACACACACACACACACACACACACACACACACACACAGGGTCTCTGATTAACCCTACAGTCAGGGAGTTTCACTGGGAATGAACACAATGTCACTAAACTAAATACAGATAATCAATATTTCTCTGAAGATCTGAAATCCAGACCACAGGAAGTCTGAGATTGAAATGGTCTTCTGAGGGAGAGGTGGCCCAGACGGCACACACCAGTTTCTATTTTTAAATAGAAATAAAACTAAATCCAACTCATATCAGGCAGTAACATTTCTCAGTTCCACTGAGTTTTAATATGGTTTTAAATTCTTCTGAGAAACTGACCAATCACTGTCTGAAAATGTGCACCAAGAAGATCTATTGTCAGAAATGGAATATAATAATCATAGTTATGTTTTCATAAGAATTACAGCTGAACGTAACTGTGTTTGTTTACAGCCGACCAGCTGTTGCCTTAATCCGTAAACTGATAGCTGTCCTGGAGTCAATAGAACGTCTACCTCTGCACCTGTACGACACTCCAGGGTCCTCATACAACCTGCAGGTGAGGCGCTGTGCTCTGGATCCAGCTCTGTTTTTGGTGCGTAGGTGTTTGTTGAAGGACAGTCTAAATGGAAAGTGTTTGGGTTTTTATCAGATCTTGACGAGGAGGTTGCGGTTCCGTCTGGAGCGAGCGCCTGGTGAGACGGCTCTGATCGACCGAACGGGTCGCATGTTGAAGATGGAACCGCTCGCTACCGTGGAGTCTCTGGAGCAGTACCTGCTGAAGATGGTGAGGACTCGCTGAACACTCAACCAGCCATACACTGATAAACACAGATTAAAATGCACTCAGCTTTCATTTCAGGGAGAGCTCGGTTCAGTTTTAACCTCTTCGTCCTCCAGGTGGCGAAACAGTGGTACGACTTTGAGCGTTCATCCTTCGTTTTCGTGAGGAAGCTGAGGGAGGGACAGACCTTCACGTTCAGACACCAACACGACTTTGACGAGAATGGAATCATTTACTGGGTTGGAACCAACGCCAAGTAAGTTAAAGGAGCTAAAGTCAAACTATATTTACTATTATTTATGACTGCTGTTTAACTGAGGACCTTTTCTAGCATCCTTTTACTTTACAATGCTCTGTGTGGTGACTTTAAACGGCACATATATTGTGCAGCTTGTAGTTTTGGTCTGATATTCCAGACAAATTAAACCTGGTCAGTTTTCTCTGTTCATTGACTTATTAAATATGTTTGATCATCACAGCTGGATTTTAATCTAATCACACCTCATTTCTGCCCCACTCAGGACGGCCTATGAGTGGGTAAATCCCGCTGCCTACGGCCTGGTGGTGGTGACATCATCAGAGGGGCGGAACCTCCCCTACGGGAGGTTGGAGGACATCTTGAGTCGGGATAGCTCCGCCCTCAACTGCCACACCAACGACGACAAGAACGCCTGGTTCGCTGTCGACCTCGGCCTCTGGGTCATTCCCTCAGCGTACACCCTGAGACACGCCAGGTAATAAAACAAACCAACCTACACTCTGAGACACCAGGTAATAAACAAAATCAAATACATTTAATAGTGTTTTTCTTCCTCCTCCTCCTGCAGGGGTTATGGCCGCTCTGCGTTGAGGAACTGGGTGTTTCAGGTGTCGAAGGATGGCCAGAACTGGACGACTCTCTACACCCACGTAGACGACTGCAGCCTCAACGAACCGGGGTAAGACCTGTGCCAATAAACTGATCAATTGATCGGCTGTAAGAATTTTGCCTCCAACAAAACAAATTAATGAATCCTGAAACTGACGTCTACAATCATTATCTGTGTGTGTTTGTCAGGTCGACGGCCACGTGGCCTCTGGACCCGTCCAAAGAGGAGAAGCAGGGGTGGAGACACATCCGGATCAAACAGATGGGGAAGAACGCCAGCGGTCAGACTCACTACCTGTCTCTGTCCGGACTCGAACTGTACGGCACCGTCACCGCCGTCTGTGAGGACCAGCTCGGTAAGGCCGCCATCCACTTTACGTCTCTCTGTTAAAGGACCACTGTGGACGATTCGGCCTTTTGAATGTATAGTAGAAACTACAGTGGCTGCCAAAGGCGCTACCTAAAACCTTTCTCTCGGTCCTCCCCCCTCAGGTAAAGCTGTGAAGGAGGCGGAGGCGAACCTTCGTCGCCAGCGGCGCCTGTTTCGTTCCCAGGTGATGAAATACATTGTCCCGGGGGCGCGGGTCGTCCGCGGCATCGACTGGAAGTGGCGCGACCAGGACGGCAACCCGGCCGGAGAAGGCACCGTCACCGGAGAGGCTCACAACGGTAAGACCGGAGCAGACGGCAGATAGTGAAAAATAAAAACGTGTTGTTCCTCCTGCAGCGTCAGACGACCGGGTGGAGTCACAAACAGTCAACCTCTATTTAATCAATTCATGTTAAACATTTTCTCCTCAAGGTTTTCTTTGTAGGGCTCCGGCTCCATGTTTCTGCTCTGAGGATCAACTGGGGGAAGATATTTGTGCCAGCAAGTTCTGAATTTAAGAATTCACATTTTGGTGCAAAAGCCTCAGTTGTTTAAATTTAGATCAAAGTCTGAAAGTCTGAAACACTTTAACAGAAGAAACACGTGCAAAGATAAATCAAGTGTAGTAGGTGTGTGGGGTTTTTAGGTTTCCTATTCTCTGTGGAAACTAACTGCTGCTGACTTCATAATGTCATAATGCTAATAGAGCTGCCCGATATGGTACAAACATCATATTAAAATTATTTAGATAGATTTTACATGGATTAGCAATTAATGGGAACGATCATTTTTGCACCACAAATGTAATTCTCACTGAAAAAAACATTAAAATCTTGTTAGTGGAAATTATTTTTGGGGTCTGTACCAAACAAATATGTTTTCTTAAATCTAGAGAACAAGATTTGTCTTGTATCTCTAAAGAACTTCTGTGTGTTCTGCTAACTAATGGTTAACTCTTAACTTCTGCTACTGACCAGATACGGCAACCTTAAAGAGTCAAAACTCCCAGAAGAATATTTATTTATATTTCATATTTTGTTTATTATTCTTAAAAACTAGTATTTTATTTTCCACATTTAGTGTATCGACTGACGTGTGTCAGTTAAATCAGACATTGAAACAGTTTCACACTAGTATTAATAAAAACACATCACAATAAAACGTATTGAATTGCTGCAATCAGCGAATCGACCCAGACTTGAGGTAAAAGACGTGACCCAGACAAAACTAAATGAATATAAATATTTGAGAATATTGCCTCCAGATTCAGGAACAAATTATTTTAAGTTCGACTGACAAACTGAGCTGCTTGTTGAAATATCTGCTCACAGTCGGCGTCTTTCTACGAAACAGGATCTGAACTCAGCAGGTTCCTGTAAGAAGGAAGGAACCGTTCTGCATTAACCTTTTTCTCCCTGAACTTTCCTCCACTCGACCTTTAACACCCCTCACCACATCTGTCTGTGCTGAGGTTTCACAGTCAGCTGCCAGGATGGGGGGGGCAGGGTGACGACTGTTAGTCTTTCTGTTTCCACTCGTCTGTAGCAGCAAACGAGCAAACGATGGCGGCTCGCCTGCTCACACAGGATCTGGTATTCCATAAACAGTAAAATGTGTTTGTGAACAGATTTGAGGAGAGAAATAGTCAACAACAGAATCTGGATCCATATCTGATCAGCACTGTTTGACAGTTTGATCTGAGTTTGGTGTGTGGAGCTGGACAGACTCACTGAGAATGAGCTGTCAATCACAAGGTAGCAAAGTGTTGTCGGATTTTACTCAACAATCTTCATATCGGACTTATTGGGCTTCTTTTTTGAAAAATAGAGTATTTTCTCCTTGTTCTCTTATCTTTTTGGTTGTGTGAACCTTTCTAACTCAGGACGAGGCTGTTTTTGAGCAGTCTCTGTGAATATATAATATATCTCTGTGTGTTCAGGTCTTCAACGTTGAGCTTAAGATAACAATTTTAATTAAGTTTTTTATTTTATTTAATGAATGAAATAGAGATATCAGCCTACTGTGTATATTTTTTCTTACACCCCTTAAAAATGAAGAAGGCCTCGTGACCCCCCCCCCGTAAATCTTTGGCGACCCCTTGTGGAGGTCTAAAGAATAACCTGTTATATCGTCGACCATAAACTCATCAGGAAACTTCTCCATAAGACCCAATACTATCAGAGTGGAGCTGCCCCCTGCTGCCTGTTAGAAAGATCTCAATAAAAGTTCTGATTTGTGCTCGTGCAGGAAGTAACAAACACCTTCCTCCCTCCTCCTCCTCCGCCTCCTCCTCCTCCTCCTCTTCCTCCCTGCCTCTCGCTCCTCTCGGTGTTTCTGTGTTTTGATTCAGATCTGAAGTTCTGTCGGCGATCCGAGGCGCCACCAGCAGCTCTGTTGATTCATCATTTAAAAATCATAAACCAGGATTATTGTTGTTTCAGTTTTAATTTTCCTCTTTGTGGCTTTGACGCTTCGCATTTGCCAGAAATATTTTCTACTTTTTGCTTTGATTGTCATTTTCTGTGACTGTGTTCATATTTTTCTCTCTCATCGCTCCACCTGGACCAAAACACGACACAGATCAGACCATCCCTCCCAATGTAACATTAATATGCTTTGCATATTTATAGATAAATAACTAATACCAAACTAAATGTACAATAATAGGTTGTAGGTATTTTAATGCACCATGTGACAGCAGCTTTGTAGACTGCTGGTTCATTTATTTAGATTTATTTAAAGAAAGAACATCCTTAAAAATGGAAATAAAGTTAATGATCTGTTACGGCCAAAGTTTAGTCTCGGTGATGGACTATTTATTGATTTCTAATACCACCTTTTAGATATTTCAGTGCTTTATTAATTAATGTGCCAGAATAACTATATCAGGGCTGCACGACAAATCCAAAATATTATCCAAATCTCAAGAAGCTGCAATTGTTAAAGTTCAAAGTCAGTATGGCCGTATCCGTCCTCCAGCAGCAGATCCCGTCTGTTCAACCGTCGGTGGCGGTGGGCTCAGATTCAGTCCTTCAGCTTGTTAGTTACTGCAGTAAGAAATCCTCAGGTTGAAAACTTTATTCAGTGTCTGTTAGACAGCAGATCCCCTCGAGTCATTTCTTTTATTTTTAGGTTTTAAGATTATAAAGTCGATCAATGTAAACAGCCGACCCTATTTCTTCCCTTCGAACATAAAAGTTCAAATATTCTTATTCTTTGTATTGATGGGATCCTGACTGGAAACCATTATTATATTACTTCTCTTACTAATATTCAGTCAGTATTGATCCAGTATTGAGGTTTATCACCCATTGTAGGACATTAGCGCCATTAAAGAGTTCAATAAACCTCTGACGAGAGGAGCAGTTGTCCCAAACAGAGACACGAGACTCTTCATAGATAATGATTAGGACAAACAGTTTGATTTCACACCGACTGCAGTTATCTGGTCCAGTGTGGAGCTGTGTGGAGCTGCTCTGACTGTAAGCTGCTTCTCTGCTGTCTGTCTACCTCCCTCTGTCTGTCTCTCTCTCTCTCTCTCTCTCTCTCTCTCTCTCTCTCTCTCTCTCTCTCTCTCTCTCTCTCTCTCTCTCTCTCTCTCTCTCTCTCTCTCTCTCTGCCGGGTCTCTGACATCCATCCGTCCGTCTCCCTCCTATCTCTCTGTCCATCCAGGCTGGATTGATGTAACCTGGGATGCTGGCGGCTCTAACTCTTACCGTATGGGCGCTGAAGGGAAGTTTGACCTCAAGCTTGCTCCAGGGTACGACCCTGAGTCGGCTGCCACAGCGCCGTCACCCAAACCTGTCTCATCCACTGTTTCAGGCCCCGCCTCCTCCACGGTGGGACCCTCTGTGACGCCGGCGGCCAGCGGCGGCACCACCACCACCACCTCGTCCTCGTCCTCCTCCACCTCGTCCTCCTCGCAGCAGCAGTCGTGGAGCAGCCTGGTGAAAAATAACTGTCCTGACAAGGGCGGGGCCGCGTCGCTCGGCGGGGCCAGCTCGTCCAGCAGGAAGGGCAGCAGCAGCTCCGTCTGCAGCGTCGCCTCTTCCTCCGACATCAGCCTGAGCTCCTCCGCCGGACTGCCGGGCGCGGGGGGTCTGCGGCTGGAGAGGAGGGCCGAGGGGCTGCTGCTCGATCACAGCTCTGGGGTGGGAGGAGTAATGGGGGTTGGGGTCGGCTCTGACGGACTGCAGCAGGAGCCGATCGTCGTGCTGTCCTCTGCGGCGGAGGGCGGGTCCGGCTCGGCATCCAGCTCCGGCACGCTCACCGCCGACACGCCAGCCCCCGGCGATGAAGCCAGGAACAAGGACTCGTCCACAGCGACCACCGACCCGGCAGCGGCTATCTCCATGGGGCTGGTGAGTGTCAGCTCCCCCGACGTCAGCTCTGTGTCGGAGTCATCCAGCAAGGACGTGCCCTCGCAGAGGCCCCTGTGCTCGGCGGCTAACGCCCGTCTGTCTGTCAGCTCCCTGCTGGCCGCCGGTGCTCCCATGAGCTCCAGCGCCAGCGTGCCCAACCTGTCGTCACGGGAGGCCAGCCTCATGGAGTCCTTCGTCCGCCGCGCGCCCAACATGTCCCGAACCAACGCCACCAACAACATGAACCTTAGCCGCAGCAGCAGCGACAACAACACCAACACACTGGGCAGGAACGTGATGAGCACTGCTAGTGAGTACTTATATTACAGTGTTTCCTCTATGTTGATTTTGGAGCGGCGGCCCGCCGCTGTTAAATTTCTGCCACCACGGTATCAGAAATGGGGCAGATGCACAATGTACTCACGGTTGCCTTTTAAATGATCCTGCCGACATAATGCCCCCCCGTTGGCTGCCGCTCACATTGCATGTTGTTCGGACAGGCCTGCCCCCACTGCTAAAAAAAATCCTAGAGGAAACACTGTATTACTTTACATTACTTTATATTACTGCACTGTCAGTGAGTAGATGAACTGCAGCAGTCAGTGTGAGTGAGCTGGTGAACGTTGCTGATGAACAGACAGAAGGTAAACGGGGCCTGTGTCCTGTTGGTTGATGCAGTCTGTACTAACTATCAGTACTTACTAACTGTAACAGCATTAAACTGGTTACTGCTGCACACTGATACAGATACTGATTTACTAAAGGGACGGTACAATGCTTTATACTTCCTCCTCTACATTTATTTAATTACTGATTACTCTGCAGATTCACATTATTAATACAAAATATAAATAATACTACTAATAAAAAGGCATTATTTATGTTAATAATACAGATAATCTGAAAGATATCTGATCCAGTAATCGATCCTGTTCCCCTCTCACCGTCGGTCCTCTTTCAGGGTTTAACTCTCCTCAGAATCAAACTCTTGTTTAAGGTTGGAAACAATAAATCGTTAAAGTCTAATAATGTTAAAGATGCACATTCCTAATAATAATTAATAGGAACATGAGCTGCATAATGTTTTATATTTAACCAATCAGTGAAGGGCTTTAGACTGGTTACTCAGTATCAGAACCAGAACCGGTCCCGGGATCCTGCCGGAGCACACAGTGGAACCGGCTCCCAGGCTCTGGTTCCTGCAGTCTGTTAAAGGTCCTAAAGAGCTCCGGGGATCCTGGATGGGTTCTATGGGTGTTACTGAGGTTGATTTGGACCTGAGAGCTGATACTGGGCGGGTGCTCCGGTCTGCATGAGCCTCCAACCAATCAGCAGCTGTTTCCAGTCAGCTGACTAGAGCTTAACGAGCTTCACCCGCTGCTTCGTCTCTTTGGTTTCTGACAAACTAACCGCCCTTTGTTTGTTTGTTTGTTTGTTTGTTTGTTTGTTTGCAGCTTCTCCTCTCATGGGCGCTCAGAGCTTTCCTAACCTCACCACCACTGGCACCACCTCCACCGTTACCATGTCAACCTCCATAGTAACCAGCAGCAATAACGTAGCCACAGCCACCACTGGTCTGTCGGTGGGCCAGTTGCTAAGCAACACCCTGACGACCAGCCTGACGTCCACGTCCAGCGAGAGCGACACGGGCCAGGAGGCTGAGTTCTCTCTCTATGGTTGGTCTCACACACACACACACACACAGAGAACAGACAGTCTGCTTCAACTAACCTGCTTCCTAACACAAATATTAAAATATCATACTTATTAACATTATTTTCTGCTGGTGATTATAAACTAATTAATATTAATTTCTGATAACAGCTTTAATTGATTGTGTTTCAGTCTGTCTGTTATTATTTTAGCTCTTTTTAAAGTTCTCTTCTCAGCGTTTGCAAGTTGTTGTAGTAATAATAATAATAATAATAATAATAATAATAATAATGTGAAGCGCTGTGTTTTAAGACGTTGTTTCCTCCTCTCTCTCTCTTTCTCTCTCTTCCAACCTGCTGCAGACTTCCTGGACAGCTGTCGCGCCAACACACTATTGGCCGAGCTGGACGACGAGGAGGACCTCCCGGAGCCCGACGATGACGACGACGAGAACGAAGACGACAATCAGGAGGACCAGGAGTACGAGGAGGTTCTGGTAATGGACCCTCTTGTGTGTTTTTATTGGTTAGACAGTGGCAGTTCAAGTAGTGAGCGACAGGAAGTGATGTCAGAGGGTGTGACGAGGGTGTGGCTGTCCCACAGGAGGAGGAGGAGTACGAGACCAAAGGAGGTCGCAGGAGGACGTGGGATGATGACTTCGTCCTGAAGAGGCAGTTCTCTGCTCTGGTCCCAGCCTTTGACCCCCGACCAGGAAGAACTAACGTCCAGCAGACCACCGACCTGGAGATCCCCCAGCCAGGTACCGCACACCTCCTCCTGTCTCACATATATATATATATATATATATATATATATATAATATGTATATGATCAAATCTGATCTAAATGATCTAATCCTTCTCAGACATTTTTCAAATATTAGTCCTTTATTAAGTTGAAACTGCAGTAAAATGTTGAATGATATATATATAAAAAAAAAAAAAAAAAAAAAAAAAAAAAAAAAAAAAAAGAAAAAAAAAAAAAAAAAAAAAAAAAAAAAAAAAATATATATATATAGTGTATATATATATATATATATATATATATATATATATATATATATATTGTATATATATATATATATAGTGTATATATATAAAGATATATATAATATATATATATATAAGTAAAAATATATATATATATATATATAAAGTGTATAAGTTATATATATATATATATATATATATATATATAAAAAGTGATATATATATATATAATATATATATATAAATATATATATATATATAATATATAAAGGTATATATATATATATATAAAGTATATATATATATAAAGTGTGTATATATATATATATATAGTGTATATATATATATAAAGTGTAATGTATAATATAAGTGTATATGTATATATATATAGTGTAATGTATATATATATAGTGTAAGTATAAAAGTGTAATGTATATATAAAGTGTAATGTATATATATATAGTGTATATGTATAATATAATGTATATATATAAAGTTAAATATATAATATGTAATGTATAAAAGTGTATATATATATATATGTAATGTATATAAAGTGTATATATATAAATGTGTATATATATAAAGTGTATATATATATAATGTGTATATATATATATATATATATAGTGTAAGTATATATATATAGTGTATATGTATATATATAAGTGTATATATATATATATGTAATGTATATATATAAGTGTATAGTATATATATATATGTATATATATATAATTATAGTATATATATATATTATATGTATAAAAGTATATATATATATAAAGTGTATATGTATATATATAAGTGTATATGTATATATATAAGTGTATATGTATATATAAAGTGTATATAATATATATATATATAATATAAAATGTATATATAAAAAGGTGTATATATATATATAAGTGTGTATATATATATAAAAGGTTATATATATATATATATAAATATAAAATGTATATATATAAAAAGGATAATATATATATAAGCAAATTTAATATTTTTTCTTTTTTTTTTCTTTTTTTTTTTTTTTTTTTTTTTTTCTTTTTTTTTTTTAAACTGCAGTAAAATGTTAATGATACAAATTAAAACTCTTTGAAACCAACAACAAAGCAGTCACAGCATGTATCTTCATTAATTAGAGTAATAATATGAGGTTATGTTGTGTAACCCTCAGTCCAACCTGGTTTACTAATCAATATAACTAAACAATTCAGTAAAACCAAAATAAAACCAATAATTAAACTAAAAATATTAACAGTGATAAATTCTAAACATCCAAAAGATATTTGAAAGAGTCGTAAAGTTTAACTTCACATACGCCTTCCTTTGTCTTCTGTCAGGAACTCCTCGTTCGGAGGTTCAGGAGGAGGTGGAGTGCGCCCCGTCTCCTCACCTCTCTCTCACCCTCAAGGTAAGAAAACCAAATATCAACTGAATGTCTCACAATCTAAATCTAAATGTGTTCATTTTAAGATGGGATTGTGAGTTTTTCATCTTTCCTTTGGGAGAAATTCAGACCTGGAGAATCAGTCAATCAATATTTTTTTAATTTTTTTTTAATTTAACCTTTATTTAACCAGGAAAAGTCCCATTGAGTTACAGTAACTCTTCTCCCAGGGAGTCCTGGCCAAGACTGGCGGCAAAAAGTTTAAAAAATATATATATATACATAAAAGACAGGACAAAGGTTACATACTACACCACAAATCTCTGTACATACACTATACGTACTAGAACACAAACAAGACATTACACTTAACTCAAGCTAACACAGACATACAACTTAAAGGGCACCTAGTTAAAAACAATTACACTGTTCTGTCAGAGTTGACTTTAATAATAATAATAAACTGTGTGTGTGTGTGTTCCAGGTGGCGGGACTGGGTACGACCCGCGAGGTGGAGCTCCCTCTGTCCAACTACAAGTCCACCATCTTCTACTACGTCCAGCGGCTGCTGCAGCTCTCCTGCAACGGAGCCGTGAAGACGGACAAGCTGCGACGCATCTGGGAGCCCACGTACACGTAAGAGGAGGGACGGTGTGGATGTGACGGGAGCCATTTCACAGATGTTTGAGTTTTTATTGTGGCTGTTCTGTCCGCAGGATAATGTACAGAGAGCTGAAGGACTCTGACAAAGAGAAGGAGAGCGGGAAGATGGTGAGTCACTTACAAACCTGAATCACAGCTCCAAGAAAAAGAATATCAATATTCTCATCTTCATCATCAGGAGGAGAAACACTGGACGTCATTCTGGATTCAGCTTTTGTTTTATTTTCAGCAGTTTAGACACAACTCGCCTCTTACTCTCCGTAGTCTCACTGCGGCAGGATGGGCCTAAAATAGTTGCTAGAAAACGGCATCATGTAAAAAGTTTGAATTCAGACTTTGTCGTGTCGGTACGCAAGACGACAAGCAAACAACTCCTAAAATGCTTGTTTTCTAAATGGAGTTTGGTTGCTGTGCTTCCAACCAACAGCTGTCACAGCGGACAGGTTGAGGAGATAAATCCACTTTTTAATCCCAAATGTTTCAAAAAATAAACGGTGTAATCTGGTGTGACTGCGGACTCGCAACCTGACCTCTGACCTGATTCCTTTCCCTCCTCCAGGACCTGTGTGAGCACAGCATCGGTGTCGGGGGTCGTTCTGGCGGTCTGAGCCCGAGCTCTGTTTCAGCCAATCAGAGCAGCGAGATCCTGGGCGTGGCCAGAGAGATGGCGCAGGCGAAGGCGGGCTGCAGCCAGAATGCCTGCGGGGTGGAGGACGTCCTGCAGCTCCTGCGCATCCTCTACATCATCGGAGGAGACGCGACCTCCAACGCGCGCACGCTGCAGGAGGGTACGGACGCAGGAGCACGAACAGTCGGGAGGTTTCTCTGTAGTTTGTTGTTCTGTATCGAGATTAATTTATTTCTTTGTGCAGATTTTGATGAGCTGCAGTTCAACGCGTCTCCAGAGGAGTTCACCAGCAAGAAGATCACGACCAAGATCCTTCAGCAGATCGAGGTCAGTTGGTTTTAAACGCTTCCTGTGCAGAGAGTGGGTTAGCGATCAGTGATGATGCTGGTTCTCAGTGGTTGTTGCAGGTGATAGTGGATGCTAACGCCTCGCTTTGTTGTTGTTTCCCAGGAGCCTCTGGCTCTGGCCAGCGGAGCTCTGCCTGACTGGTGTGAACAGCTCACCTCCAAGTGTCCTTTCCTCATCCCCTTTGAGACCCGACAGCTCTACTTCACCTGCACAGCGTTTGGAGCCTCCAGGTGAGTCCCAACACAAACAACAACAAATGCAAAGAAAATAAGTTAAAAATAAACACAAATGTTCAGTTAAAAGCATGTTAGGTTGTGGGAAACTCCTAAAACCCCTAAAACCTAAGGAAAGATAATAAAATGAGACGATTGCGACCTTCCTACCGGCTCCAAATTGTCTGATCCATCACAATCGTTTGCCTCCGAACTTATCAGTTTCTTTTATTGACGCCGGTACTGTTCACATCTGAACTGATACCGAACCCAAAAGTACCTTTTCTCAGTACTTTTCTCTCTGTGTAATAACAAATCAAAGCTGTAAACTCCCCTCACTACTGCAGTGCTTGTACACTGTAATATTTCACTGTAAACAGTATTCAAGTCGCATAAAGCTTCATAATAATCCCGCCAAACTGAAATCCAGAGAGCAAATTTAACCAGGACATCTGGTCAGTATCGCCACCTTCATCGTACCTGGAGGGTTCTAACGTTAGCTGTGGCATCACACAGTCTTCGTGCTCTGACTCACTGTGACTGGAACAAACTGCAGGCGAAGGTGGATCGGTACCCAACCCTACAGGTGTAAAACAAACCGGTTGTGTCTGCAGGGCGATCGTGTGGCTCCAGAACCGGCGGGAGGCGACCATGGAGCGCTCCCGGCCGTCAACTACGGTGCGGCGGGACGACCCCGGCGAGTTCAGGGTGGGTCGGCTTAAACACGAGCGAGTCAAAGTCCCCCGAGGGGAAGCCATGATGGAGTGGGCCGAGTCCGTAATGCAGCTGCACGCTGACAGGAAGTCCGTGCTGGAGGTGAGAGGTCGACGAGACACGATGCTACGTGTAGACTCATTCATACGTTCATTATATATATATATATAACTTATATTAAGATAGAACTTAAGACACATTCAGTTGGACGACCTGTGATCAAACTACAGAGGCTGCAACATGTGTCCGTCTGTCCGTCCCCAGGTGGAGTTTCAGGGTGAGGAGGGAACAGGTCTCGGCCCGACTCTGGAGTTTTACGCTCTGGTGGCTGCAGAGTTTCAGAGGACGTCACTGGGGATCTGGCTGTGTGACGACGACTTCCCCGACGACGAGTCCCGACAGGTGAGAGTCCCGAGCTGTGCCGTAGGTCCAGTACAGTCAGTGTGGGATGAGTTGGATCAATACAGATTGAATCAGTCAGTCACTGAGCCTCTTCTGTGTCTCCTCTTCAGGTGGACCTGGGCGGCGGTCTGAAGCCTCCCGGGTTCTACGTGCAGCGCTCCTGCGGCCTGTTCCCGGCTCCATTCCCTCAGGACAGCGAGGAGCTGGAGCGAATCACCAAGCTCTTCCACTTCCTGGGCGTCTTCCTGGCCAAGTGCATCCAGGACAACCGGCTGGTGGACCTGCCCATCTCTCAACCCTTCTTCAAGCTGCTCTGCATGGGGGACATCAAGTCCAACATGAGCAAGCTGCTGTACCAGTCCCGCAGCTCGCCGCAGGGCCACGACCCCGAGCGGCCCCACCTGCAGCCCTTCCTGCTGCTGTCTGAGGTGCAGTCGGAGGCGTCCACCGAGGAGAGCCAGGAGACGTACTCCGTGGGCAGCTTCGACGAGGACTCCAAGTCCGAGTTCATTATGGACCCCCCGAAACCCAAACCGCCGGCCTGGTACCACGGCATCCTCACCTGGGATGACTTCCAGCTCGTCAACCCACACAGGTGAGAGCGGAGACAGCGGCCGTTCATTATCGAGAGTATTTCTGGTCACAGGCACTGTACATGACCTCCTCTTCCTCCTCTTCCTCCTGCAGGGCGAGCTTCCTGAAGGAGGTGAAGGAGCTGGCGGTGAAGAGGAGGCAGATTCTGGCCAGTAAGAGTTTATCCGAAGATGAGAAGAACACCAGACTGCAGGACCTGATGCTGAGGAACCCGCTGGGCTCCGGACCCCCCCTCAGTGTTGAGGACCTTGGGTAAGGGACACACACACTCACACACACACACACACACACACCTCCACACACACACACACACACACACACTCACACTCACACTCACACACACACTCACACTCACTGTTGTTGTCTGTGTGAATAATGAGTCTGTGTCTCTGCAGGTTGAACTTCCAGTTCTGTCCGTCCTCAAAGGTCCACGGGTTCTCAGCTGTGGACCTGAAACCTAACGGAGACGACGAGGTAAAAAACACTTTCACACACATTCACACCGTCTGTGGTCGGGTTGTAATGTGGTCGAGTCCTAACGTTCATACTGTGTCTGTCTGTCTGTCTGTCTGTGTGTGTGTGCTGTCTGTCTGTGTGTGTGTAGATGGTGACCATGGAGAATGCGGAGGAGTACGTGGAGCTGATGTTTGACCTGTGTATGCACACCGGCATCCAGAAGCAGATGGAGGCCTTCAGAGGTATGTACACACATCGTCATGGTAACGGCCCACTGTGCAGTCCTCGTCAGTTAGTGTTTATAAATGATTAATATTAATTCCTCCTCAGAGGGTTTCAACCGAGTGTTTCCGATGGAGAAGTTGAGCTCATTCAGTCACAAAGAGGTTCAGATGATCCTCTGCGGCAACCAATCACCTTCCTGGACTGCTGATGACATCATCAACTACACTGAACCAAAGCTGGGTTACACCAGAGACAGGTACGTCTCCGCAGACAGCTGTCTATCATCATCATTATTATTATTATTATTATTATTATTATTATTAACTCATTAACTGTCCCTTCAGTCCCGGCTTCCTGCGCTTCGTCAGAGTTCTGTGCGGGATGTCGTCTGACGAGAGGAAGGCGTTCCTCCAGTTCACCACCGGCTGTTCCACGCTGCCCCCCGGCGGCCTCGCCAACCTCCACCCCCGCCTCACCATCGTCAGGAAGGTAAGGTCGCTCTCTGATTGGCTCTGCCGCCCTTCAAGTCACGTGGTAGTTACTGATGTTCTGATGGTTTTGCTGTGTGACTCTGATTGGCTGCTGTAGGTCGACGCCACCGACTCCAGTTACCCATCAGTCAACACGTGCGTCCACTACCTGAAGCTTCCCGAGTATTCCTCCGAGGACATCATGAGAGAGCGCCTGCTGGCCGCCACCATGGAGAAAGGCTTCCACCTCAACTGACCGCCGCCCGCCCACCGCCACACTGAGCATGCTCCTCCAGTCCGTCTCGCCGCCCGCCGCGTGATTGACAGATCAGCCAGCCAATCCAAACCAGCCGACTGACTGAGCGACCGCCTGCCGGAGGACGAGGAGGAGGATCAATGTCGCAGAATAAAATTAAAGAGAAGCTCACATCCTTTAACCTCCCTCCTTCATCGTCTCCTTCATCACCTGAGCCGCTGTGTGTGTGTGAGAGAGAGTGTGTGTGGACCCTCCTCCTCCTCATCTTCCTCCTGTTAGTGCCTGGTTTGACTCGTAGCTTCTGTTTTCAGCTCCTCCTCCTCCTCCTCCCAACAATCATGCTTCTCCTCCTCTTCCTCCCTCTTTTTGTTTTTATTTTGTTTTATTGCTTTTTTGTTCCCGTGTGCGTGCGACAGTTTTCGGGTTGTTTTCTGACCAGCTGTTAGAGGTCAAAGGTCAGAGTGCATTTGGTGTTCTTTTACAATGAAGCTATAGAGACAGAAACACTGGGCGTGTGCGAGGCACATCTGAAGAGAAGAAAACAAAATGTAAGAAGCTCTGCTCTCCCTTGTATTTTCTTTGTATATTATAAACATTTATTTAACTCAAGTTGCAGTTTGAGGTAAACAGATATTTTCAAATGTGTATGCTCCAAAAAAAATAATCATTAAAATGTTTGCAAAGTATGAAGTAAAGGCGGAGTCCTGTGGTCTGTGCTACGTGCTAACAGTTAGCTCCTGGTGAGGTCGGCTCTGAGGCGGCGCTGACTGAAGCCTTACAGAGACTCACTGCTGGAGGCCCCCTCTAGTGGCCCCCTCTTGTGGCCCCCCTCTAGTGGCCCCCCTCTAGTGGCCCCCCTCTAGTGGCCCCCCTCCTGTGGCTCCTGTGGCCCCCTCTAGTGGCCCCCCTCTAGTGGCCCCCTCTAGTGGCCCCCTCTAGTGGCCCCCTCCTGTGGCCCCCTCTGTGGCCCCCCTCTAGTGGCCCCCTCCTAGTGGCCCCCTCCTATGGTCCCCCTAGTGGCCCCCTCGTGGCCCCCTCCTATGGTCCCCTCAGTGGCCCCCTCTAGTGGCCCCCCCATGGTCCCCCTAGTGGCCCCCTCAGTGGCCCCCTCCCATGGTCCCCTCAGTGGTCCCCCTAGTGGTCCCCTCAGTGGCCCCCTCCTATGGCCCCCCTCCTATGGTCCCCCTAGTGGCCCCCTCTAGTGGCCCCCTCCTATGGCCCCCCTCCCATGGTCCCCCTAGTGGCCCCCTCTAGTGGCCCCCTCCTGTGGCCCCCTCTAGTGGCCCCCCCTAGTGGCCCCCTCTGTGGCCCCCCTCCTATGGTCCCCCTAGTGGCCCCCTCCAGTGGCCCCCTCCTATGGTCCCCTCTAGTGGCCCCCCTCTAGTGGCCCCCTTCCTAGGTCCCCCCTAGTGGCCCCCTCTAGTGGCCCCCTCCTATGGTCCCCCTCGTGGCCCCCCCCCCTCCTATGGCCCCCCTCCTATGGTCCCCCTAGTGGCCCCCTCTAGTGGCCGCCCTCTAGTGGCCGCCCCCGCCCTCTAGTGGCCCCCTCCTGTGGCCCCCTCTAGTGGCCCCCTCCTGTGGCCCTCCTCTTGTGGCCCCCTCTATGTGCCCTCCTCTAGTGGCCCCCTCTAGTGGCCCCCCTCCTGTGGCCCCCTCTGGTGGCCCTCCTCTAGTGGCCCCCCTCTAGTGGCCCCCTCAGTGGCCCCCTCTGGTGGCCCTCTCTGGTGGCCCTCCTCTAGTGGCCCCCCCTCTAGTGGCCCCCTCCTGTGGCCCCCTCTAGTGGCCCCCTCCTGTGGCCCTCCTCTTGTGGCCCCCTCCTAGTGGCCCTCCTCTAGTGGCCCCCCTCTAGTGGCCCCCCTCCTGTGGCCCCCTCTGGTGGCCCTCCTCTAGTGGCCCCCTCTAGTGGCCCCCCTCTAGTGGCCCCCCTCCTGTGGCCCCCTCTGGTGGCCCTCCTCTAGTGGCCCCCCTCTAGTGGCCGCCCTCTAGTGGCCCCCTCTAGTGGCCCCCTCTAGTGGCCCTCCTCCTGTGGCCCCCCTCTAGTGGCCCCCTCTAGTGGCCCCCTCTGGTGGCCCCCTCTGGTGGCCTCCTCTAGTGGCCCCCTCCTGTGGCCCCCCTCTAGTGGCCCCCTCTAGTGGCCCCCCTCTAGTGGCCCCCTCTGGTGGCCCCCTCTGGTGGCCCCCTCAGTGGCCCCCTCTGGTGGCCCCCTCTGGTGGCCCTCTCTGGTGGCCCTCCTCTGTGGCCCCCTGTGGCCCCCTCTGGTGGCCCTCTCTGGTGGCCCTCCTCTGTGGCCCTCCTCTAGTGGCCCCCCTCTAGTGGCCCCCCTCTAGTGGCCCTCCTCCTGTGGCCCTCCTCCTGTGGCCCCCCTCCTGTGGCCCCCTCCTGTGGCCCCCTCCTGTGCCCGGGGGAAGAGTGGGGGGTGCCGTCCCCGGAGGTCGCTGATTGGTTGATTTGGTGCAGACTAAGTTGAAACCAGGTAGTATCGGTTGTTTGTGGTGACCGTGGACAATAAATGTGGACGCAGGAGAATATTAGTTTCTGGGTGAATCTTTAATCAGCTGATTGTCGAGTTCATGCTCACTATACACTGCTAACTAGCATGCTAACATGCTAACCAGAGTTCAGACGTCTGACGATCCGTGACATCACTTCCTGTGTTTGAGTCTCAGCTGTCGGCCATCTTGTCGAGGGCGGTGAGCGGCGCCAGGACGCGGCTCTTGTTGGTCTCCACGATGTGTCCGTTCTGGATCATCTCGTCCAGGAGGATGTGGACGCGGTCCAGGTTGAACATGATCTGAAGGCGGAGTCAAAGAAAGCAAACAGGAAACAGACAGACAGGAAGTAGCAGCGTGGGATGGAAGGATACGTCGAGCTCGCTCTGTTGGAGACAAACGCCGTTATCAGACGGGAACAACAACAACAACAACAACAACAACAACAACAACAACAACAACAAGGTAAATGTAGTGAACTCACCACCCGGCTGAAGTATTTATCCAAAACCTCCACGAAGTTATGAACCAGCTCGTAGACGGAGAGTTCGTTCTGAGGAGACAAACAGTCACTGTAGGACGACCTTTGACCTTTCACTGGCTGTAGGACGACCTTTGACCTTTCACTGGCTGTAGGACGACCTTTAACCTTTAGGGGTTCCCTCACTCACCTCGCTGTCTGTGACTCCAACGACGATGTACAGCGCGGCGTACTGACGGTAGATCAGTTTGAAGTCTTTGTACTCCACAAAGGAACACTGCGACCAATCAGAGAGCAGCACCGTTACAGGACCGCAGACAGACAGACAGACAGACAGACAGACGGACAGACAGACAGACAGACGGACAGACAGACAGGCAGACGGACAGACAGACAGACAGACGGATAGGCAGACGGACAGACGGATAGGCAGGCAGACGGACAGACAGACAGACAGACAGGCAGGCGGACAGACAGACAGACAGGCAGACGGACGGACGGACGGACGGACAGGCAGACAGACGGGCAGACAGACAGATGGGCAGACAGACAGACGGGCAGATGGGCAGACAGGCAGACAGACAGACAGGCAGGCAGACGGACAGGCAGGCAGACAGGCAGACAGACAGACAGACAGGCAGGCAGACAGACAGGCAGACAGACAGACGGGCAGACAGGCAGACAGGCAGACTGGCAGACTGGCAGACAGACAGACAGGCGGACAGACGGACAGGCAGACAGACAGACAAGCAGGCGGACAGACAGACGGACAGGCGGACAGACAGACAGACAGGCAGACAGACAGGCAGACAGACAGACAGACAGACACACACCTGGTCCTTCTTGCGGCTCAGGCAGCAGCGGACCACGTCGGCCTCCAGCGCCGCTCTCCGGCTCAGCTCCACCGGTTGGTAATATCGCGACAGTCTGGTCTGACCCTGCCGGTTCACCATCAGCACGAAGGTTATCATCCTGAGAGCCTGTGGACTCAACCAGCACACTGCCTTAACGCCACCGCGGATCCGGGTCTTTGGGTTTTACGGTGAAAGTAAAGCTGGTGGGGCCAATCACTGAATTTAAAATCAGGTGTTTTATATGTTTATAGTGAATTAAATATTATATACAGAATTCAAATATATCTGAACTACGATGGTTACATATAATCTGTGGAAGGAAGTGATCGGACTATAACGGATCAATACTCTGATAGATCAAACAGAATAAAAACTGGCGGTAAATAAATAAATAAATAAATAAATAAATAAATAAATAAAGGATTGTATCAGACCGGTTACTCGGACAGCGGAGTTTCCGAGGAGCACTTGAAGGCAGCACATAAACACAAACAGTTTATTTACTTAATAATAATAATAATAAACCTTTTTACTACGACGTTATAAATACAGCACAGAGCTCCGGTATGACGGTTATTGATTACTAATGGCAACTTACCGACAGCTGTTAGCTTAGCTTGTAGCCGAACTGTAGCTAAATGAGCCCCATCACAGGCTAACAACAAGCTAACAACAAGCTAACAACAGGTTAGCCGCCGTTAGCCGCCGTTAGCCGCTGTTAGCCGCCGTTAGCCGCTGTTAGCCGCTCACAGTTGAATTAAAGTGGAATTAGAAAGACAGAAAGACGCAGAAGCTTCCGTTACCGGAGATAGCGAGCTAACGACAGCGGTTAACATTTCTAACGCATGCGCAGTAAAGCCCTCATCTGGCGCATTCAGGGACAACCGGTGAATAAGAACTTCCTACTCAGACTGTATTATCTTCATTATAACAGAAACATTTTAATTCTATTGATCAAAGTAAAACTGAAACAGTGTAAATGTAGGGTACAATCTAATAATTGATTAAAGTATTTCTGAAACTGATTGGAAGCTCGGAGGGGACGCTGTCTTTGCTGCGTATTTAATTACATTATGGAATAATCTGCCTCTGCTCGTTAAACAGGCCTCTTCTCTGTCTGTTTAAACCTAAAACCTCTTCTCTGTCTGTTTACAACCTAAAACCTCTTCTCTGTCTGTTTAAACCTAAAACCTCTTCTCTGTCTGTTTACAACCTAAAACCTCTTCTCTGTCTGAGTTTAAAACCTCTTCTCTGTGGCCTTTGACACGGAGTAAGATGTCGACTTTATTTACTTGATTTGATTTCTTATTTTGATTGCTGTTTAATGCGTGGCTATTATTTTTACTCATGTTTTATGTCTTTTCATTTTATTGTTGTATTTTATGTTATTTTGCGCCTCATGTGAGCTGTAATGTCTTTTATTTATGATGTCTTATTTATTCTCCTGTACAGCACTTTGGTCAACTTTGGTTGTTTTAAAGTGCTTAACAAATAAAGTTGGATTGGATTGATCTTATAAATGGAAATATAATAAAAGACAAACAATAAATAAACATTCATTGCTGAATGTGGTCAGAAACTGTTCTCGTTCAGCTCTGAACAGAAGAAATATCTTAAAGAAAAACTGCATCTGTGAGTTAATAAATGAATCTTTGGTGTCTTTATATTCAGAATATATAATTATATTTCATACAGACGCCTTTAAATGTTTAAAATGACGGCTAAAGGCACCCGAGGGTCCACAATGATTCTGGTTGTGTTGCATCCATACGACCACTGGGTGGCGTCACAGGCGTACATTTCTAATTCTACACATAGTGGCTTCACTTAACATAAAGGTAGTGGCTTTAATTTGTGTTGTATTATATTATATTATATTATATTATATTATATTATATTGTGTTGTATTATATTATATTATATTGTAATACTGAACAAACAGGATGAAGCATCCAAAAAGACACAGCCGAGTTTCACCAGCTGACTCAGGTTGGTTGGAGGAAAGTTCACCGTAAACGCAAACATATGGATTTATATTTTATTCAATCAATTATATATACTGCTTCTTTTTTTATTATTTAAATCTTTTGAGAAGCAGTGCCACTCGCTGGGAGATCTGAATCCAGCTGGGAGTTCTGATTTCCTACGTTTTCCCTGGGCTGTGAAGTTACACAATGTATTTGTTGTTCTTCATAAATATTTAATGTGTTTTACAATTGAATTAATTTCTACATTATAATATAAAACTTTATAATGTAATGTTTGGTTTACTCGTATAGAAAGAACTGAACAGGGGAGTAATAGATTACATGTAACAGAGTTATCAGGATACAGAATAAAGTAACTGTAATCCATTACAGTTACTTTAATACCATTACTGACTATATGTTTATGTAATTTAAGTAATTAGTAATTCGGATTACATTTATAAAGTAACCTGTTGAAAGTTAATGATTCAATATTATTATTTATTTCAATAAAGTTAAAAACATGAATCTGATAGAAGGACATTAGGACGCTGTTTAAATATTTAAAGTATTTTATTATTTTATAAAAATAAAAAAAGGGAAAGCATTGAGGATGTATCGTTCCCGGCATGCACCGCGGCTGGGTTCTCCCTCCGCCACCGTCCAGAGAGAGAGAGAGAGCAGTAATGGCGGCCGGGTAGCTCCACACACAGACACCGCGTCCGCATTCAGCCGCACTCACCGCAGCCCTCCGGGGGCCAGCAGCCTCTCTCACCGCGGCGGAGCCAGCGCCACAGACACGGAGCGGAGACCCGGGTTCTGGCGGGACGGGAATCACTGAACGGGCCGCGGCGGATCGGGACTTTCCTCATACTTTACTAAAGAAAAAAAAACATGGATGAGCACCCCGGCGGAGGAGGAGGGGTCGGAGCGGGAGCCCCCCGACAGCCGCCGCAGCAGCAGCAGCAGCAGGGGAGCAACGGCACCGGAGGAGTCATGGTACCGCACCAACCGGACGAGCTGCCCCGGCCCCAGCAGCAGTACACCATCCCCGGCATCCTGCACTACATCCAGCACGAGTGGGCCCGGTTCGAGATGGAGCGGGCGCACTGGGAGGTGGAGCGGGCCGAGCTCCAGGTTAGCTTAGCACAAGCTACGAACAACAACAACCCAGGGTGGCGAAGTCAAGGCCCCGCCCCCTCCTCCGCCTCTGATTGGTCGGGGTTTAGACACGAGGCGTGCTATTGGTTGGTGGTGGGGGGAGATTGTCAGTGTGAGCCAATCAGAGGCGGAGCAGGGCGGGACATGACTTCACCATCCTGGGAATGAGAAATAACTCGTCCGCTGTAATATTACCGGTTAAAATCAAATGTTTGATAAATATTGATAAAGGATGCTGTTTGCTGAGGATTAGCCACATTAGCTGTCCCTCCCGAACCGTTACTCTACAGCTGCTAACGTCCACGGCTAACCCAATGTTGGTATCCTAGCTCGCTGGCTAAGTGGCTAAGCTAACGGGAACGGATAGCGGAATGCGGCTAGGCTAACCGTTAGCTTCACGTCGCTGTCCAAAGGTAACTTAGCACTTAGCATTCCGCGCTGTGGCCACTCTCCCCCGTTAGCTCACGGGCTTATTACCGCTGTGATATCATCGAAACGTCCCATTGATGAAGTCACTGATGAAGAGGAGCAGAAGAGAATCCAGCTGACTGTCAGCTAATCTCCACATTCAGCCATTTTGGTTCGTCAGCTGTTGGTTGAGTGTTTACAGTCTGAGCTTCATTTACAATATTCACAGCTACTGGGACTTCACCTCTTCATCACATGTCGCTGTGCAGCTGTAGAAAGTGTTCATACACAACCTGGAGATGTGTTCAATACCGTTTACAATCATTTATACTCTGTACAGTAACAGGAAGGCTGATGGCTGGAAGCTGTACTGGCTCTGGTTTGTGGTACAGTGAAGTGTAATTGTTCATCTTGAAGCTTGTGAGCATCGGCTGTTGTCTATATAGGAGACCAGGCGGCGTTAAATAAGAGTTTCTGATGAGTGTTTGTGGAGCAGACAACCCTCATGTCTTCCAGAATCACCTGGAAGTTGAATAAAATGACCAAATATGGAAATAATCGGTGTTATCCTGGAACATTTTAATAGCCTGTCTACTAGATTACTACCATATAACCAGAATGATACCGTAACTGGAACCAAACGGTTATTATCAATCTGTAATTGTCTTCACCTGAATCCTACGACAGGTTTCTGAGTCTCAGACAGACGCAGTGATTTAGTGACCGATGCTGCTGGTTGGTTTATCAGTGCTTCAATGTCACTTTATGTCGGATATATTTTATGTTTTGTTGTTGTCGAGGACACAAAACTAATTCCAATCAACTGTGGTTGATACGGCGATAAATTATTGAACGTTTATAGATCCAGGCGGCGTCACGCTCCTCCTCCTCCTCCTCCTCCTCCTCTTCCTCAGGGTGAATTTCAGAGTGTAGATCTGTTCATTCAGGCTGGGGAGAGCTGAAATGTGTGAAATGTGGAGCAGTTCATGTCTTTGTCATAACACACCCTGCAGCAGGCAGCCTGAAGAGTGTGTGTGTGTGTGTGTGTGTGTGTGTGTGTGTGTGTGTGTGTGTGTGTGTGTGTGTGTGTGTGTAATGACAGGGTCTCCGTACACTCTGTGTTTGCTCTGACTTGTTGCATTGGGACACTGGATGCCTTCAGCATGACTCTGTCAGAGTTCCTGATAAGAGTCGAACTCACGGAGCGAAGGTGTCGACTGTTAGCGTTCAGGGCAACAAATGCTCGACCAATACGGCGTATTGATCGTGTGGCTGCTTGCATTTGAACTTTTAGGAAGAGTTTTTAATAAACTGTAAGTTTTACAATCAAAGCTGATTTTATTGTTTACTTCCATTTAAGAGTTTAAAAGAGAGTGACCTACAGATGAATATGGATTTATTAGTCATTATACTGTCAGGACCTGTTGGGAGAGACTCAGTCACGTAGGTTTAAACACACAACGATTTCAAGACTCCCGATTACAAGTAAGGATGTCCCGATTGATAAAGCCTTTTTAACTGATCAGTATCGTCTATATTGAGCTATCAGTCCCTCCAGGAAGCGGCAGTCGCAACAATTAACACAAGTTCGACCAATCTCTGCACATCCCGGACCGAGCTAACAGCAGTTAGTGGTTAGCTACTGATCAATCCGTCCATCAGAAGCTCTGTGGGTTTGTGTTAACGCGGTGAGATGATGTCAGAGAGCTGAGGAGACGTGATGATGGAGGTTTAACCAGCTGACAGTGAGCAGAGGAAGCAGATCCTCCACAGACAGACGTCCACCTGCTGTACCACTGTTGCTGTTGTTGATCCGCACAGAGACTTCAGAGACACACACACACTCATTCTGTGTTCAGTGTCGGGCCTCGTTATATCAGGAAGTGGAGGTCACATGTTCTACCTGTGTGGTTTTATTGGAAGTCATGTGAAACTGAATTATGGGCTGTCAGATTGTTTCAGATTTCAGACGGGAGGACTCGATCCTGTCTCACTCTCTGCTGTCATTTGGATATTGCACTCGTCCATACGGTGACTAATACTCTGATTACTGTGCGGCTCTGAAGCAGCTCCAGCTCTCGGTTTGAAACGGGCTGATGGAACCGCAGAGTGGCGGCGGAGAAGATGCGTCCGGTTAAAGCTCCACAGGAAGCAGCAGCAGATGAGTTTGATGGTCCGGGCTTGTTAAAAGGACCCGAGCTGTAAAATATTGATGCTGAGTTGGTATCTGTTGGCATCAGAGCGAGGAGCACCGACTTCCTGTTTGTCTCCAGTAAAGACGCCGAACAGCTCGGTCAGCGCCGGCGTCAGGAGGCCGACCGCCGTGCTGACGACCCACCGAACCGGCTGCTAGCCTGATTAGCTACTGATGTGGCGGTAAAGGTACACGCAGTCTCGACTCGATTCTTTATTCAGGCTAAAATATAAAGGAGTCTCTTGCTTTCTGAAACTGTTGGACACTTCACACAGGGTCGAGTCTCGCTCTGTCATCGCCTTACGTCCTGCGTGATGGGCTCTGGTCTGGATGTCGGGAAAACAGAAACAGTATTTATAGTTCTGGTTTATTGGCAGCTCGTTACCGTCACCAGATAGGACCAATCTCCATTCTTTAATTCTTTCCTTTGCTGAAAGTGTAATATATATAATATATAATATATCTGTCAAACAAACCCAAAGCAAATCAATATATCATCAATTTTAAATCTTTGAGTTGTGTCTCTGAGCCTGCGCCACACGAACTTCTCTTCACTATCAAAGTAATCTGGTGGTAGTTGTCTGTGCGTCCACAGCTACGCTGCAAACTGGAGCTGATAAAAGCTAATTTGGCAACTTTTAATGGAGCCAATTTGCCAAAATCTGAACAAAAATAGGTAAAAAATAAAGTTGAAGCAGATCGCAGACACTTCCTGTTAGCATCAGCAGCTCCCTTTAACGCTAACGTTGGTTCGTCGACTACTTAAGACGTTAGATTTTCCAGAAAACGTAACATAACTTTTATAATATAAAATAATAAATAAACTAATTTCACACAGCCTAGCTCATAGCCAGGAGGTCAAAGGTCGACTCTGTGTTTTGGTAAAAGAGGGCAGGGCTGCAGGACGGCAGGCTGTAATCAGGCAACCTGGCCTACTGGGCCCTGCTCTGACAGCCCGATCCCAGCTGGACGCTAAAAGTAGACCGTCCCGAAATAACACACACACACACACACACACACACACACACACACACACACACACACACACACACACACACACACACACACACACACACACACACACTCTTAATGACGCAGTTGTTCAGAGGAATGGCCCTTAAGACCTGATCTGTCAGCCTAGTAAATCTGGGCCAGTGAGCTCACTTCTTCTTCTTCATCATCGTCAGCCCTGCGCTCTGACCTCACTGCAGCTCCCCAAGGAGCGCTTGATTCATGTTCACCAGGTGCACTGGCCGGGAGGGGTGGTGGGTGCGACTTCAGCCGAGAACTCGCTAGAAACAGTTCGGATCCAAACGAAGTTGACTCCAACACAATAATCCGGTCCGTCCACTTGGAGCTCTCTCACGTCTGATCAACAACAAACACTGAATAAAGCAGTTCCACCTTAAACACAGTGAATAAAGCAGTTCCACCTTAACAATCACTGCTTCTCCCACGCTGTTGGACAGACAAAGGACGTCCCGGAGGGGCTGCGAGCCGAGCTGCTGCTAACGTTAGCTCAGCTTGTTTCTCTGATAACTTAAGATCCAGACGTCCGATGACTAAAATCCTTCATCCGGTTCAAATCTAGAGTTAAAAAGCACCAAGATCTAAACAGTGGATGGTAACAATGTGGCTTCAGACTGGATCAACAGTCAATGTATGACAGCTTCTGGCAGACAACCACAACGCTGACGCAGGCACAAAGGGGATATGACACCTTTGATTATAGATTATTGATTTAATTGAATGTGTCCCTGTGGTTCAATAAGAGACCTACAGGTAAATTATATGAGTTCAACATTAACGTAATGAGAGTACAATGTCTGACAGGATCTATGGGCAGTAAAAGCGTGATGTGTGATGTCACAGTCAGCTTCCTGTAACTGTGAGTGACTCACAGTGACATCACAGTGACATCAGCGCTCTGTCCACTGTTGTTTTTGATGCATTTGTCCTTTAATTTAATTTAATTCAGCTCTGAGACGTTGGCTTGTTTACAGCGTCTGAGGCTGCTGGCACACGTATGTGTTCTGGTATGTCGGAGGGAGCTCGGGGGGGTGGTGTGGAGCTGTGGCTGTCAATCACACAGCCGGCCAATCAGAGCACGGCTGAGTGAGTTGGGTCTGTTACGTAATCCTCCTCCCAGACTTCCCTGTTCACTCACTCCCTCTCTGCCTGTCCCTCTTTTGGCCTAGGCGGCGGCGGCAGGGGGGGGACCTCTAGTTTCCCCGTCGTCATGGCGACCCTCACTAGAGGAAGTCGCGACCCCCAGTTTGCCTCCGAATCCCCCCTGTTGCCATGGGCAACCTGACAGAGTGTGTGTGTGTGTGTGTGTGTGTGTGTGTGTGTGTATAAATAGCCGTCAGCCTGCGGCCGTCGTCAGCGTCGGGTTTCAGGAGCAGCTGCTCACAGACAGACAGATGGACAGAAAGACAGACAGGTGGGCTGACAGACAAATGGACGAACAGTGAGACAGGTGTAGGTAGTCAGACAGGAGGTGCTGCAGGTCGCTGGAGCCGTCTGTCTTCACTCACTGTCTGTACTGATTGATGACAGTTCAAGGTCTTCAAACTTTTTCTGTTCAGCTGAACCTGATCAGATTATTCTGATATATCTATATCTATATATCTATATATATATAGATATAGATATATAGATAGATAGATATATAGATATATCAGTCCCTCCAGAGTATTTTTGTGATTGTTGTGGGTAAAAATCCTTGATTATGCGGCTCATTTTCTTAAAAAATGCGATGGAATATGCGGGATATTTATGCAATTTTATGCGATGAAAACGGTAACTTGCAAAAACTGCGGCTTCATCGCGGGTTTGCAGCTTTTCGATGACGTTCACGTCGCTTCATTACGTCACTTCATAACGTTCCCATGGCAACAGGAGGAAATGGCTGCTCTTGTGTGAAGTAAACGAAACATTTTTTAACTTTCTGCTAAGATATATCTGACTTTTTTGCAACGAAAATGCGGGGATTATGAAATCATGCAAGCCCCGCATATTTTGTGCAGAAATCTGCAAAATGCAGCCCCCGCATAAACATGCAGACTTTGGCTGATTATGCATTGAATTATGCGATCGCATAATCGCGTTTTTCTGGAGGGATTGGTGTATATATATATATTATGTTTTATTGTTCCTCAACCAGTGTGCTCTTTATGTTAGCCTGCAGCTACCCAGAGTAAGACGCCACTGGAAGTGCAGCTAAGTGCAACAATAGCGCTCTAAACCGAAGTTGAAGTTGTGGCGACACGCATTCGTTCGTGATTTCACCTTTGACCTCTGATTGTCAGTCCGGTGGTTGACTACACAAATTAATCTGTCTGTCTCTCTCTCTCTCCCTCCCTCTCTCTCTCTCTCTCTCCCTCTGTCTCTCTCTGTCTCTCCCTCTGTCTCTTTCTTTCTCTCTCTCTCTGTCTGTCTCTCTGTCTCTCCCTCTGTCTCTCTCTCTCTCTCTCTCTCTCTCTGTCTGTCTCTCTGTCTGTCTGTCTGTCTCTCCAGGCGAGGATAGCGTTCCTGCAGGGAGAGAGGAAAGGTCAGGAGAACCTGAAGAATGACCTGGTTAGAAGAATAAAAATGTTAGAATACGCTTTAAAACAGGAAAGGTAAGAAATGATGAGTCCTTAACAATCATCCTCTTCCTCTTCCTCCTCCTCCTCATCATCAGAGTTTACATTGATTTCCTATCAGATAACCCGTCACTGCCATATCAGACTAATGTCTTTCACCTTCGTTAATCTTCATCAATCACATAAAACACCTCAGATTTGACTTTATTCCTTTTTATATTTATACATCATTAATGTTCAGTTCTGCTTCCCTGTTGTACTTATTGATTATTGATAAGGTGTATTGATCAGTAAGACGTTAGAAAGAGCTGCAACCAGCCGACTGAATAATGTGTTTCTCTTTGTTTCAGAGCGAAATATCACAAGTTAAAATATGGAACAGAGTTAAATCAGGGGGAGATGAAGATGCCAAGCTTTGAATCAGGTGGGTGACACAAGATCAACATCAGGAGGCATCATGGACTCTGTCCGCCTGTCTCAGACCCCGTCCCCCTGTCTCAGACCCCGTCCCCCTGTCTCAGACCCCGTCCCCCTGTCTCAGACCCCGTCCCCCTCCTCCTCCAAGATGCAACATTTCCACTTTCCCTGCTGACACATAGACGTATTATTGATTATTGATCCAGTGATCCAGCCCGTTATAGTGTCACTGTGTTGATCAGTATTTCCTCGCTGTGTGTTCAGACACCAAAGACTCCGAGGTCTCTGCTGTTCCTGCCAACAGTCAGCTCACCTGGAAACAAGGAAGACAACTACTCAGACAGTAAGAGCACACAGATCACTTTATTTCTAATGATCAATACGCTGCAGCCTAATTAGCAGATAATAATAATATAACACTCATAAACACAGATAATCTGCATGTGAACACTAAATCATCATCAGTCTATATCTGATGGGTTCCTGAGATTGGAACAATACAGTTTAGTGCAGTTCGAAGTGTTTCACAGACGATAATGAGACAGAATGGAATAAAAAGTAAAGATAGAAATGACAATAAAATAAGTTATAAAAATATTAGTAATAAAAGATACACTGAAAACTAGATAAATAGATTAAGAAGGCAAAAATAAACTATTAAAATCAATAAGGGATAAAAAACAAAATAAGAATAAAGTAAGTTAAAAACATTTTGCAAGGATATAAAATAAAATAAGGGAGAAATATAATATATAATGTTGCTTTCAGATGCTGAATTATTATAATTATTAAATAATTGTTAAAGTCGTTTGTCAAGAATCTGCTTTTTAATATATATTATATTTTATAATTGTCATTTTAAAATCTTTAAATGTATTTAAAGCTCCAGTGTGTCAGTGTTTAATCAGCTGATCGTTTGTTACCTTAGAGACGTTTGTATCTACAGAAGGAGCGGGTCCTCTTCTGGTGGTGGAGTCCGCCATGTTGAGCCACCATGTTTCTACAGTAGCCCAGAAGGGACAAACCAAACACTGACTGTAGATCAGACTTATTCACTGTGTGTGTGTGTGTGTGTGTGTGTGTGTGTGTGTGTCAGGTACCTACAGGAAGTAGGATACACTGACACCATCCTGGACGTCCGCACTCAGAGGGTGCGCTCTCTGCTCGGCCTGTCGGGCTCGGAGCAGAACGGCTCTGTGGAGAACAAGAACCTGCAGCACCTGATCAACGGGACGGAGCGCCGCAAGGACAGCAAGAGGTACACACACACACACACACACACACACACACACACACAGAGAGACTGGGGGGGTCAGAGGTCACACTGGTTAAACCTTTATGTGTGTGTGTGTGTGTCCAGGAGTCCAGGCGATGTTCTGGAGACGTTCAACTTCCTGGAGAACGCGGAGGACAGCGACGAAGAGGAGGACGAGGAGGGAGACCTGATGGACGACATCAGCACCGACAAACACCACAGAGCCAAGAAACACAAGACCAAGGTACACACACACACACACACACACACACACACACACACACACACACACACACACAGAGACACAGACACACACACACACACACACACAGAGACACAGACACACACACACACAGACACACACACACAGAGACACAGACACACACACACACACACACACCTACCTTCCTCACTCCACGCGTCATCCTCTCCTCCTCCAGGTGGGGAACGAGGGATTGGCATCAGAGGACGACGCCGACACGGAGGAGGCCCTGAAGGAGTTCGACTTCCTGGTGACGGCGGAGGACGGAGAGGGAGCGGGCGAGGCTCGGAGCTCCGGGGACGGGACAGAGTGGGGTGAGAGAGTCGGACTCAATCAGCTGTCAGATCTAAATGAATCAATCAATCAGTTTGACGATTCTCTGCATCGTCATTCATTAAATGTATCTCTCTCTCCCTCTGTAGCCGAGCCGCTACCGTTTCCTCCCGGTGGGGGGAAGTCCTTCCTGTTGGGGGGGTCAGACGACGTGTTGGAGAGCGTGCTGGGTCTGGGCGATCTCGCCGACCTCACCGTCACCAACGATGAAACCGATTACAGCTACGACGTAAGACACCGAACCAGAACCAGTTGAGGACGCAGAGTTTATCCATCGATTGGATCTCCTGATATCTGTGGTTCTCTGTCCTCAGCTGCCGTCCAGTAAGGAGTCCTCGTTCAGGAAGACGTGGAACCCAAAGTACACGCTGCGGAGCCACTTCGACGGCGTCCGAGCGCTGGCCTTCCACCCCGTCGAGCCGTGTCTGGTCACCGT
>NW_026136704.1:362500-372500 GCF_905237075.1 Dicentrarchus labrax
AACAACTGTTTTAGTTGTTTAAAGACCATAATGGTTGGTCTACAAGGATCAGGACTGTGAAGACCACTCATCATGTTGAAGATGTGACGTCTGTGCTGCCGCTGGGAGAATTAAAGTAAGTCAATGTTGAATTGATAATATTTTATTTTATATATTTCATCAAAGAAAACGTTTTATTTTGGTGATTTTTGTTGAATGAGTCAAACGGTCCTACAGGGAGTGTTTGAGGACGTGGACGGCCTCGATGACGGTGTGTCGTCTGTCGGTGCCTGGCGGGACCGCGGTGGTCGGGGCCTGGTGCACAGCGAGCAGGGTGTGGTGTCCATCGAAGGCGTGCTCGCTGACCGTCATGGCGTCCAGGTGCTGACGCAGCAGGAGCCTCAGCTGCCGGTTCTCACGGCTCAGGTCATCCCTTTGTCTCCTCAGAGCTTCTCGCTGCAGCAGCGCACGGTTCATGCTCAGCGTCACCCGTCGCAGCTCTGAGAACGCCAACGCCTCCTGCAGACAGAAACGCAGAGGTCAGTTTAAGAGTTCAGGTTTCTAGTTTCTAGTAACGACCCGGTTCGCTGCTTCCTGTCTGGTGCTGGAGAGAGAACCGTTGGCTCAAATCTCTCTGATCTGGAGGTCATTTGTTGGTGGAAAATCGGGACCAAAATCAAAGACTTAATTAGGAACTGGAGCTCAGAATCACATCCTACCTGTGCCGGTCCCTCTGTCTCAGCTGCTTCCTGTCTGCAGTCCTCTGTAGGGATTAATCCTGACAACACGTTCATCTGCTCGCTCTCCAGCTTGCGACACATTTCAGCGGCCCGTAAAACCCTCTCGCCCTGCGGTGAAGAGATGAATGAGAGCCGGCAGAGAGAAGGGGACACAGCGGGACAAACCGGTGTGAGACGACTCACCTTGGCGATGACCGCCTGCAGTTTCTTGACGGCGTTGTCACTCTGGACTGTGAGATCGGTGAGTTGCTTCCTTGCCGCCGTTTGAGCCTGAGTCAGCTGGTCCCGAAGCTTGTGAGTCTTTAGGTTCACCTGCTTTTTGGCGGCGATCAGATCGTCTTCCACCGACTGTTTTTCTGTCTTACAGGAGTTCAGTCTCACCCTCAGCAGAAGGACTAAACCCTAAGAGAGGAAGGAAACAAGATGGAGGCTTTCATTTACAGTCTGATTCTACGTTAAACATTTGATGTGTGAGTCAATGTGTGTGAGCAGAGAGTGAACAGGTTGTAGTGTAGCTTTGTCCCTCTGCTGTCTGTGGACTGATCTCTATGTGTCTCTATGTAGGATGAGGGTCAAAGGTTGTGACCTTTATGCTCCCGAGTGCCAACAGTGTCCAACACAGAGTCCAACACAGAGTCCACAACACAGAGTCCAACACAGAGTCCACAACACAGAGTCCACAACACAGAGTCCAACACAGAGTCCACAACACAGAGTCCACAACACAGAGTCCAACACAGAGTCCACAACACAGAGTCCAACACAGAGTCCACAACACAGAGTCCAACACAGAGTCCAACACAGAGTCCACAACACAGAGTCCAACACAGAGTCCAACACAGAGTCCAACACAGAGTCCACAACACAGAGTCCAACACAGAGTCCAACACAGAGTCCAACACAGAGTCCACAACACAGAGTCCACAACACAGAGTCCAACACAGAGTCCACAACACAGAGTCCAACACAGAGTCCAACACAGAGTCCACAACACAGAGTCCAACACAGAGTCCACAACACAGAGTCCACAACACAGAGTCCAACACAGAGTCCACAACACAGAGTCCAACACAGAGTCCAACACAGAGTCCACAACACAGAGTCCACAACACAGAGTCCACAACACAGAGTCCAACACAGAGTCCAACACAGAGTCCAACACAGAGTCCACAACACAGAGTCCACAACACAGAGTCCAACACAGAGTCCACAACACAGAGTCCAACACAGAGTCCAACACAGAGTCCAACACAGAGTCCACAACACAGAGTCCAACACAGAGTCCACAACACAGAGTCCAACACAGAGTCCAACACAGAGTCCAACACAGAGTCCACAACACAGAGTCCAACACAGAGTCCAACACAGAGTCCACAACACAGAGTCCAACACAGAGTCCAACACAGAGTCCAAAGTCAAAGCTAACATTACTGCTAAGCTAGCGGGCTGCAGTTCACTGAATGGCCACTGGAGGCGCTGTTAGCTACAGTTTAATGAAAGTTACATATAGAAACTTTATAGATTATAAATGATCAGAATAAAGTTCCACTGACCTGCAGGCTCTGCACCTTCTTTACGTCTGCGTCGGCCCTCTCAGTGAACTTTTGGTTTCTGAACAGCAGCTCGTTGAGCTTTTTTGTTTCTTTGCTGGAAACGTGCGCCGATTCCTGGTTCTGGAAGGATTTCACATTCAGCTTCTCCTTGTCCTCCAGGACCAGAGAGGCCGTCTGTTCACAGAGAAAGGAGACAATCGTCAGAGACGCCTTTACATTGGACTGAACAAGTCGAGATGGAACCGGTTCTGTTCACCCTGTTGTCGTGGTCGCTCGCGTACGACGCCATGCTCTCGCTGTACAGTCTGTGGAGTTCGGTCATCATGGTCTGGTGCTGCTGCTCCACTGTGAACCTGGCGTCTCCCAGATCAGCTCGCTGCTGCTTGGAGTTCGACAACATCTGCTTCCTGGAAAAGAAAACACGTTCACACCGGAAACATTACGGATCAGAATGTGACAACCGGGACTTTTCCTCAAGACCCAAAATGTGCACGAGAAATATCGACATCATCACATCAGATCTGCTGCTGAGGGTAGGGGGCTGTGGGTAGGGGGCTGTGGGTAGGGGGCTGTAGGTAGGGGGCGCTTTAGTTAGGGGCGCTGTGGGTAGGGGGCTGTGGGTAGGGGGGCGCTGTAGGTAGGGGGCGCTGTGGGTAGGGGGCTGTGGGTAGGGGGGCTGTTGGTAGGGGGCGCTGTAGTTAGGGGGCTGTAGGTAGGGGGCGCCTGTAGGTAGGGGGCTGTCGGTAGGGGGCGCTGTAGTTAGGGGCGCTGTAGGTAGGGGGCTGTGGGTAGGGGGCACTGGATAGGGGGCAGTGGGTAGGGGGGCTGTGGGTAGGGGGCGCTGTGGGTAGGGGGGCTGTGGGTAGGGGGGCTGTGGGTAGGGGGGCTGTGGGTAGGGGGCTGTAGGTAGGGGGCTGTGGGTAGGGGGCTGTGGGTAGGGGGCTGTGGGTAGGGGGCGCTGTGGGTAGGGGGCTGTGGGTAGGGGGCACTGTGGGTAGGGGGCGCTGTGGGTAGGGGGGCTGTAGGTAGGGGGCTGTGGGTAGGGGGCTGTGGTAGGGGGCTGTAGGGGGCTGTGGGGGGGGCACTGTGGGTAGGGGGCACTGTGGATAGGGGGCACTGTGGGTAGGGGGCTGTGGGTAGGGGGGCTGTGGGTAGGGGCGCTGTAGTTAGGGGGCTGTAGGTAGGGGGGCTGTAGGTAGGGGGCTGTGGGTAGGGGGCACTGTGGGTAGGGGGCACTGTGGATAGGGGGCACTGTGGGTAGGGGGGCTGTAGGTAGGGGGCTGTGGGTAGGGGGGCTGTGGGTAGGGGGCACTGTGGATAGGGGGCCTGTGGATAGGGGGCAGTGGGTAGGGGGGCTGTGGGTAGGGGGGGCTGTGGGTAGGGGCGCTGACCTCTCAGAGTGGAACGTGGAGCTGAGGAGCTGCAGGCTGTCCTCCCACTGTTGCTGTACGAACGTCAGACGTTTGTCCTGCTGCGCCCACAGACGCTCCAGGTGCTGCAGGTGAATCCGTCGCACCCGCGCCGACTGAAGCTCCGCCTCCTGCAGGTCATGCTCCAGATTCTGCCACACAAACACAAACAGGAAGTGACACGCAGGCGGTCAATACGTTATCGGCAGCGTGAAAGAACAGGGCGGCTCACCTTGATGACGCTGTCCAGGCCGTCCAGGTGTCTCTCAAACGTCTGACCGAGCACCGCGATGTCTTTACGCAGCTCGGCGGCTCGAGTCTGGCGGAGGATGGACCGCCAGCCTTCGTTCAGCTTCAGCAGGTTCACCGCGGTGTTCTTCTCCTCCTTCTGCAACTTGTCCTGGTTTCAAACAGACATCAGAGCGACTCGCTGAGACCAACCACGGATTGTGTTTGTAGTTCAACGTAATGTAACGTTAATGTTACCTTCAGGAACAGTGTCAGGATCTCCTCCTTCTTCTGGGCCAGCTCCTCCTCAGCCTGAGCTCTCTGCTGCAGGTACAACAGCCTCTCCTCCTCCGTCTTCCCAACGCCTTTCCCTCCTCCACCTTTCTTTGCTTTCTTCGGCATGATCTCCTCCTCCTCTTCCTCACTCTGCTGGTAAAGAAACACAGACTTCCAGTTGATGCACATTAGACCACAGACCAGGTTTTAGCTTTAAGAGAATAAAAGTCGGTTAGGGTTAGTAATACTTCTGTATACTTATATTATATATTTGTTTAATATTGGTAGTAACGGGCTTCCGTACTGCAGACTGTGCTACTGAAATGACGCTAACGTTAGCTGCAGTTTGTCCTCACAGATAGAAAACGATCCTTTGAGCTAACGGGAGCTAACGGGAGTTAACGGGAGCTAACGGGAGCTAACGGACGTTAACGGGAGCTAACGGACGTTAACGGGAGTTAACGGAAGCTAACGGACGTTAACGGGAGCTAACGGACGTTAACGGACGTTAACGGGAGTTAACGGGAGCTAACGGACGTTAACGGGAGCTAACGGATGTTAACGGACGTTAACGGGAGCTTACGGACGTTAACGGGAGCTAACGGGAGCTAACGGACGTTAACGTTAACGGATGTTAACGGACGTTAACGGGAGCTAACGGACGTTAACGGGAGCTAACGGAAGCTAACGGACGTTAACGTTAACGGATGTTAACGGACGTTAACGGATTAACGGACGTTAACGGGAGCTAACGGACGTTAACGTTCACTGGCGGTAAATGAAAACATTTAAACATTGAACGGCTCTGTGTGCGAGAGAAAACAACTCCGTTACTGAATCATTGTTTGCGACCTACCTGTGAGAACCGAGAGGAAACAACTGTCCACCTGTCGGACTGCTTCGTGTTTGTGTTCCGTCTCCATGGCAACGGCGTTAGAGAGCCGCCATGTTGGTTCCAAAGGCGGAAGTAGATTCAGATTAAAGCGCGTGCTCTCCCCGGTATAATAATAATAAAATCAACATGATTAAATTTAAAAGGCTAAAGGTAGAACCTGATACTGTCTGCTGAGGTTTACATATTAATGCTATATATTTTATATATAGCATTAATATGCTTTATGTCTACAAAGATAATAATAATAATAATAATAATAATAATAATAATAATAATAATCTTAGATCCATGTTTTTATATTCTAATGATCTCACATTCAACACATTTTATAATTCCAATATGATTTATTTTCAATAAAAACCTCCAACAAGGACACATTAGGGTTTATTAGATATTATGAAGCTCTTGAGCTGTAAAAATACAAATAATATATTTTATATATTATTTGTATTTTTTATATCTACAAAGATCTGCTTTCTGTGTTTTATATCATGTCCCTTCGGATAGGACAAAAACTAACAATAACACTACTAATACTACTAATAACAAAATAATAATAATAATAATAATAATAATAATAATCTTAGATCCATATTTTTATATTCTAATGATCGATCTCACATTCAACACATTCTGTAATTCCAATATGATTTCTTTTCAATAAAGTTTGGACACCAGGCGGCGCCACCTCCCTGAGCTTCAGCACATGAACAGACGTCGAAGGACTCTGTAAAAATAACTATTCTTTATTGGGAGACACGAGGAAAACAGGTAATAAATACAGGAAAAGAACAGAATCAGTATTTAACATACAAATGATTATAAATTGTGACGACTCCTGCAAACACACAAGTTTAACCTGCTGATCTGTTTCCTCCATCAAGGTTCAGGTTCACTTCCTTACAGACTGCCATCAGGTTATTTCTGTACAGCAGCAGAAACCTTTAAAAGCCGGGAGGGGAGAGCGGGAACGAAAGCAACACTTACGTTACAGAGAGAAACGTCTATCAATAACTCACGTTTGTTTTCCATCACTGATGCTGATACTTTGAACATTGAACGAACGCTTTAAACTCATTATTTTTGGTTTAATTTAAAGTGTCCTCGTTAATGCTTAACTACACATCTTAGCAAAAAATATTTCTTTCTTTAACTTGTACAGTATTCACAGTAAAACAGGTTTAAGGGAAAATTTTACACTATAAAAGTCTAAAAAAATAACCATTTCCTCTATTACCGACATAAGTACTTTTTTTTATTAATTACATTTTTTAAACAATGTATTGTTTTTTAAATACATTTTTGCATTAAAATTGTATTTTACTTCATTTCATATTAATAATCGATTTGTATTCTTCTCTAACAAAGGAGATAAAAACAGCTGACAGTTAAAATATTCAATAATCTGTCAAATTATCATAAATATAAAAACAATAAACAACTGTTCATTCAAAGAACATTGAACCTCCAGTGAATTCACGTATCAACGTACGTACTGACAACGTTTGGCTCTGAGAAAACAGCCGTGTTACTTTCGTACCGACTCTCCTTCTTTTAATTATTGTCCAATTTAAAAAAAAAAAAACAATTAAAGTTGCAGTTTTATAGAAATAAAGTTTCTGTCATATTTGCTGAAACTTTCACTTCATCCTGACAGCAGAACATGAGACAATCTGGCTCCTCACTTATAATTAAATTAGTACCATTAACTTAATTTACCTTAACAATAAATACTTGAGTTACTCAAATCAAATATATTTTTCATGAGATAATACATTTAAATGGTTTAATCGGTTTCCTCAAACAACTTGAGTTGAACTCTGATTGGTTGTTTTCATTCGGGCCTGGTGGATTCTTTTAAATCCCATCGGGAGGAGCCAGAGGAACCTGAACAGACCAAACTCTATGTAGCACTGGCTCATGGAGGAAAACATCACGAGTAATTGTGCTCTCGAATTAAAAGAACAATGGTTGACATTTAGCCTTTAACAGGGTAGAAAGACAGGAAACAGATCGGATGTAACCATTAGTTTAAGAAAAATACAGAAATCTACAGCACTGGTTCCCAACCTTTAATTGTTATTGACTATATTTGATTTATTTTTAATATTCTGTTGATCAGTATCAATAACAGTAGAAAACAGCTGATAAACTGATCAATGAACCAAACAGTGAAATCAATAACTGCAGGAAGTTTGATTATTTCCTGTGGATATTGATCAGAGATGAGTTTTCCTGATATTTTGATCCATTCTCTGTCTGTATTCTGTATTTTTATCATTTTAACAATCAGACTTAATATTCTTCTTTCTGACAGATTCACTGTTTATTCTCATTGTTCTATCAGCTGTTTGGTTTCATTTAGTTTTCACAGAAATTAATGAAATGCTGAGATACAGGCCGACTGCGTATATATTTGTAGTTTCCTTAAACCCCTTAAAATCAAGAAGACCTTGCGACCTCCCGGTGAAGCTCCCTTAGTGGGAGCGTTGGGAGCGTTGGGAACCAGTGCCGTACGGGTTTGACAAATGTACATCAGGATAATTACAACATAAAGAGTTAACAAGTCATTTGTTGTGTTTTATGATAAAAAATTAAAAAGGAAAATAGAAGGAGATGCTTTGAGAATTGTCAGTGTAGTTTTATTGATTACAGATTAGTTTCCGTCGCTTACTCGTGTTCACCTTGAGTTGAGAATATTTTATCACAGAAAAGATTTCCCAACATCAAGATTCAACTTTGGGAATTTCTTCTTTGCGTCTTAAATTAGATGAGTTGTTGGAAGGTGTTTTTCTTCGCCTGAATCTTCTTAAAATAATAAGAAAAAAAACCCAAAGTGTCCCACGAGGAGACAACTTTCTTGGTGACAGCTTTTAAGTTTAAATACCAAAAAATCCATCAGAAATCATTCACTTGGTCACTGATCACTGAGTGTGCTGATATCTATGAAAGCCCATTTACGCCAATATGATTTTAAAAAATAGATTATGTAAGTTAGTATAATGAGAAACTTTCTCAAAATAATGACTGAGTATCACAACGTCACATTGGCAAAAATAGGCTTCCATAGTTTTAACAAAATGTTTTTTCACCTGGATTCAAGAATTCAGGTAATTGTTTTTGAGTAGTTTTCAGAAATGATGGGTAAGTTCTGTAATTTTTGCATAAATGTTGCATTCCCAAAAAAAACATTTGCATTAATAGTTAAGTTTTCTTAATTATCATTTAGTATCTTGTAATTTACTGCAAAATATTATATGCAGACCTCAAAACTATTTCTTTACTCTGTAATTACAAGATACAAAATAAGAATCATTTTTTTGTAATTACTCGTAACTATGAGCTTGTTTTCTCATAATCATAAAAAACTCTTACAATTATATTTATTTAGTAAATTATGAGATATGAAAGTCATAATTACAAGATTCAGAATACATTTTTTTTTCTCTTTAACCAGATGTTTCTTCAGGGTCTAGGGTTTTATTTTATAGTTAGCATGTATTTTATATAAATTAGTTTCCTTTAAAGTTAAAATGTATTCTGCTGGCTAATACGACGTTAATGTTTTTCTAAGTTTTATATTTTTTACTAGTTTTTCTGATGTACTTCGGGGGTAATTTGGGAACCTTTTATATTGTAATCAATCCGATCAAACACACTGACAGTGGAAGTGAGAAGTGACTGATTTTGGTTTCGACTGTTGATGGTAATAATTGGTTGTTTGGTGATTTCCCAACATCTCCTTCATTAAATAGAAAAAAATGTTTTTGGTATACATGTGTGAATTTCTATGTTGTGTCTTTTATATACATGTGTTTTCATGTGTATGTATCGGTATTAGTTGGTAAATGTGTACAGTTTATATACAGTGTGTGCTCTTGTACTTCTATCTTCGTGAGGACCCCATTTTGTACCTGCAGAGTGAGGACATTTTGAAAAGCGAGGACATTTAGTCTGGTTTTCACTTCTTCAAACATCTATTTGAAGGATACAATTTGGTTTTAGGTATAGGGACTACACAAGTGTATAGGAGTACAAATAAGTACTTCTATTTTTGTGACGACCTGTTTCTCTACCTGCAAAGTGAGGACATTTTGTCGAGTAATCACATCTTCCAGCTGCTGGAGGGTTCAGACTTTGTTTAAGCTGGAGTTACAGGTAAAGCTCTCATCACAAATACAGAAGCACAAACACGTTGCTTTTAGTTGTTCTCTGTGAAGTCTCGGCAGATGCCTCGGACCAGAGCCGGGATGAACTCGGCGAGGCCAGTGAACTCTCTGGTGAAGAAGGTGTGGCTGTCCTTCGGCTCTGATGCCATCGCTTTGAGGTCTTCAAGGGGTGCCCAGGCCACACCCACCGAGTACATGGTGATGCCTAGTGATCAGTGGAGATGTGGATTACAGTAAGAACTGAAAAACACACAGCAGCAGTTTTTCGTCCTTCATTTTAACATACACACCTTGTTTCCGTGCAGCTACCGCCGGGCTTATCACATCATCATATGATTGGCCATCTGTCACCACGATAAGGAAGTTGCGGCCTGGTCCTGTCCGCCTGGTGGAGACAAATTGAGTTTATTTTTCCACAGACTGTAGAAATATTTCATTTAAATGTTGGTTTTCCAGACAAAGGTTTGAGGGGCTGTGAGATAATAAAAATTGTAGGTATTAAAAATTACTTGGTAAATGGTCACAAAACGCATTTTAAAGAACCAGTGCGTCACAGAATATGTCAGGTAATATTATTGATTAGGTCCCTTTTGTGTGACCTTGCAGTTTGACTAATCCTTGCAGGATCGTTCAGGCTACGTCACCAAACTATTAGTTTTTTCCCTTTTTATTTTTAATGAATTCTACAAAAAAAAAATCTAGTTTTGAAATTTTTTTTACTTTCTTCGTTACATAAAAATGCCTAAAAACA
>NW_026136704.1:377500-420000 GCF_905237075.1 Dicentrarchus labrax
ATTTGTACAGTGTTAATAAAGTTGTGTTTGTACAGTGTTAATAAAGTTGTGTTTGTACAGTGTTAATAAAGTTGTGTTTGTACAGTGTTAATAAAGTTGTATTTGTACAGTGTTAATAAAGTTGTATTTGTACAGTGTTAATAAAGTTGTGTATTTGTACAGTGTTAATAAAGTTGTATTTGTACAGTGTTAATAAAGTTGTATTTGTACAGTGTTAATAAAGTTGTGTTTGTACAGTGTCAATAAAGTTGTGTGTCTGTACAGTGTTAATAAAGTTGTATTTGTACAGTGTTAATAAAGTTGTATTTGTACAGTGTTAATAAAGTTGTGTATTTGTACAGTGTTAATAAAGTTGTATTTGTACAGTGTTAATAAAGTTGTATTTGTACAGTGGTAACAGCGATGACCTAAATTGTGTGATTTGCGACGCCAGAATTTTGCACAAATCTAAAAGCAACCATTAATCGGTCTCATACAGAAAATAAGCAGGTCCAGACCGGGACTGAATGCATCAGGATCTGATCTTAAAGGGTTAGAATTATATTTTTCATTTCACCTGGACTTTTAAAAACACGTGTGATTAAGATTAATTAAGAGACTAAATATAACCACTTTGTAAAAAGCTAACTAATAAATAAATATTGATGGTAATAATGTTTTTAGCTGGTTGTACAGACACTTATAATAATCCACAGAACACCTTCAGAACACTGGGAGAATCAGCTGGATTTACGACTGAGGATAAAGAGAGCTTACTGTTACATAATAATACTATTCATGAACGAGTCATTGAAATACAGTCCGGATTGACGCGGGATAAAAGGAGCTTTTCATCTGTTTCATCTATTATAGAGAGAAAAGACAAGCGGTTAGTTTAAATTTCAGACATTTTTATGATTCAGGCTCAATATAAACACTGAAAGAAAAGATCTGAGGATCAACAAGAAGTCAAACAGTGAGGTTTAAAGTTACCTCCGCCCGTCCAGAGACACACAGGGACTGAAACAAATCATCAAAGTGAAGAGAAGAGCCTTCAGACGGAGAGATTGCTGCCTCACATTGTTTATAGGTACACTTTATCTGCCCGAAGAGCTAAAATTAGCAACGCAAAGATCTGACATACAAAGTAATGATGGGCGATACCAATGGTTTTAATACAATACTGATAGCTATTATTTATCTTAAATGGTTATGTGACTTTTCAAAATAACGGTCATTTTTAGAAAAGTTATTTTTACAACAAAAAACGGTAGAACCTTTCAACTGTTACGGTAAAATTATATTAATACTGTTGATTTTATGGTTAAAGTGGGAGTTTTGCTATGAAAATACCATATGAATGTACTGACGGTGGTTTTCTGTGTAATTTACAGTCTGTAAAATAAAAACTTTATTCTGCATAAATTCCTAAAGGTTTTGCCATCGGATATCAGAGATTTACTGCCATTGTTTGACAGTTTTTACAGTGTTTTATTTCCTGTTATAACCATATGTAACCATATGTAACCTTATATGACCTTATATGACCTTATATGACCTTATATAACCTTATATGACGAGGTTGTGTTGTTTTTTAATGTTTGAAGAGGTTCCTCCGGTTGCTGCTCGGTGGCTCTTCCAGATTAAAGGTCTCACTGGTTTCCACAGTCATGTGACACAGACTAGCTCAATCTGTCGGAGCTGTTTTGGGACAAACAGTAAAATATTGCAGCTGAAAACATTTGGAAATGATTCAGCCACCAACGTTTTGATTTATATAATTGTATTATTGATCATTTAAAAGAGGAATCGATACCAAATCAGTAGCTAGTGAGTACCAAAGTATTGATCCGGCCATGCCTACAGTTAAGGAGTAAAGCCAGAAAAGTGATCATCATCCGGTCTCAGATTTATCTTGTGATCCAGGCAGGACTCGGGACCCTCAGGGTGAGAACCACCGCTGTTACTATCTCGTAATCACTCTGTTGGGTTTATAATGGACTTTTAAAGCCCGTCTGGCTTCAAGCTACATGGCAGACCTGTTGACCCCCCGTTGGTCCTCAAGTCCTTCTGTATGTTCCATGTTCTATGTTCTGGCTTTAATCTCTAGGTGGCTGTGACAATCAGTGACCTCTTTCACTTTATTCCATCTATTTTATTATGTTATATTCAGTTAATTTTATGGCTTCTATTCTCCTGTTATTATTGTATTATTCATTGTTTATATATTTAATTATATTTGCGTATATTTGTTTCTCTGTCAAAGGACTTGGAAAACTCTGTTTTTAAAAGGTGATTCTTTATTATTATTATTATTATTATTATTATTATTATGAACTGAAAGTGTATTGGCCCTGTGATTCCGCTCCACACTAGACAAACTAACAAACACCAAAAACATTGAGATGAATTTATCAGAGAATATTTCACAGCTGATTCTGGATTGAAAAAGGTGTTTAAATCGTCCTCCGTGTGTTTGTAGTTTAACCCGTCAGGCCGGGTTAGGAAGCAGAAGCACTGTTGCTACGGTTACCTGCAGGTCAGTATACCTTGTGGACAGACAGGCAGACAGACAGCCAGACAGACAGATAGACAGACAGGCAGGCAGACAGACAGACAGACAGACAGACAGACAGACAGACAGACAGACAGACGGGTAACACTGAGGACTGACCACTGGATTCTGAGCCGGACGTTGAGGAGATCAGAAATAAAAGGCCTGCAGAGAAAGAGAGATCAGCAGGTGAGTGATCAATATTAAAATCAATAAATTAGACTTTTATTATTTCATAACTCTTTTAAAACGGCTGCAATAATGAAAGAATGATAATAATTAACATCTACCCCCGGGGCACGTTGAAGGAGGAAGACAGACAGACAGACAGACAGACAGGCAGGCAGGCAGACAGGCAGACAGGCAGACAGACAGACAGACAGCAGACAGGCAGACAGGCAGGCAGGCAGACAGACAGGCAGGGTGTACCTGTGAGAGGCAGCAGGACAGACAGCTGAGACATTTCTGCACCTGAAACACAAACAGTCTTTAAATACGTCCACGTGTGATCATAAACAGTCGATAAACAAATCTGAATATGTAGATATGATAAACATTTATAATCAGACAGCTTATTTTAATAAAAGCAGTTAACATAACTTCCTGTTTGAGTGTCTGAGTCTTTGCACTAAAAATAAGTTGAATAAATGTAATATTATATTTAATTAACTATAATGTTATATTATAACATTAAATATAATATTTAATTAACTATAATGTTATAATATTATATTTAATGTTATAATATTATAATATTACAACGTTATAGTTAATTAAATATAATATTATAATATTAACTATAATACTATAATATTATTAAGTATTGATCACATAATATAATTGATAACGCTGTGTAGCATCAGGATAATTTATTCATTGTAAATTTCTTTTATCAGCAGTTTTAAGTAAATTAAACTTAAGTTGTAACATTTGTATATTTTTAGTTACTTTATTTCAATAAATTCTGTGAACTCATTTTTGGTGAAAAGTTACATCTGAGTGAAATATACTTAATTTACTAAGTTACCATAGCAACAAGTACTCAAATCAAAAGTTAATTGGTTTCCTCAGTTTGAGTTGAACTAACTCATCCGGTTTTACAGCCAGTAAACGAGTTCAAACCGTACACAGGATACAGGAGTAAAAAAACCAGTCAGCAAAGTGGGCAAACAACAGGAAAACCAGGTTGTAAATGGTTAACAATTTCAGTCAGTACTAGTACAGAATGATTATACTGGTTACAGACAACTCCATAAACCAGTCAGTCAATGTTAGTCAATGAGTAAACCAGGCAGGAAACAGTCCGACAAGTCAGTCAAGTGAAGACAGGTTAACAGTTAATTTATTAAACCAGTTAGTCGTCCTCTAATTAAAACCAGTCAGCAAGGCAGTAAACCAGTTACCCAGTCAGCAAATATGAGTAACATTTATGAGCCTGGATCAACAGCCAGTAAGTAAGGCACAAAGTGAAAACAACTAATCAACCAGCCAGTTAGTTAACACATGGTACAGGAACCAGCAATAATGGGTAAACCAGTCAGTAAACAGTTGAGGTCAGTCAACTAGTTAACCATCAGTACAGTCAACAGTTAACTTAGTGAAACAGCCGGTAAACCAGTTTATACACTCTCAGACAATAATACATTAAACAACAATAAACTGTATGAAACCAGTCAGCAAACCACTCAAACAGTGAGTAAACCAGCTGGTAACCAGGCAGTAAATACCAGCCAACTAGTAAAGACTGGTTCAGTCATACAGTGTCAATGAAAACCATCAACCAGTCAGTACACCAGTTTATAGACAAAATAAATAGAAAAACTATATTTAAACCAGTCAAACAGTTATTGGTCAGTCAGTAAACCAGTTAATAAGTTAGTAAATACACATGATAGAGAAGACTGTCAGTTAACTCAGTAAACCAGCCAGTCAATACAACAAGTCAATAATATTGGAAACAGTCAGTAAACCAGGCAGAATGAGATGACTAAACGGGTTAACCAGTCAATAAAACAATAAACAGACAAACAAAATAAACCAGTCAACCAATCACAAAGTTAACGGTCAGTAAATCAGTGAAAAAGCCAGTTAGCAGTAAGACTGTGAAAGAAACAGTCAGTAAACCAGACAACCAGTTTTTGGTCAGTTATTTTACAGTTTAGTCAACAATATGTGAGTTATTGGTCAGTCAGTAAACCAGTCAGCCAGTCAGTGAACCAGTCAGTCAGTAAAGTAGTAAAGCAGAAAGAAAACAACGAACTCTTAGTCTGAGTGAACGGCTGGTCAATCAGTCAGTAAACCAAATGAATTCAGACAGTAAAGCAGTTAGCTCTCTTACTGACTGTTTGTGCAGCAGACGTCTCTCAGGAGAAATATTCAGAGTTTATTCCCTGGAAGCAGCAGGCGGTAAGCTGATGATGCTGAGCTGGTGTCGATCGCCCAGCGAGAGAGTCAGCCCTTTAAATAAGCTCTCTCTCTCTCTCTCTCTCTCTCTCTCTCTCTCTCTCACACACACACACACACACACACACACACACACACACACACACACACACCCTTACAGTTGTGACATCAGAGGAGGAGGTGGGAGGGGATTCACGTACAGGTCAACCTGAGAGAGAGACAGGGAGACAGAAAAAGAGAGAGAGAGACAGAGAGAGACAGAGAGTGAGAGAGACAAACAGAGAGAGAGACAGACAGAGAGTGAGAGAGACGGAAAGAGAGAGAGAGAGAGACAGACAGACAGACAGACAGACAGAGAGAGACAGACAGAGAGAGAGAGACAGACAGAGAGAGAGATCTCAACATTACATACACAGGAAACCTCAACATGGCTGTGAAAGATCTGAGGGACAAAGTAAGGAGAGCTTTCTATGCAATAAAGAGAAACATTAAAATCTATATTCCAATCAAAATCTGGTTTAAAATGTTCCAATTTGTACTAGAACCAATAATTCTATATGGCAGCGAAATTTGGGGACCAAAACTAAATAATGAATTTGACAAATGGGACAAAACAATCATAGAATCTTTCCACACTGAGTTCTGTAAGAGCATCCTGCAGGTGCAGAGAAAAACACCAAATAATCTGTGCAGAGCAGAACTCGGCCAATACCCCCTCCTACTAAAAATACAGAGAAGATAAATCAGTTAACCCCCAGACGTACCATCACAAAGCCCTAACATACCAGGAGCTGAAACCAGAGAAGAGTCCCCTCAGCCAGCTGGTCCTGAGGCTCTCTGCAGTAACATGTCCCCAACAGCCTCAGGACAGCAACACCAACTCAATCAGACCAAACCAAATTATCAACAAGCAAAAAGAAAATATATTGAATACTGGAAAGAAACGACCAAAACACAAAGTAAATTACAATGTTATCTGACCCTAAAAAGAGAATTCACACTGGCAAATTACCTGATCACAATAAAATGTCCTGAACTAAGAACAATGTTGACAATGTACAGACTGAGTGAACACAGCCTGGCCATAGAAACGGGTCGCCACAGACAGAACTGGCTACCAGAAGAGGAGAGACTCTGCTCCCAGTGTGACAGAGGACAGGTAGAGACAGAGCTGCACTTTCTAACCTCATGCCCTAAATTCAAAACTTTAAGGTCAGAACCTCCGCCAACCTCCACCTTTCCTGTACTTAAATATGCTATATGCTAAGCTAATCTACATTGAAAAGACAACCACATTTTGAATGCGTTGCTATGAACTGGTTTTGCTAACAATGGCTAACTGGGCTGGAGGTTGGTTTTCTGACTCAGGTGTGATTACCTCCGAGGTAAGCTAATGTACACAAAACTTTATTAAGCTAGCTAATTAGCGATTCCTTTGGCTAATATTAATCATTAAAGCTGGTGTTTTATTAACATTATAATGTTATGGTCAGATTAGTGTCACAACGTCCAAAATGTGGTTCTTTTCAAGTTTTACACAAGAGTAAGAAGACATAAAGTTGTCTCCCGGAATTTTCTTGCAAATAAAACAAATGTATTTATTTACACTCAGTGATTCTCACCAAAATATATTGTGTGCATCCTTAAAGGAAAAGCTTGACCATTTAGGATTAATGTCCATTTGCTTTTGTAGAGAGATTGATCTGTTTAATAAATCTGAAGCTACTGAATTAAAAACTAAATTGGAGTAATTTGAATGGTTCATGTTTGCAGTTTTTAAAATTCTAAGTTAGCAACATAAAGATCTGAGTCCTACTCCCAGTTATTGATACTCCATTAATTCCATTAATATTCATATTGAAGTCTGAGTAAGCAGCAGTACAAAGTCATAGACTTGGGTCATCAGTCAAGTTTAATTGGCAAATGTTCAAGCTGTTACATGAGCGGATGGTTTCCCAGTGATGTGGGATGCTCTCTATTGACTCTGAGCTTAATAACAGCTCATACGAACTGGAACGGCTCATCGAACAGGACCGATTTTTATTGGATTGGATTAATAATCAGCTTCTCTGTCTCCTGTTTGTTTGTCGAGAACGAGACTTCTGAACCGAAGGGGGACACGTGGGAAAAAACGACACAAAGGATGTGGCAGACATGAGATGACTTGACATCATCTGCTGTCACTGAATCCTCAGGTTTTTTTGTTCTCTACCGTTGATGTCAGTGAAGTCTGAGGGTTGATCTGGACGTAAAAACAAGGAGGAGGAACAGCGGATCTCCCATTTTGTGTTTCCCCTACCGATCGCTCTCGGAGGAAGGGTTTTTGTTATTTTGTTGACAAGGATGAAAATGAGTAAATATTGTGTATAGAAATATTTGAGCTGTGTTGGTGGAAGATAAAGCAGACATTTTTCCTTCGGTGAGACAGTTTTTCGGATTCAGTTGAAGGGACTGGGCTCTGCCAGGGTTGTGCCTTGGCAGCAGATATGGAGGAGCTTTTCATGGAAAGAATCTCTAAGCGGTGCTGAGGTGTGGAGAGTGCCCAGTATAATAAACGTAGGACTTCATCTCCACTTTTTGGCAGATGATGTGGTCTTGTTCGTGAGTCAGGACGAGACGGTACGTGACAGAACGATGCCAACAGTACCCAGTCAGTAACCCTAACCCTCACCGAAGACCGAGATCTGCAAGATACAAGCTGCTGAAATTAGTTTAGCTGTATGTGGCCCCCGCATATTTATGCCGCATTTTTTCAAATACGCCACACTGTCGCCGCATAAATTGCAGATTTCTGCGCAAAATATGCATGGCTTGCATGATTTCATAATCCCCGCATTTTCGTTGCAAAAAAGTCAGATATATCTTAGCAGAAAGTTGAAAAATGTTGCGTTTACCTCACACAAGAGCAGCCATTTTCCCCTGTTGCCATGGGAACGTTATGAAGTGACGTAATTGCGCAACATGAACATCATTGAAAACCTGCAAACCTGTGATGAAGCCATGATGAAGCCATGATTAAGCCCGCAAATCAGTCTTATTTGCCAACAAAAATAAGCGCAAAAGACCGCGCAAAGCTACAGAACTTGTTTGACTCATCAATGTTTTGTAAGTTTGAGCCATGTGTTTATTAAGGTCTGAAATAAAACAAGATGAGAACTTAAACATTCCCCTTTCTAGTAGTATTTTTTATAAAAGGAAGTAATAAAAATGACTCTTTACATTAAGGTAGTAGCCTAGAGAGTTGGGGAATCACTTTCTTTTTCATCAAACCCAGTTCCCACAATTTCATCACATAAATCATAAATATTCCCATATTCCATCGCATTTTTAAGAAAACGTCCGCATAATCAAGGACTTTAATCACAAAAAACATTTGGAGGACATATTAATGAATCCGTGTGGCTGTAAGGGCCACCTAATGCAGAATTCATCAACTTTTCATGTCTTGAAGATCTGTGCAGGTCGTCCTAGTGCAGGCAAAGCTAACTAAACAATTGTGTAATCACTTAATTTGCCCACTGTGCCAGATTAAGTGATTGTTGGTAGCTCAGTCTGTAGGGACTTGACTTTGGAACTGGAGGATGGCTGGTTCAAGTCCAGCATGGACCACAGTTAGTGTTTTTCAAACAAATTAGCTCTGGAACCTTCGTGCTATTTAACAAACCATTTTCCACCCGTTTTAAACAGAACTTCTGGAATCAAGGATGGACGTTGCACAAAGCACAAAGACCAGTAAAGCTGGTTCCCTGTAGATGGAAAAGTATGAAGTGTGAACTTGTAGCTGGAGAGGTGCCAGTTCACTTCCTGGGCTCTGCCGAGGGCTCCAATGTGCCGCTATGTGGCAGCCCATCAATCCCATTTTCATATCTACAAGACCTGAGTTTGTGTGAGTGAAAAAATTATGTCCACATCGGGGATTAACAAAGTGAATCTTGCTATAACGTGATTAACAGACATGGCAGACAACGTGTAACCTATCATAGCTTGCCATCTTTCACAGCTTAGAGAGGAGAAAGTGACCAGGGACCGTCATTATTGTTCAGACAATCCAAACTGACATCAAAGGACTAGCAGCGACAAGAGACGACTTGCATCGCCTCATGTTGCCTGTCACAGCCAAAAGGTGACACTAGAACACACAAAGCAGTTGCTACTTTGCTCACTTCCATTGCTCTTCTTGTGTACTGATTCACATAAGCTGAACAGTCAGTGATTTCTCTCACTGATGGCCTCCAGTTGTCTCCCACTATAATACACAAGGATAAAACCAGAAACCGTCATATGAAAGGCTCATTTTCATTCAGAAGGAACTGTTAACCAGTCAGTTGCAGACGTTCAGCATGGTGCAACTGGATCAGTAGAGTTAGAGAATAATAAATTCAGGTGTCCAATGTGCAATTTAATTGACCTTTGGCCACAAAACCTGGCAAATAAAATAGTAGCATAAGAGCCGTCCAAGAGAAAGTATTACAATTTCTAACTTCACTTTTGTTTTGAAAGCCCTGTGTTGAGACAAGGTGGCGTGCTCAGACATCCAGAAAGAACCACTGCTCCTTCAGGAGCCAGTTAAGATGTGAATCAGGATGTCAGGATGCTCCAGGCATGTCCAACTGGGAGGAAACTTGGAGTAGACCCAGAACACAAGGATTACACATGACATCTCTCTGGATATATTTTGGGGACGTGAGAGCTCAGGGCAGACCTGGGAATGTCTCACCCCCTGGAGCAGCTGGAGGACTTGCCTAGGCTACCGTACTTAGCCCCAGCCACCCTGATGACACAAAACTGATAGATGGAGTGATGGATGATGGTTTCATTATCTAGGTATAGGACATTATTCCTCACAAAAATAGTCAGATTAGTTGAGTTCAAAAACAGAACAACAAGAAAATGTTTCAGTGCTGCGTCGATGTTTTGGTCCAGCTGATATTTAATCTTACACAAGTTTTCTGTCTCATGCTGACGACTCTTAGCCAGAGGACTCATCATGTTAGCCTGTTCTATCACCTTGAAGCTCTGGTTTTTGTCGAGGGCCGGGCGGGGCTCAGGGCCAGCTCGGTAAGGTTACCTGTGTGCAGGTATACAGAGCCCAGACAGCAGCGGTCAGGAATTCAGCTTGGCCAGCTCCCAGCATGCAGCTGGTAAAATGAGAAGGCCGAAGAAAATGTCTCGGGGAGGAATGTAACTGGAGCAAAGGAGAACATTTTCTGAAGGCTTTCGTAGATAAAAAACATATAGGTAAAGATATTAATAGAGAGATATTAATATGAACAATGCATTAAGCCAAATATGCGGTTCAGTATTAACTTGTTTCAGTCACAGATACATTTTTGGACTCAGTTGTGATTGTGAGTGATTTGACTGATTAAACATTCATGTGCATCTGTTTGGTGTCCCAGCTTCTCAGCAACACTAATACGCCTCTCCGTTTGATGGAAGCTTCAGTCAAAACAGTCTTGTTGCCAGGTGATCAGCATCTTTGTCTGAAAGCTCCACAGCTTTCTGTAGCTCAGAGGTGCTATTGTATAACGACATTTAGTGGAACACTGGATGATTATTATGTCTGATCAGTGTGATACGATCCAGGCTCTTTTCCCTGATGAAAAGAACATGTTATTTTATTAAAAACAGAAGTTGTTCTACTTTTGGACTTGTAAGAACAAAGCGGACAAATCTCAGTTAAGGTCACATAAAACAAAACAACAGCATATCTCAAGTTTCAGTCCATCTGCGTAGAAGACAATGTGAAGTTCTTTGAATCATCAGTACAAAAGATGAACTACTGCATTATAAAATATCTGGTTCTTAAAAGTCAGAGGTACAAGAAGCTTGATTTTGCATGATCTGCCACGGTGACCTGAAACCAGCCTCCAACGTTGTATCCAGATCACCCTTAAACGTACAATATCTCCTATCTGCCTCTAAGGGGTCTCTAACATCAAATTCAATAAGAAAGGAGGAAGTGTGATGAGGTGGTGAAGCAGCATGGGACCATGGGAGTTGCTGTCTTCACCACCATTGTCGTCATTGCAGTCAGCTTCTCCCGGTTAGGATTCCTTCAGTGTCAATGGTTCAGGCGGTTTCTACCGGTCACTGGTTTGACTTTCTGCCGACACAACTCATGAATACATTGCTTTTCAATGGCCGAATCACAAACCCTGAATGCAGCAGCAACCGAGTTCTTGGAACGGTCAGCTACCACGAGACAATAATGCATCTTTTTCAACAGAAACAACAAACTGAATGTTGTGATGGATCTCAAGTCTCTGCAGGCTGATTTTAATAGAGGAACCATCGGCTAAAAGGAAGGAAGGAGCTCGTGGTCGTGGCAGTTTCTCAGAGTCTGAACACCTGTATCATCTTCCACCTGGATTAGTGTAAATGTTCCAAATATCTTTCCCCTGGTCTCTCTTCATCACCTGAGAAGCTGGTTTCAGGTGGAGCTCAGAGAGTAAAAAGCTGCAGACACCTGATCCATGTGTGTCAGAGAGTCCTCCCAGAACAATCAGGTCTTTGTATGAACCCCCAGAGGGCCGGACGCCATGTTATCTCTGCCCCGCAGAAACCTTGTATGGGCGCTCAGTGTGAAACATCAGATCAGAGTGACAGATTCAAGTGTTTACATGGCTCAAATAATATATCTGATGGCCGGCTGAGGTCACAGCAGGAGAAGGACGGGAGTCAATTACATCCTGACAATAAGAAAAGGGGGCGGCGGGGCTACGAGACTGACCCGGGATCTGCACTTCTGTCGATATCAGGAGGTGTAAAATATGTTCAGAGATGGAAATCGATACGAGTTGTATAATTTCAGCTCAAGGACCTTTTTTAATTTTGCCGTCTCTTTTAGTTTTGATCTCACCTGAACGTCTTCCAGCAGCAGCACCTGAGAGAAAACAAGGGGATTGGATCATTTCACGAAACACGGAGATGTCTGTTCATTCAGCTGTGTGTGCGATAAAAACACAGGTCATCAAAATAGCCTTCATTCATCCTACATTTAACACTGAAAACACACAGAACAGCTGGAAGCTAACCCCAGCTTTAAGGCGGTATCCCTTTACTTTCCCCGTTAACATTTCAGTCTGAAATATTTGACAGATTGTTAATTTGAGGTGTTTTTAAAGACGCCACAAAACAGGAAGCATAGAGCTGTTTGCTTCCTTATATTTATGTAAAACAGGCAGTTAGGAGGGACAGGTATTGATTGGGGTTAGTGTTTTACTTCCTGACCCTGTTGGACAGAAACTGGAGAACAGGAGATAGATTCTGACTTCATGGAGACTTTAAGGGCAGTTCAGTTTACATCTTGAGTCTGAAATAATGTCATACATTAATGGTGTTTTCATTTATACGTTAAATTAATGGACAATTGAATGTATTGTATGTGTTGTGTTGAGTTCCATTACAGGTTCAGGACTTACATATTAATACATTAATAGGTTATAATATACAAAGGGTGTTGTACCCTGTAAACCTACAACCATTTTAACTTCAATATATTACAAACCATTCACTTATCAATAATCATCAAAACCTACTGACACTAATAAAGCTAATGAAGGAATTAACAGTGTTACTGCATTCAGCTGGTCCTCTCAGGCGTTCCTGTTTTATATCTGCTGCTGACTGAAGAGCAGTTATTCTATTAGCGACGGGATATCAGTTTGTTTGTCTCCGCAGACAGAAAACTGAAACAGACTCGATTTATAGGGACGGAGCATTAGTATGAAAACACAAGATATATGTTAGCAAGAATGCTAATTTACATGTGTAATCCCAACAGGTAACGGCGTATTATGAAATAAATAATACAAATATTTACAGAAAACACGACTGAACAGTCAAATGTGTAAATATAAAGTGAAACTTTATGATATCTTTAAATACTCAGAGAATATAGACTATTCTATAGACTATAGAAGCCAATAAGACGACTTCTCCGCCTCAAACCGGCTCCAAAGTCTTCGTGCCATGTTTCCTTTTCCCCCAAAGTTTCTCTTCTGTTTGAAAGTGAGCAGAAAAACCGGTGGACTGAAACGCAGCTGGTTGCTAACGAGGCACGCATTGTTGATGTGAACCAATCAGCTGTGAGCATGTTTAAAGCTGTAGTTCCTATAACGGCCACCAGGCGGCGCTGCACTGAAAAAACTGACAGTATTGAAGTGAAGAGGAAACTCTCTCTAGAGATGGAGCATATTTTCATCTCTTGTTCCATCCAGCTTCTGCTCTCTCTATTATTATTATTATTATATATCATTATTATTATTATTATTATAATATATTATTATTACTATCATATATTATTATATTATATTATAATTATTATATTATGAATTAATTAATTATTTAAATAATTTGCCCCTGGGATTATTAAAGTATTTCTTATTAAAGTATTTCGGATTCTGATTTTATTATATTATTATTATAATTATTATTAACAGTAAAAATTAAATGTGAATTAGAGTTTCTGATCTTTTGGAATGAGGACAATGTTTGCTCTCATCCTGCAGATAAAACCTCCTGTTGAGCTGCAGCCTGCTGACCGTCACGAGTGTGTGAGTGTGTGTGTGTGTGTGTGTGTGTGTGTGTGTGTGAGCCTAGCTTAGCACAAAGACTGGACGTGGAGGGAAACTGTTAGCCTAGCAGCCTCTTTCTAAGAACTCAGCGGAGGAGATTCTCTTGAACCTCCTGTTATCCATGTTTCTCCTCCTCTTCCTCCTCTTTTAGTGTCACTAGTGGTCAAAAACTCTTCCTCTCCTCATCTCCTTTTTAACCTCCTCACCTCCCTGTAAAACTCCCCTGTTTGTGGTCTCCTCCTCCTCTTTTACACTTCCTCCCTCCTGTTCTCCTCCTCATTATTTCAGCTCCTGGTTCGTTAGGTCAAAATAACAGAGTCACTGACACAGTGTGTGTGTGTGTGTGTCTCTTTCTTTCTCTGTGTGTGTCTCTGTGTGTGTGTCTCTCTGTCTGTGTGTGTGTGTGTGTGTGGTCTCTGTGTGTATGTGTGTCTCTGTGTGTGTCTCTCTGTCTGTGTGTGTGTGTGTGTGTGTGTGTGTCTCTGTGTGTGTCTCTCTGTCTGTGTGTGTGTGTGTGTGTGTGTGTGGTGGTCTCTGCAGTTTCAGAGTTGAACTGTGTTTTCTTATCGAGCAGAAACTATTTCAGCAGTGAATCAATAAATCAGATCATTGATTATTGATCAGAACTCATCAGGGAGGAAACTTTATTCCTGCTCTCATTAACTGTTAACGACAGTTGGAAGAAAACTAATTTCTGTTTCTGTTAATCATTTCAAACAACATGAGTTTAATAGACTTATTGTTATTATTATTGAGTTCTTTTTATCAAATAAGATATTTTTTATGTTTAAATTGTTTGATTTAATAAACTTAAACAGAACTCTGATTTCCCAGACTGCTTACCACACACACACACACACACACACACACACACACACACACACACACACACACACACACACACACACACACACACACACACACGCAGATTAAAATGCCTCGGTGACATAATCCTCAGATTGATCTCTTTGTTTTTGGTGCTGTGGTGTTGGAGGAACATGGAGAGCTGTACCACACTGTGCCAGGCCGCCTTTAAACTGATGGATGATGTGTGTGTGTGTGTGTGTGTGTGTGTGGTACTGGTTGTCCTGCTCCTCCTCTGAGTTCAGAAACTTTCCATTCTGCAGGAAAACACAGTTAATGAGTTAAACGAGGCGACAGAACGGCTGCAAACCTGATTGTTTCCCATTAAATTCATTTATTTTTATTTCCTAATGAATTCCAGGTTGAGGATGAGAGGCGGGGTCTAAACCAGGATGCTGATTGGTCTGTTTGTCTGTCCGTCACCGATGATTAGATTGGATGGTAGCTCACCTGGTAGAGCGGACCGCCTCTTTCTCTCCCATTTCCTGTCTACCTTCACCTGTCCTATCAAAATAAAGGCATAAAAAGAGCAGTGTACTCTGACGCCAGTTTAACATAGTGGCCGAACCGTGTAATTACAGTGACGGCGTGTCATGTGAAAGCCAAGGGAAATTGTTGTAAGATGATTGGGCCTTAAAGACAGACAGACAATTCTTTCTTCTAGCAGGAAATTAAAGGGCACAAACATCTACGTAAACGAAGACTTCTCAGAGGAACTGAGGAGGAAGAGCTGCTGCCAGAGAAAGTGGTGAGGAAGCCAACGGATAAACTTACTCATCAGCTTAAAGCGCCTCATGGGTCGTAGTTTGTCTTTTCATTCAGTGGTTGTTTGTTTTATGTGTCTGAACAACAAAACTACATCTTTGCTCTTAGGTTTGCCAGGAAGGGTTTGATTGAGCTCATTGAACATTGAACCTCAGCAACAAGGTTCATGAAATATCTAGGATCTGCTCCTCAGACAATATTCATGTTCAGAAACACATCTGGATGCTGCTTTTGATGGTTCTGAGCTGGCTGTGGAAGGGTTCGGGTTATATAGAAGAGATATCTTCACTCACATACAGGCGGTGTGTTCACAGACAGTATCAGTGGTTGAGGGATTCAGTGACTATCTGATCGCTTTAGCAACAAAGACAGAAATGCCCAAAGTCTGGAATTAAAATTGTTTACCGCAGATCATAAAAAAGATTGAATGCAGATTCCTTTGTGAGAAAGTTAAAGACTTACAGCGGTCTGATGGATGTCAGGGAAACAAACAATGCTTTGAACATTTTCATGGACAAATTAGTGAAGTTATTTGATATCCACGGTCCACTTAGAAAAAGGTCTGTAAAGGCCAGCAGTGCACCATGGGTAGATGAGCTGAGATCTTTAATAATACAGAGGTAGCTGTTGAATTTTAAACCAAAAATTCACAGCTCTGTTAATGACAGTAAAATACTGTTGAAGACGTTGAATGAAATAATGTGAAAGAACTATGAGGAAGTTTATCACCAAGCCATGTGAAACAGTTAGTCTGCAATTTAACTTCCAGTATTGTTAACAGTACTATGAGAGATACAAGATGTTTTTTATTTGATCAGGTTGACCAGGACACAGCTGAGAAGATGTTCCTCTCTCTCTCAGATGAAACCTGGGCAGTCAAATATTTACAACTGCAACTAGACGACTTTCTAAACTTGTAAGTTATATTTTTAATAGATGCTTGCTAACTGGTAACAGTCTGGAGTGTCGGAAAGGAGTCTATATCATACCTTTACTCAAAGATGGAAAAGCAGGTTTTGCTGGCTCCAACTGACCTACTTACGTATAAATTAAATATATTATAATTATTATATGTACATTTTTAATCAAATGTTATACTGGTTATACATATATTGATGACAGGAAACGAGTTGGTTTTACTGCAGCTTTTGATGTCATTGATAAAAGTATTCTTATTGCCAAGCTTAAATGTTTTCATTAGTGTGGAGACTCTACTTGTTGAGTTGGATGCTATAACTAAATGGGTGAAAATGAATAAATTGGTACTGGACATTGACAAAACTAAATGTGTTGTATTTCGTTGTAGGAATGATCTCCCTAACACCACAGATGGGAGGTTAGCTGAGCAGGTGACTAAAGCCGGAACAATAATATGAGGAATAATACGCCACAGAACTGAATATACACCGGCTCTTGTCGTGTCTATATAACACATCAGGTAAGTCCTGGTGATCTGGTCCCTGAACTGTGTGATGAGAACTGTGAAGAGCTTCTTCTGCCTGGAATAAACTCTCCGTCAACATCACAAAAGTAGAGATTCTTTCAAAATAAAGAAGTTGATGAATGTTACAGTGGAATCTTTGTTGTTTACAGTATATTGGGTTTTGGTGATGTGTGTTTGTCTCCATATGCAGAATCATTTCACTGTTCACCATCTAGTTTGTTTTCTGTTTGCCTGTTTTATTGATACAGATTGATTATAAATGGTTGATAGTCATTGTTTATCTGTGGGAAGACTAGAGAGCACTTTATGGAAGCTTACAGGGATCCAATTTAAGAAGAACTTAAGAATGAAGCCAATGTTCTGCACGATGAGAATTTGGGCGAATGTGTGAAATCTGCACAAGTTGAAAATCTTCAACTTTGAGTGATGAACTGTGAGGAGAGACAGACAGCTGCTGGAGCTCTGCTGCCGGATTCTAGTCGGGTAAACTCAGGTGTTACCAATAATTAAGGTTCAGTTCCATTCAGGTCAAACAGAGTCAGGGTGCTGATATTGGAAAGGCTCTGCTACACTAAATGGAATGGAGCCTTTATCAGTATCACTGCTAACACCGATGTTTACCCTACTGTTTCGTGCCACAATGGCTGCTGTGAAAAAGGTCTACTGCAGCAGAAAATGAAAATGACAAAAAAAGTAGCGATTATTAGAGATAGATTATATTGAAGGCAACTTGTTCCAGAAAATAAAATCAAACCGTTTGGACTAAAGTGAGTTTGGTGATTGGTGGGTTTGTGTGTCCGTCTAACTTTAACTTATTTATTTTACATTTCTATAGTATTTTGATCATAGTATTGATTTACACCAAAACAACTGGTTCACATGAAGATACAACCTCTGCACCCAAACAAAGACGAGTGAAGCCGCTGTGAGCTGAGACCGTTTAGATTTATTAGTGCCGAGTGGAAGAGACAGAAATTACAATGAAGACAGGAAAAGTTAAATCAATTTACAGAACAGAGTTCGATATAAAACAACTGGAATAAAGAGATCAGCTACGACCTCGAGAGAGAGAGAGAGAGAGAGAGAGAGAGAGAGAGAGAGAGAGAGAGAGAGAGAGAGAGAGAGAGAGGTTCACATATTGTTGGTGTCCACGTCACTTTTGGCCGAGTTGGGAGAGCTGTGGAGAGAAATATTATCAGCAAAATGTAAAATGTAGAAAAAGGAAGAGAAGAAATCAGACTCAATTTTACTTTATTGTGAGTTAAGTTAGCTTAGCCCTGATCAACCAAACTCCATTCAGAAAACAAGCAGTCGTTTGCTGGTCGTCTTGCAGAGTTCAGAACTTCATTTCATTTTGATCCATTTATTGAAACTAAATTAGTCAAATCTGTTCATTGTGTCTCATACTGCGGCACTAAGCCGGATTAAAAGGTGAACACACCATCAGAGAAATGTAGTGGAGGATAAAGTTGCATAAAAAGTAAAAAAAACTCCAGTTTGTACTTCAGTGCAGTAACAGTGTACATATATAAAAAGGAGGCGGGCACACACTCTGCTGTATAAAACTGGGACACTTTAGATGAATGGAGCAGGTGTGACTCACCTGTTTGATGAACTGAGCAGCATTGAAGAGTTCACTGCAGCCGTAAACAACTTTCTTCCCCTGTTTGACCTGAAAACAGTCATCAGATCATCTGCCACTTTACATTGATCTCACATCACGTTCTCAAAACATCAGTCATCAAATAATGTATTGATCTTACATTATTCTAACCAATTGTAAAGTGAACAGCAGAAGAAAGTTAATCCTGCAGTATTACAGTACCTTGGCGTAGTCCACCAGGTTCTGGTACTCGATGTAGTTTCCTCCTCCGACCACGAACACGATGGCCTGAAACAGATAAACAGGACACCAGTGAGCCTCTGGATCAGGAACAAACGTTTAACGATAGCGAGGGCCCGATCATCGCTGCTTGCAGCTTTAATGTTGTTCTTTTTATTTGTATTGTAAAACAAAAAGAAACCGTACTTAATCAGGAAAGGTCAAACTGGGAACGTGTCACTTTGAATTACTAGTAAAAACTCAGTTTGTGTTCCAGTTAAAATAACTACAGTGTGTATAGTGTGGGATCAATAAAGTCTATCTTATCTGGATCAATAATGATGGCAATATAGCTGATATAGTCAATATTGACCATTTTAAATAAAGACAAGATGGAAAAAGGTTGAATTGATCCACTTTTTGTTTCTTTTTGCATTGAAGTCAAACTATTGATAATCTACTGAAGAAGATGAAGTGTTGATCAATACTGTATGTAGGGGTGGGCGATATGGGCAAAAAATAGTATTGTTTATTTTTGGGGATTTTGGCGATAACGATAATCAGTCGATATCCTTTAAAATGTGATTGGAATTGTCTGAGTTAGGGCTTGTGTCCACCAAGCGCTTTTATAGCGTTGAGAGCTTAAAAACTCATTTTCCGAGCGCCCAGCGGTGTTAAAAGTTGAACAGATTTCAATTTGAAGCGCTCTGAGCGCTGCGCTAAAAAAGTCCAAACCATTTTCATGCCAGAGAGGTAGACCCACGTCTCGGCATTAAATCATCTGAAGTACCGGTAGCTTCAGGGACTGGAGGTCATGTGATCACATCATGTGATCACGTAGGCCCACTAGTCCTGTGACTGAATCCTGCCATGCTGTAGAGCGTTGCTGCACCGTGTATTAATGGATGTGAGGAGTTTCCGCGTGCGTTTCAATATTATTGGCGAAGTAATTTAAATACTCGATAATGGAAATTTGCACATCGTCAAAACAACAATGACGATATTATCACAAACGATATATATCGCCCACCTCTAACTGTACGTATTGATTAATATGGTTCTTACAGTCTGTTAGAGATAAGATTTGAAGATGAGTTTTGATGTATTCTGAATTCATGAATGAAGTGAAGAGAAACTGGAGCAGCAGTTTAGCCTCCGTTTGTCCTGGAAACAACTCATCAATCAAACTTCAGTCCAGAAACAGAAACTCACCTCCTGAAACGGGTTCTTGTTCCTGGGAATGGAGCTGAAAGAGAAGAAGAGGAGGAGTGAGGATGATGAAGACATTCCTGAGCTTTCTAGCAGTCAACAGGCAGCTGAGTCTCACTGACTGACGGTCAGCAGCTCCACTGAGCGAACCCATCGTACCTCTCGCTGCCTCGCAGCATCTTCGGGTCAAAGTACCGATAGTCGTCTGTTTCCTGGAAGATCAACACAGATAAATACATTATCGGGCTTCACTGACTCAAGTGTGGATGCTTCAGACACTTATTGTCTTCCATTGGTGGTGAAAACATAAGGAAGACAGGAAAACATCAAACAAACAGAAGGTTATACTTCTGCATACCGATCCTCTGACCAAAGGCTCCGGTCTGTCCTCACATCCAGGACTAAGAGCTTTGGAGGCTTTCTGGAAATCTGCCCTGAAAGTTTGGATCATTGTCCAGTATTTCTCCTCAGTACAGGACAAGATACCTGCATGTCTGGGTTCAGTCCAGAGCTGGAGTCACAATGTGGTTAGCTTAGCTTAGCATAAAGACTGGAAGTAAGGGGAAACAGCTAGCCTGTTCAGCCGCAAGTCGCCATCTTGGCAGTTTAAAATGGGTCCTTATGGAGACTGACTCACTGCTGGAGCCTCTAGTGGATGACAGAGGAACTGCAGCGTTGGCAGCCACAGCGGTTGCGGCTTGGTTTCCACTCATTATGCTAAGCTAAGCTAACAACATCCAGAAACTATTGCTTTAATATTCTGTATCACAGTGGGTGTCTCATATTGTGCAGCGCCCTCTGCTGGTGACGCCTCTGATTACAACGGTGGTGGATCACCAAAGTTCAACACACACACACACACACACACACACACACACACACACACACACACACACACACACACACACACACACACACACAGAGGACAATCTGATAGAGGGAGAATGTGCTCTTCTATTTCTTTCATCTTCATCCCAGTCCCGTCTTCCTCCCCCCTCCTCCCCCGTCAGATTCACAACAACAGGATCTTTGTTGGTCGTCTGTAACTCCAGACGCTGAGAAACCTGCAGAGTGTGTGTGTGTGTGTGTGTGTGTGTGTGTGTGTGTGTGTGTGTGTGTGTGTGTCAATGACTACATGAAGTGAGGAGCCGACGGGTTCCTGTGTGTGTGTTCTGGTTTAAAACATCCATTATGTGTTTTGTATATGTCAGAAATGGATTCAGCATCCTCAACAAACCTGCTGAAGTATTGTCCATAAAGCCGATTATTAATGCTAATAATGCTAATAGCAGGTTAATATCGGTCAGTGTGAATGCTGGAGACCCACACTGAACATTTACGGCGGTACAGTTCTGGCTCACAGTGGCTGACATATAAAAATGAAACTATATATTTGTGTTGTGTTTCTCTTCAGGAGGAACCAACGAGCTGAGAGCCACAGACAGGAAGTCATTGACAGTCGGACTAACATGTCGGTTTGGTTCTGACTCTCTCAGTCAACATTTATTGAAACTAATATTTCTAAAATAACAGTCATGTGATCACTTTTATTCCGAGTAAGTGCAGTAGTTCATGAGGAGATGAATTAAAAGAATAAACTGAACAAACTCACAGGATTCGACTTCATCTCCATCAGGTTGTCGAGGATCCGAGTGACCGGAAGGTTCTGAAAGAGAAGAAATAACAACGTGATTGTACAGCGGTGGAACTGACCTGTAACCCGCTCTCACTGCTCACCGATCGACGCCGCTTTTACTCCGTTAAAGTGGAAGAAGTCAGCGGCACTATGATTGGTTCTCAGCTCTAATACAATGTTATTTATTTATTGTTTATTCTCTTTAGTGACTGTGGCGCTCTCAGCTCCGGTGTTCCAGTAAATACAGCGAGGTCAGCTAACTCAGGGTCTGCACGCCTCCTCATCCACCGCGCTGCGTGAGCGATGTTCGCTTGTTTATTCAAAACTTTATTAATACTGAACTTCAGACAAACAGGGAGCAAAAACAGTGCAGACAAACTCATAAAAGTTCTTTATTTTCCACCGGCCGTTAATATTTCAATCTGCCGTACCGCTCCGGTCCCGATACCTGACTTTTTATGGGGTAACGATCCAAGATGAAGATATTTTTTGGGCTTTTCATGCATTTATTTTGACAGGACAGGAGAAGACACACAATAAAGGGAGAAGAACAAGGTGGGTGGGGAGCGGCTGTTGACTATTTCCAGGATTTTTGGTCATTTTAATCAATTTCCAGGTGTTTCCATGACTGGAAAAGTACTCTCTAAATGTCCAGGTTTTCCAGGATGTGAAAGTTTCTGAGTCAGTATGATTGACACAACATGAGGTCGTATTCATTTCAAAATGACTTTACTATCCTGGGAAGAAAAAAAGGCAACGTTTTGGAGCTAATAACTGTGGTGGTATCAGATGTGTGCACAGACGAGTACGGGCACCGCGGGCAGTATCGGAGGAATCTGGGATACAGGTATCGGTGCTGTCTTTGCTGTTTCTCTTCCAGGTTGGTTGAAGGTTTTCACCGAGCAGAATCTCTTCAGGAATCTTTGTTTTGTTTGGATTCTGTTCTCTAAAATCTGGCTTTCTTCAAATAGCGGGGGCGTGCGTGTGGAAGAAGTCTGTAAATATCCTGTGACGGAGCGTCAGCCGCTCGGTCCAGACCTGCTGAGTGTTTGTAATGTTCCTGCAGCTCTGCAGAGCGTCACGGTTGGACTTCAGCATGAAGAAAACAGACACCCCCTCCCTGTGTGTGTGTGTGTGTGTGCCTGATGATTATAAATGACTTCACACTGGTGCCAGTTTCACCCTGAAACACCCCATCATCCTCCTCCTTGTCATCGTGGCCGCTGCCATCCAGGAACGAAGACACACTGTCCCATTAGGTACGCTTGATTTACCCTGCTGCCAGACACAGGCGGGTGGTGTTTGGTGGTAAAAGCATGTTAAATAAGGCGTGCAAGTGGCTCTTTCAGGTAAGCCGAGGACGGAGGAATGTTTGGAGGCCGGTTGCCAACGGTTACGGGGGACGCTGCGCCATGTTGGAGGAGCACCAACAGAAGGAAAGACACGATGAAGAAAGAAAATGACTAAACGGAAAGAAAATGACTAATAAATCATGTGGAAGGAGGAGAGATGAGGATTGCAGGCGTTCTCCTTCAACATGGTGGCGGGTCCCAAAGATCCACCAACCAAAACACACCAACAACCACCGATCAGCAGAAATCTGTCAACCACAACTGACAATGGAGCACGCTCAGACCGAGGAGGCTGTCACATATTGGGTTTCATTCATGGCAGTTTTACATTTACAGGATATTTTCCTTAAAGTGGAACTGAACCCTTCAGTTCTGTTAGCTTCCTCTCAGCTAATGTAGAGACTGTAGGGGGCGTGGCCTCAACAGCGACCGCAGTGATTGACAGACTGACCAGCAGAGTAGCAGGAACCGTGAGCTGTAGCCAAGCTTACTCTCCGATATGTGTGTGTCAGTGAGGGATCAAGGTAAAGATTGCAGTCCGGTGCTTCTACAGCATCTAACCACTGCGCCACAATATAAACATACTGAGTAGAGGGTTAGCAACAGCTAGCATAATGTGAATTTTATATACACAGTACAGAGGAGGGCAGGTCACGACTTCGCCACCCTGGGAAAGAAAATATGCCGCAGAGTCTGACCCCCAACCACATAAAAACTGTTTATTGATAATTAATAATCAGGTTGGGTTGAGGTGATGATTGGATGAACTGCAGGTTGGTTTTTCTGTTTCTGTCCAGCAACAGAAAGAGTCTGACTCACATGCTGTTTGAGCACCAGGTTCTTCACTCCCTCCATGACGAACTGGGATCCAGTATTCATCACTCTGGAAAACAGCCTGCAGAGGACAGAGGAGGAGGAGGAGGAGGAGGAGGAGGACAGGGTTAGGCTGGTAGTCTGAACACAAACCCTGTTTCAACTAAATGAATACAAATTGCTAACACTGCAGCTCAACTTGTTTTCAGGTAAGAACAAGGTGAGCAGATTAATTACTATTAATTGTGCACCTGTCTGTCTGTCTGTCTTTCTCTCTCTCTCTCTCTCTCTCTCTCTTTTTCACCCCAACTGGTCGAGACAGACGACCACCCACCTAGAGCCGGAGGATCTGTCCTAGGTTTCTGCCTTTTAACAGGCAGTGTTTCCTTGCCCTTGTCTCCAAGGTCTTGCTCATGGTGGTACTGTTGGGTCTCTTTAATTAATGTTATAAAGAGTTCGGTGTAGACCTGCTCTGTTTGAAAAGTGTCACTATACAAATAAAATTGAATTGAATTGAATTGAATTAAAGTAGTGTGTGAGTGTGAGTGAATGACGGGGCCACTGTGGTATCGAACTGGGATTAAGAATTGTGGAACTTTACTGGTAACGACCACTACGTCTCTGGTTGGTTATTACATAATGTGGAGCAGGGATAATAAACTGAGAGTATAAAAACTATTCACAACTTAGAAAAAACCCCATTAAAGGATATTAAAACGACCTTTGGAACAAGATTTATATGATAATCTTTTGTCATATTTCTCAGCTGTTGTTGTTTTATGAGATAAGACAGAAACACTTCCAATAAACACAATCCTCAGTTCAACAGTATTATAACAGGTACAAACAGTGTTTTATTTTACTTTTTAATAGAAGTTTTTAAAGCAAATCTCCTGTTGTTAACTCACCCCATGGGTTTCACTCCGCTGTTACCGTAGTTGGCCGGGGTGGCGGCCATCTTGGTAAACGCCCTGAAAGAGATGGAGGAAACCAGAATGCCCCCCCGTGAACAGTCTGCTCGTTCAGTTTGAATTCCCAGACAAGATCAAAACATTTTTATTTTCCTTCATTCTTAGAAACAGACACGATTATTACTGTAATCTCTCTTCAGTGCTGGTGGAAAAATGACCTGATGAAAAACAGACAGACTTACTTCCACTGTTTGATGTAGTTGAGAGGTGAAAGGTCACAGCCTGCGTCCAACAGAGCCGTCTTATACTGCTCCAGGTCCGACTGAAACACACAGTCACACAAACATTAGGGCTCTGGTCAGTTAACAGACTATATTTCCTGTATATTTCAAACTTTACTCAACAATAACAGCAGAGAACAGCTGATAAACTGTTGAACACAAACAGTGAACTCAATAACTGCAGGAAGTTCGATTATTTCCTGTGAATATTGATCACAGATGAGTTTTCCTGATATTTTTAGGAACTTTTTACACAATTCTGTTTGTATTACCTATTTATGAAGTTTTTAACAATCAACTTTTCTTCTCATTCTCTCACCTTTTGTTTTCTAAAGCAGAGCGAGGCTGTTCAGCTGTCTGCCATCACATGATTAACCAAGTTAACAGAGTTTTTGTTATGTTTTGGCCTCTTCCTCTCTTCCAGAACACGTTGTGTGACAGTATTGATCATCTGTGCAGAACACAGACTCTGTATATAGTTATATGGATTCAAATGATCTTTAGTAAATCGACAGAGATGGGAAGTAATTAAGTACAAATATTTTGTTACTGTACTTTTTACTCTTTACATTTTCAAAACAGGCTTGTTACTTTAGTTTAAATGCATCTGAGTAACAAGATGAAACAGACGAGAGAAGGAGATGTTTCAGTTCCCTCTGTACCAGGAGAGTACTTTTTACTTTTATACATGTAGACTGCTACACTTCAAAGCTTTTCCACTTTTACTTGAGTAAATGAGTTGATTCAGTACTTCTGCTTTTACTGGAGACTCTTATTACACAAGAAGATGTGTACTTTTGCCACCTCTGGTAATCGAGTTGCTCTAGGAATCATCAGCCCAATTTCTGTCCTTTGCATTGGGACCCCATTGACATAAATGTCCTAACTCTTGTCTGGCTGTTAGCGATGAGGACGTTGCATTCTTCTGCCTGCGCATTCCTTAAATTGTCAGCACCACATCAGCAGAAAGTGCCAATAACGGCGGTTTCAGTAGCGAGTTTATCGTCACACCAGATTGAAGCTGTTGTTTCAGAGGCCTCTCCAACCCTGCCAAGGAAAACACCTCGAGGAAACGTTGCAGTATATGCACGGTAGGACGAAAACAGTGGATTCCTATCTATGGCTAGTGAAGGTGACGTAGAGTGTATCGTCTACACACAGTTTCCTCCTCAATAAGCTCCTGACGGGCAGCTCAGCGGGCGGCACGGACAGATTACACAACTGCTGAGCCACGTGAATGTGCGTCTGTGAGAGTGTGTGGGGTTGTTTTTGTAGGACTGAAGTCCCACCACATCAGTCAGAAACTCGAGCAGCACTCTGGAGAGAGATAGAGGGAGGGAGAAAAGGGTGAGAGAGAGGTCTGAGAGGGGGAGAGATCAAAGGAGGGAGAGGAAGAACAGGGGGCCAAGAGCTAGTCACAGAGGGAGAGGGATGACCACAGATGACAGGAAGAGAGAGAGAAAGAGAGTGGGTGGTGATGGAAGGTGAGGGGTAATCCCGGGATCATCCGCCTCTCAGGTGGATGAAAGAGGGATGAAAGAACAGGCGAGGCTCATTTTTTGGCAGAGTTGTCGCACCGTCGGTCAGCAGAGGATGAACATCCTGAGGCTTCAGTGTGTCGGCCTCAGGATGCCTCAGAGAGTGTCTTTCTGATCGGGCCCACTGTACACCTTGACTGCTCAGGTGTGTGCAGGTGGTAAAGTCGGCAGGGTTTCAAACAGCGACCATTTTCAGTTACAACTTTGACAAAACTGTTGACCAACTTTCTTTCACAACGCATCCCGAGGGGAACATGAACATCTGAACATTTCTTGACAGTCCATCAAAAATTGTGGCTGCAGGAATGAGTTATTGTAGCTCCTCTGGTTCAGAAAGTCAAAGAGTTTTTGAATGAGTTTTTGGTTGGAAGCCTGAAAGTTCAGACACTTAAAAAACACTATAAAATTCGATACTAAATACCCCAACTGTGAATGTTGAAGCTTTAACGTGTCTAAAAAAAAGGTGGTTGATAGGAAGTATCTAAATGAGAATACAGAGCTTCACAACCTCCTTGTGTTTATACTCGTGCTCTTGCAAACTATTCTAACTCAATCTTTACAACTTCAGATGGTTTGAAGTAGAAGTTGGAAGTTAAGTGGTGGTGACGTTGGAGTCATGCGACCACGGTGTAGTTCCAGGGTTCCCACTCTTTTTAAGAAAACATTTTCCATTTTCTCTGGAACAGCTTCAAACTAAATACATAGCCAGGTTTACATAGGCAATCTTAGTGAGGAACTAAAATACAACATGGATTATTTCCAGCATAATAGGTAATTTTAATCAATTTCCAGGTATTTTCATGACTGGAAAATTGTATTTATTATTATTTTCCAAATATTGTTTTTTCTGCAGTCAATGAAACAATACCATTGGCTGTTTGTCGAAGCAACCAGGATCAAGCTCGCTTCCAGGTTGGAATTCAGAAATATGTAATCTCTGCAGGACTGTATTGTAATCCTTGGAACCACGTCGCTATCTGGTGATACGATATTGTGACTTTTAAAATGCTAATTATTATTTTTCTGCCAAAACAATCAAATTTTTGGTGGCCGCCACACGCTTGAACAGCGCCATATTTCATCGATCTGTATGACAGTTGGTACGCACATGCATCATGACCAGATGTACAAAAAAGCTTCTTGGACCCATATCCCAAACACGTCAGGAAATCGGTTGAATTTATTCCCTGTTAACACCCACCGTTATAACCCCACTATCAAGCGGTTTGGGAGTCAAACATAAAATCAATAAGGTTATTTTGAGAAATTATACAATATCACAATACGATATTCTTAAATAATTTCTTACACCCCTAGTAGCTAGCATGTTTTCTACTTCACTAAACTACATAAAAGAACTTTCAACTAAAAGGAGGAAAAGCTGAGTAATATTTAGCCAACTTTACCTCTCTGTCCCAACACTGAAGTCACTGACAACAGATAACTGGAACTGTTTTTATTGGAGAGGTTTAGCAGCATATTGATGAATAGCTATGACTATTAAAATCTTGGCCTTTTTTACTGATGTTGACTGATCGTGGACTGAATAATTGAGACAGATTGTTAAGATTATTTCTGCAGGTGTACAAGCAGAGCCCACAGCAGCATCTGGAAGGCCTGGACTTGGACACCACCGACTGACTGCTTTTGAAGGTTTGGGGAAATTGTTTTTTTTGGCCTTTTCATGCCTATATTTGGACAGAGACAACTGAAGATAGACAGGAAAGGGGGGTAGAGAGAGAGTGGATGACACACAGCAAAGGGCCGCAGGTCGGATTCGAACCTATGCCGCTGCAGCAACTCCGTATGGGCCGCCAGCTCTACCCACTGAGCTAACCGGCACCCAGGTTTGGGGAAATTTTAGGGGTAAAAAAAGATCTGCAGGTGTTCTTAGGTCCTGCTGAAATTCGAGAAGTTTTAAAAACCTTCAGACATCTTCACGGAATAAGTGCAAACATCTAAATGTGCTATTGAGTACAAAGACTGAACTCACTGGTGCATTAGTTTTTCTCAGTCCATGTCATATCATAAAGGATGAGAGGCGTTTTCTGCCAAACTAAACCTGATCCAGCTGTGTTCTTTTTACAGTGACTCTAACCAGGTCTCTGTTTTCTGGAGGAACTTTGGCTCGGTCGTCTTTGTTCAACCACTGGCTCATAATGAAATTATAAATGCGGTGGAGCCAGGAAGATGCTTCTCATAAAGCCCGACCAAAATATTGCTATTGATCAGTGAAATGCGGTTTTGAGGACACGAGGGCACAGCTGACTTGAAACCATCTGTCTAAACCATTCCTACTGTTTGCCAATCCACAGCTGGTGATGTAAGCGTCCCTTGTGCTGTTTTAGTTTGAGTGTTGGTGGAGAAGCCTGGCCTGGGACGATGGGAAAAACTGGAGGACTGTCATCTGAGAAGCCAAGTGAATTTTTGTTGTTTGATTTTGTCCAACGACACAAATCTCAAGAGGAATTTCTGCAATCCCAGAAATAAACACCGTCCCTACACCCACTGAGGATAAACCGCCACAATCTATTGCTTCACAGGTCTGACAGACCATCTGAGCTGCCATTTCAGTTCACTTTGTTCACTGATACTGACATTGTGTTCTTGTTGGCCGATTTCTGTTTGGGATACGTAGATAGATCAGTTCAGTTCTGGGTTGGTGCTTGTGCTGGTTCAGAGATTGACCTTGAGAACTTTCTTAGACCCGGGTAACTTCCACGGGCTAGAGAGTCACCGTAGAACCGAATGCTATTACATCACTGTATATGTCTCCAATGTTGGCTGTTGCTAACAAGGTTACGGTAGCTGGCTAACTAGCTAGGTGTTGGTCAACTAACATTAACCAAGCAACTTCTACTATTACATCAACTACTAATTTGTCAGAGAAATTAGTAGCTATGCTTGCTTGGGTAATGGGGCCCGATACCTGTTTCCGAGGTTCCTCAGATACTGCCTAAAATGCGGTATCCGGTATTGGCGGGTCCTCGTGTTTGTGCAACGATCCAATACCAAATAATCTGTGAGACCCTGCTACTTCCCAGCTGTGTCCCGTTTGTTTTTCCCCAGGATAGTGAAGTCATGACCTGCTCTACTCTTAACCTGAGTGAGGTCATACAACAATGATGGCAATCATACAGGATTAGTAGTATACGGTTGTAAAAAACAATAACATACTGTATATGTATTAACTGTTTATACCGTCTATCAAATCCGTACTCAGTACTGGCTGCTCCGCAAAGTACAGGTATCAGAATCGGTATCGGGAAGGAAAAAATTATATCAGAACATTTCTAATTAATATGTAGCTGGCTGGCCACAAGTTGCCCCAGCCCCTGTTGTAAATGGTTCAGTTTTCCTGGCTGGTTCTTTGGCTGTCAAAACGCAAAATACTGATTTGATATCAGGCTCTGAACTCAAACGGCCTTGGCCCTGGTGGGTATCTGATGTAATTTTCAGTTCACACAGGACCTTTGGTAGCCGAACGTTTAATATGTCGACCAAAGAAATATGTTGATTTAAGAGTTGTTATTTCATGTTGTTATATGTCGACATACAACAACCTGTGCAACTGGTTTGTCTCTATAAGGAAATAGCTTAGTAGCCAAAAATGCCCTCATTCTTAATTCAACCTGAAAAGGTTTGACTAATCAACTGTTTCTCCAACTAAGGAATTTTGAAAAAATATAAAAACATTTGGCTTAAATCAGACACAAATCCGATCCCTTCAGATATGACAAAAGCTTTCAAACTTGACACATTATTTGTGACTCAATGGCTGGACAAGCGCTGACTTTAAAAGTCATATTATGTTAAAATGTCTTTTATGTCAAACAGAAGCCAGTGTTTCCTCTATGTTGATTTTGGAGCGGCAGCCCGCCGCTGTTAAATTTCTGCCGCCACGGTATCAGAAATGGGGGTTATTCGGACAGGCCTGCCCCCACTGCTAAAAAAAAATCATAGAGGAAACACTGGAAGCGGTGTATTTGGCCATAAATATGAAAGTTGGGAACACAGTGATCACACAGATGGACAACAAGTGGTTACGCTGCAGAATCTGTTGGAGAAGTTTCGACTGATATTCAGATTTATTAGTACTACCGTTAAAACTTATTATCGGAAATTATGACCGAGTGGAATTCAAGCTTCTATTATCTGTAAAGAGACAAATGACCACCTTTTATCTGTCAAACATACGGGGAGAAATTAAAGATACTAAAAAGAGTTTTGTCTCATGCTAACTAAGAGCAGAGTGTTTTTGCCGAGTTGGTCGCCTCTATGTTGTCTTACATAATCAGTAAAGACCTGGCAGATTCTCCACTAACTCTCACTGATGGATGACCAGCAGTAGCCTAAAGTTACAGCTGTTCCTGAAATCATAGACGTAGTTTATTGTAGCATAACGTCTCATTCTTTCTCTCATTACCTCTCTGTAAACACAGTTTGTTTGTTTGTGTGTATGATAGTTGAAAGAAAACACAATGTGCTCACGTAAAAAGTACCTGCTCTGGAATTAATTAAATGTAACTGCTGGAGAGCCAAACCTGGTCAATGCCGATGCATTTAAGACCAACACCACAACAACAAAGTCCTGAAGCCAAATTTGAGACCCAACGCTATTAGTTTTGTTATCACTTCTGCCCAAGAAGGACAGATGTGTTTGTTTTAGACCAGAGCTTTTCAAAGTGACACAAAATCCAACTGCCCCCCATTAATGCTGATAGTTGGTCTCAAGCTGTGTTTTCATTGTAAAAAGTTGTTTTGTTTGTTTTTAAAGCAACATTATGTAAATGTTATACCTTAAAATAAGAGCTTTAGTATCACTTTAATGCTTTGGACGGCCGGGAAGAGGAAGATTTCAGGAATGAGTGTGGCGCTGGTTGTGCCAGAACCGGAGCCGGGCATGTGGTCAGTGTAACCAGGTTCAGCAGCTTCTATGGATAGAGCTAATGTCAGAAGCTCAGAGAGCTAAGAGGATGTTGACAGAGGAAGCTAAGAACAGGAGAGGAGAGAGATGCCCCCAGACAAGAATAAATGTGAAATGAAAGTCGGCAGACAGACGGCAAGTTGGCCTTCTTGCTGATGGATTAGTCAGTAATATCAGCTATGTATTGTGTTGTTGCACTTGCATGATGTTAGCAAAGTGGCTAGTTTTTGATCATAAGTAATGTAATCAAATATACAGCTGTCCATATTTACCACAATACCAAATCTTACATAATGCTTCTTGAAGATTAAATGTACAAGACTACAGACAGAATTTGCCGTTTAAGGTATGCACGTCCCTCTGTGACGGTGCTAACAGTCTCTTCACTCCGGAGAAGAATGAGGAGCATTGTCATGCTGTGTTTTTAATTTTCCTGTCTCCTCAAATCTTCTATTTTTCCCAGTGTCCCTTCCTTTGTTCTTGGAAGTAAACACTGAACCGCAGAGTTCCCCCAAGAGTCAGTTTTCTCCTTCAGCGTGAGGTTTTATTTTGACAGAATTGAACCACAGCGAGGACAACAAACTGAACCGCAACCCTCACGTCACTGCCGCACCGCTGAATCATCTCTGCTCTCAAACTACTTCTAATACATCCCAGAACACACTAATTATCTCCCGCTGCTAACTCTTTGATTCTACTTGTCTCACAGCTTTCTGACTGCAGGGCTTGTGGGCAGTGCAAGGTGCAAGCACAGACTGTTTGAAAAACAGATTAATCTGTTTTAATCCAAGCTAACCCACTGCATTTAAGTGGTTATTTTAACCACATCAGGTTGGTTTGACCAGCTGGACGACAGTTTTCAGCTGCCAACTTTAAAGTACTGGATGTGTGAGCGTCCTTGAACACGCCGCCAAGGAATGCTCACAAAGTTTCTAAACTTAATTTGCATAGAAATGAAGTGAAATAAATGGTTGCCTGGAAGGCTGAAAATTGATCTAAAAACAGATGATTTTATCATCTGTTTTTAGGAAAGGAAGCTTTTGATGTGCTAAAGGCTTGCAACATCACCAGTACAGTGGTTGAGATATTAAGGCTGCACTGGAGAATTATCTGGTCCTGTAAATCACCAATCTGACAACCTGTGTGTCTTTGTGGGCTAGAAAAATGGATTCCTGTACTTAGATGTGCTATGTGCTACGCTCAATATTGAAAAGAGAACCACATTTTGAAGATCGTTAAAACAGTCAATAGCTAGCTAATGTTAGTGAAAGACTAGCTAACTTGCTAGGTAATCTACATCAATCATTAGAAAGCTCGTTAGCCAGTGTGTTTGCTAACATTGCCTAAAGTGAGTTATTTGTGTTCTCGCTGTGTGTCGGGTTAGCAAGTTGACTTGATCTGAAGGTCCTTCGTTGATGTGGTTTTAACTTTAAGAGAAGAGCCAGGTGGTGCCGGTTTTGGTTTGGTGACTCACACTGGTTAGCCATCTCTTTAAAATGGGATGACAAGATCCAATAACACACTTCTGGAGGCGGCCTGTCCGCATCAACAGAGCAGCGGTTTGGATACGCTCCGATTTTGGCAAGTTTTTGGAGGCACAAAGTGTCACTGACGTGGATTTGAAATGAAAACGCCTTCCTTAAAGGAGCATTTCACCCGTGGAAACATTAATATTTATTGAAAGTGGGTTATATATGTAGTCGAAATGTAACATACATTTTGAATTTGGTGCCTATTTAACCGAGAAAAGACAGAAAGTGACTTTAGGGCGCATTTGTATTAAAGACAACAACTCCCACAATGCACAGCTCCGCAAGCCGCTCCCACTAACACTATCAAGGACTACAACAACATGAATGTAAACCATTTATTTACAGAAATATATCAACAACAACAACAATAAATATATTAACAATGACAGTTATAGTTCCTCCTGAGCGTCCTCAACGTCTCGGTGCCGCAGTACTGGCCATCTGGAGCTGGATACTGTCGGAGAGCCTGCACCACATCAGCGGGTAAAACGACACGATGGCCTCGACCCAATCTCTCGCCTTGCAGGACCCATTCCAGAAAGGCGATATTGTCTACAAGACATTGAGCACACAGTTAGAGATGCATGGTCTTTGTGTTGAGCGTGCCACAGTAGTTAGCAATGCAACTGCAAGCTGTTTGTGCAGTAAAGAAGCTAATGTTAGTTCAGTTGGCTGACGTTACGTATTAACCGGGAATAACTTTGTGATAATACTTGAACAAACTGTGTACATACATGCCACGTTGTTATAAGACAGAAAATAGAAACACTCACTTTACAGTCAGACGTCCGTGTGTCCGTAGGCGCACAGCGAGAGCACAGGCACCAGCAGTCCGCCCCAGCTCGAGCCAGTCCGGGCTCCTCGTCCGCGACAGTCAGGTCCTCTGCCTCGGCTGCAGAAGCCTCAGACGCTGCTCGCTATATAGCGGCTCATAAAGGTAGCCACGAACATCTGATTCGACCATCGTACTTTCGAAATTTCTTCCATATTAGATTGATTACCATAGTCGTAACGTCTCGCTCCACAGCGCCTCCGCTTAGCTTCCAAACAAGATGGCGGTTATATTTTTAGTTTCTGCAAGTGAAGTCCCACCCACTGATCTGTAATAGGTCTGTAGCATGAGTGAAAAAAAAGAACGAGGAAGTAGTGTTCGTAGTCTCACCCCCTCCACAGAGATATGAGACTTCCTGCTTCCAATGACGCAAAATGACGATTTTTACATCACTGGAAGCAGGAAGTGCAACACTAAAATCCTTATTTCTCCCCTCTCAGGGAAAGTGTGGGAGAATGATCCACGACCATTCAAAAATATGACTGGGTTTCTAATGATACAAAGCTTAATGCAAATGGGTGAAGTGTCCCTTTAAAATGGAAAATATTTGGAAATAGAAAGAAGCTGACAGACTTTTTATTATTAGTTACACTTACTTTGTTGTCAAACGAATCATTGTTAGGTCTGCATGATACTTAGAAAATACCTGCAGTTCTTTAACTACGTGGGACAAGAACGGATAAACCGAACTCTGGCTTTAGCGTTTTCTGCATGTTTTGTGGCCACTGTTGGCTGCAATCTGCAACTTCACCACTAGATGCCACTAAATCGTACACGCTGGACCTTTAAAGTACAAGATCTGAGTACTTCTTCAAGATTGTAAGATGAACCTTCTTCCACCACTGAATACAACAGTCATTACAATGTGACGGTAGCTGGAGAGTGGATAAAGGCTGAAATGTGAAATTGTTCTGTATGAGAAGTACCTTAAAATCTTTCTTATGAGGCGTTCTGGAGCCGTTTTACATTAACAAAACAACTGCAGAATCTTAAACGTGGCTCTCATTGTTTGGTAGTTTTGTAATCTTGAGATCTGGGTTTCAATACCTCTGGGATCTAATTCTGCCGACAAGAAATGAAAAAACGAGTTCAGGACACAACCTTCCAGAAATTTGATATATTGAGTGCATGTGTGAATCAATATTCCTCCTTAAGACCTGTTGAAGGTCTTGGGGTTCTTCCATCGCAGCTCTCCCATGAAGAAAAAGCTAAAAATGCTGAAGCTGTAATTTCAAACCCTCTGCTATGCTTTATAAATAAAAGCTGCTTTAACCCTTTATCATTCTTTCCATGTCCTCCTCAAGACGGACTGTACATTTTCTGTGACAACTTGTATCTAAAGAATTTTAGAGAAAAGACATGAAAAGGTTTTAAAAGAATAATCTGTGGATAGCTTTAATCTTTCTCTACTTAACTGCATTAAAAGTTGTGGGTTGACCCATTTATTGTTGTTTAAATAGCCTTACTTTTCTCAGTTTAATTCTACCATGTGTTAAATCTTTCATTTAGTTTTTCATGTTGGTGTATGAGTGTTGTTGCTGTTATTGTATATAATCATCAGTCAGTGTGTGTTACCTCTGACGGAGCCTGCAGAGCAGCAATGTAGTAGATGAGGAAGAGTCTCATTTTGTCTTCTGGGGTCCCGGCTGAGAAACAAACATTCACACACAGTTTAGTTTGTCTGGTCTCAGTCTGGCTCTTATTTTGTAATATCACAGTGTGTGTGTGTGTGTGTGTGTGTGTACCATCTGGGTCGCTGATGATGTCCAGCAGTGATTTGTCTAAAGTCGACTTGCTCATCAGTTTCTCTTCATACTCAAAGTAAACATCCAGTTTACGACTCTGACAACACAAACAGCATCAAGTTAGAATACTGACAGTACAGGGTACGGACACTACAGGGTACGGACACTACAGGGTACGGACACTACAGGGTACGGACACTACAGGGTACACACAGGGAGGACACTACAGGACACTACAGGGTACGGACACTACAGGGTGCAGACACTACAGGGTGCAGACACTACAGGGTGCAGACACTACAGACACTTTATATTTTATTTTGCTGAACTATGTGTATGCCCATATCAGGATAAACCTCAAGGTTTTCAAGTGGGACCCAAACAAAAGAGAACAAACAGAACACAAACAATAATTTGCTCAATAAGAGAAACAGAAAAGAGTCCAAAATTAACACCACCAAGCACCAAATGTTGGTCAAATTTGGGTTTGATGGAGAAATAAATTTGGGCTGTTAATAATTTATTGTTTACTCTTTGTTTGCTGTCAGTCTGGTTATGTGTTGTGCATCTACTGATTCCTTTGCACAAATGAAGATCCTAACGGATAAATGAAGTTATTCAGATTTTTGATTTGATTTGATATTCAGGTGTCAGATACCAACGCTAGAGTAAGGACTGTTTGAAACCAAATAAAATGGAACATGACCAAAAACTGATCACACAAACTGAAAATCTTAAAGCTCTCGTTACCATGACAATGTATTTTGATTAGTTTTACTGATAGTGGCACGCAGTGATTTCACTGGATTGGACAGCGGTGTACCTTGATGTGGTCGAGGACGGCCGTGGCGACGTTGGTGTGCAAGTCGATCAGTCTTTTCTTCTCCAGCAGCTCAGGCAGAGAGCTGCAGGCGACACACAAGAGTAAAACAAAGGAAACCACCTCAATATGCTCCTCATTAACTGACATTAACGCTTCAGACACTTCAACACTAGAGCATGTGACATTTTAATCTGCTGGAACAGATAATAATTACTGTACTGAAAGGCTGTCACACTGAACAACACTCCAACTGGCTGTTTCACCCAAAATCAACATCCCTGTCCATTATACTTTACAGTTTGATTAAATACTTGACTCTGACCAACAGGTTGTTTTGGTTTTCATGTTTCATGGTTACAGACTGGTGGAAATCCCAGAGCCGGATCACAACCAAAAATCTAATCAGATGTTCCTTGGCCCCTCCAAAGATCATGGAAATTCTTTCTTTAGAAGATCCTGAGAAACCTGCTCACAGGCGACCACAGATATTAACAGAGGGGGGAACAGAATTTGTCCTGCCAGTCCGTGAATCAACCAGGTGACCTAGTTTTAGGGGCTGAGTGATTTTAAAGCTGACAGTTCTTTGTAAAAGGTAGACTTTATTTTTATCATCATGCATGGAAAATATGTTTGACTAAGTTATACTACATTTGTGAGTCCGCTTCCTGGTACCAGTGCTGTTACAAATACTTAGGTTTTAAAGGTCCAGTGTGTAACAGTGATGAGGATCTATTGTCAGAAATAAAATATTTACATTTATAGGTGTGTTTTTATTCATGTATAATCACCTGAAAATAGGAATAATGGTGTTTTTGTTAGAATGAGACATTTTTATCTATTATATATATAAATATTTTATATTAACACATTTTACTCTGATGATACTCGTAGAAAAGTCCACCTCACCCCTAATAATTGAACTATTGCAGTTTGTTTAACATTGTAGGCAGCCTATGTAGTTAGAAGCTGCTGGTGAAGGTAGGTGAGACAGTTCAGTACCTGACAGCAGAGGTGAGCTTGGCGGTGTTGTCTGACAGCATGCTGATGGCTCCTTCATCCTCTCCCTCTAAACCCTGCAGACAGACCATCAACGATAAAGATGAACCACTGCACTGTACTGGACTGGACTGTGATCAACTCAGTTGGACCGTAAACTGAGGTAGCAGGATGAAATTTTAGTCTTGGGCCTTTGAATAATACAAATGTATTGAGGCTAAAAACTACCCAGGAGTATATATATAGCATATACAAAAATAACTCCATAAACATTACACATTATACTATTTACATTTGTACATTATATGATTTCTTTAAGTAAATGTTATTATAATACGTTCACCTCAGAAAGATTCAGAATGCAGTATTTTTATTTTCACAGTGGGGTTGGTATTAGTACTTTTACTTAATGGATTTGAATACTTCCTCCACCTCTGCACACCCACAGCCCAGCACAGTGGCGAGTTCAAAACAGGGCAATACCAAACTGGCCTCGGGGTAGTTCATTTTGGAAGGGGCAAAGAGAGGGGCATCCACGACACTGGCTGTTAGACTGTGGTATAATTCCTGCCCTGTGGTAGGACCCAGTCATTTGTCATCTTGAACTTAAATATGACCTCAGAAACTTGGACATTATCTGAGATAAGTGGATACAATTAGATCATTTAGAGAACTTGGGTAAGACCTTGAGACTTGGCTGTAACCTGTCTTGGATATGTGGATACGACTTTGGTAACTTGGATATGACCTGAGGGATTTGGATACAACTTCCTGATCTCAATGAGTTGGAACATTATTTTGGAGGTTTGGATGTGACTTTGGGGACTCTGACAGGACTTGGAAACGCCTCTGAATATGACCTTTGTGACCAGTTTAGTATGCAATACATATTGACTAGAGTATGAAGTATACAGTCTCTTAAGATGTGATTTTGAACGCCTTGGACTTGAAGTCTGACTAATTGACCATGTTGTGTCTCACCATGATGCTCTTCAGGCGTTTGACTTCGTCCTCCTGGGCTCTGTAAGTATCCAATTCCTCCTGGACCGACTCCGCCACCTCTGGGAACGGACTGTAACACACAAACACTGCACACTCAACTTCTAACCAATGACTGAGCTTCTCATTTTAGACTTCTAAATCAGCTTGGAAAACAGCATTCCAGTTGGATTTGGCAACCGAAGGGAAGATAGAGGGTTTGTCACGTACAATGAGATATCATCAGTATATAGATGTACTTATGATATTATTAATTAAATTTAATGCCTGTAATTCTGGCAATGTGTCTTTTGAATATAGCCAGAAATTCAAATAACAGTGGTAGCAATGAGTATCCTTTCGTATTGTATAATACATATTATATATAATCAGGTTTTATTATGTGTAATCAGGGTTCCCAGTCTTTTTAAGAAATCAAGTGTCCTGAGATAACTTCTGTTATGAATTGGCGCTATACAAATAAAATGTAATTGAACTGAATTGAATTTCCAGGACCTTTCCATGACATTTCCTTGACAATGCAGGACAGCACTCGCTCAGAAACACTCATATAATGTATCAGTAGGCCTATTATTTACCCTTCACACTGAAGATTTTCCTAGTCATTAGATAAAGACAATAATAGACTAGTCATCAAAGGTTCATGATATTCAGTATTTATTTAATATATAATTATTTAAATCTCTATATTTGAACAGCCGCATGTTAACTTTTGTTGTAATGATTCTGAATGTGTCAGAACAACCAGCAAGGAGAACTTATTTTTCTGCAGTGCCTCCAGTGAATTATTTCTAGGATATTTGATTATTTTGATCAATTTCCAGGTGTTTCCATGACTGGAAAACTAGTCTCTAAATATACAGGTTCTCCAGAAGTGTGGGAACCCTGCTTGAGCTGGATAAAATACTGCTATTGGCAGAATGAATACTGATATATATCCATTATTTCAACTCTTCCTCTAGAAGAACTGACCTGCCCTTGTGTTTCTGCCAGAACCTGTCGGCAGCAGTGAGGTCGTAGGTCTTTCTGTTCTTCTTTTTTGGTCTGGCGCCGGCGGGAGACGGCTCCGCCCCCGCCCCCTCCTCCATCGCCACCCTGTTCAGCTGGAAGTCCTGGTGGACGCAGAGAAGAAGCACACACATTATGATTTGTTCCCCCATTGTCGGCTGATTTTTGACGTTCCTCAGCGGTGGCTTCATTGGTTGTTTTGGCAGGTCGTAGCGCACATTTCTGCCAGTACCTGTAAGTAGCTCGTCATAAACCCACAACTGATGCCATTTTCTGTTTTATTAATTGGTTTTCCTGTGTTAAATGATCTAAATCAACTCCTGAATGTGCTGAATCCAAAGTGAAACCACCAAGAAAAACCAAAGACATCATCATCTACCTTAAGTTCTGAGTGGCTTAAAATCCCAGAAATGATTCTGAGACACTTAATGAATATAAAACCCGATCCAGGACCAGCACTGCTGTGTTAAAGATATCTGTGATGAAATCCAGCCCATCCTACAGCACATCACTACCAATTAGACTGCAGTGAATCCTGACAGAGGAACAGATCCTCGTCCCCGACGCAGAAACCAACAGCAGATCATAATATCGCTGTTGCCATGGGAACAGCCGAGGGATGAGAGGGGAGATTTAGAGTTGGGATCCCGTCTCCTGCTGGGTGGTAGACAGCTGTGTTCAGACCCTGACATGTTTATAGGAAAGAGAGGGAGAGTGTGCAGCCAGCAAGCGGTGGTGCTGCCATCTGGACCGCCATTGCCACAACAGAAACCAGATCAGAGTCTGGATTCTGGATCTGGAAGACCGACCAAACAGAGGCCTTATTTGAAAGACGTTAAAAAAAATCTAAAACATTAAAGACATTATTTCATCCGTTTCAAAAACAAATCAACTTGTTTTGCAGTGATGTTTTCTTGACTCTGGTGCAGTGGTACATCTGTTTCTGACCTGGTTCAAGGTGCTGACAGTCCATTCTAAACAAATCCAAAAACAACTGCACTTCATCAGGAGGAAGAGGAGTTAGACCCATAAACTGGGCCGGACAATACTTTGACTGTATGTACTCAAATATATATACGGTACACTAGTGTCAGTGTAAATGTTGGTTGATGGTTAACAAAAATGTCAGAAATTATAAAAAATATTTTGTGGTAATAAAGAACTTATTCTTCAATACCTTGGTCAGAAAGCGTTTCTTTACTGCAATCTGCTGCGTTCCTTTACTGCGCTCTACTGCGTTCCTTTACTGCAATCTACTGCGTTCCTTTACTGCAATCTACTGCGTTCCTTTACTGCAATCTACTGCGTTCCTTTACTGCGCTCTACTGCGTTCCTTTACTGCAATCTACTGCGTTCCTTTACTGCAATCTACTGCGTTCCTTTACTGCAATCTACTGCGTTTCTTTACTGCAATCTACTGTGTTACTGCAATATACTGCGTTTCTTTACTGCAATCTACTGTGTTACTGCAATATACTGCGTTTCTTTACTGCAATCTACTGCGTGTCTTTACTGCAATCTACTGCGTTTCTTTACTGCAATCTACTGCGTTCCTTTACTGCAATCTACTGCGTTTCTTTACTGCAATCTACTGTGTTACTGCAATATACTGCGTTTCTTTACTGCAATCTACTGTGTTACTGCAATATACTGCGTTTCTTTACTGCAATCTACTGCGTGTCTTTACTGCAATATACTGCGTTTCTTTACTGCAATCTACTGCGTTTCTTTACTGCAATCTACTGCGTGTCTTTACTGCAATCTACTGCGTTCCTTTACTGCAATCTACTGCGTTTCTTTACTGCAATCTACTGCGTTCCTTTACTGCAATCTACTGCGTTTCTTTACTGCAATCTACTGCGTGTCTTTACTGCAATCTACTGCGCTCTACTGCGTTCCTTTACTGCAATCTACTGCGTTCCTTTACTGCAATCTACTGCGTTTCTTTACTGCAATCCGCTGCGTTCTTTTACTGCGCTCTACTGCGTGTCTTTACTGCAATCTACTGCATTCCTTTACTGCGCTCTACTGCGTTCCTTTACTGCAATCTACTGCGTTCCTTTACTGCAATCTACTGCGTGTCTTTACTGCAATCCGCTGCGTTCTTTTACTGCGCTCTACTGCGTGTCTTTACTGCAATCTACTGCATTCCTTTACTGCAATCTACTGCGTTTCTTTACTGCAATTTACTGCGTTACTGCAATTTACTGCGTTTCTTTACTGCAATCTACTGCGTGTCTTTACTGCAATCTACTGCGTGTCTTTACTGCAATCTACTGCGTGTCTTTACTGCGCTCTACTGTGTTTCACTTAAGATTCTGAAGTATTTCACATATTATTTTGTGAGTCAGTGTGTGTGAGTGTGTGTATCAATGTGTGTGAGCAGAGAGTGAACAGGTTGTAGTGTAGCTTTGTTCCTCTGCTGCCTGTGGACTGATTTCTATGTGTCTCTATGTAGGGATGAGGGTCAAAAGTTGTGACCTTTATGCTCCCCGAGTGCCTTCTCTGTCCGCTTCCCTACAGTGCCAACAGTGGGCAACACTAGCTACCGTTAGCTTATAAACGTTAATTTAACTCAAAAACGTATTACATCGAAATCTTTAAGTAAAACAAACTCAATTTCGTAAGATAGAAAAACATTCTTTTTCAAGTAGCTTAAGTGACAATGATTTAATTAGGGACTGAGCCAGCGACCACTGGAGGTCCCTATTGTATTTGCTATGTTTCTTCTTCCTTATTATTTTTAGCACTTTTGACTGCATTTTGCCCCCCTGAACATATACGAAAAGTCAGTTTTATTTGGCAAAGTTGTCAGGCCTGGTGAAAAATTTTATATTCTATGCGTCGCTTTCGGGTCGGCCACTAGGTGGCGCTACTATCATAAAAAATGCGTTTAGGCTAATAACTTCTGCATAGTTTGTCGCACATTCAAAAAACTTATATCCACGCGTTCGGTGAATGGAGCTGAATCTCCCCATATAGGCCACGCCCACTTCCACCTATAATGTTTCCCATGCGCTTTGTCCGATTCGCACAAAAATTTTCATGTAGCATCTGAGGACCCTCTTAAAAAAAAAGTGATTAACAGAATTTTGATATTTCAAAAAACCAGCACGTTATAAAATTATCACTTCCTGTGGATTTTTCGTCAAAAAAAAAGGGAATAGTGGACCATTCTTAAAAAAATTATTCTCAAAATAAACTTGGTACGATGCTTCCCCATGGCTCCCTGAGGCTCGCTAAAAAATGTGTCAACAATCCGCCACTAGGTGGCGCTCTTTTGGCATGATAAATCACTGTGCGGAGACCGTAATAGTTATGAATATGAAATTCACAGGGCACGTGTTTGTAGCGCCCCCTACAGAATAAGAAAACAGCAGCCCCGGATCTGCTTCAAAATTAGTCAGTACAGTCAAACAATGGTTCTGATTAAAAGTTGTGCTATTTGTGACCGTACGTTAAAGGGCGTGTCCGTGACGTTCCCTCAA
>NW_026136704.1:427500-437500 GCF_905237075.1 Dicentrarchus labrax
TTAGCCGCCGGCTCAGAGACAGGCCTCAGTGACACTCTCCCGCCAAACGGTGGACCGTTTAAAGTCGGTGCCGCCGGTTACCGGCGGTAACTCCCGTTAACGGAGAGAAAGAGCCGTTACCTGTCTGCTTCTCCCGGACGGACGCCGCCATCTTTGATGTTGTTGGTGGTGACGAAGCGTCTGATGACGTGGCGCGAGCTGCCCCGTCAGAGAGGAGGGAGGCGGGAAGAGGTCTCACTCTGATGATGTTTCCGGAGACAAACACACAGTCAGAGAGAAATTAAAGGTCAAAACCAATCAAACTATCAAAATGTCATCAACGAACCCTCCTAGCATGGAAGCTGACTTTTGTCCACAGTTTCTCACCCCACAAGGCTTTCCTCTGGAATAACAGCATCATAATTAATATTATAAGAAATAAATCCTTATTCTTGCTAAAATGGTTTGAAAGAGGTATCATCCATATCCTCCCAATATGTTGTCTTATAAACGTTTTATATCTGTAACTCTATCCCAATAGAGTTAATTCATCTTATAAAAAGCCACTTGAGTTACAGTGAATATAAACCAAGTCAACCTGAGTGGAACTGAACTCACAGACAGAAAGTGTGATAATAAACATATTTGCCAGTGTTTTCAAGTTTTACTGGAGGTCCCAAATAGAGGACATCACCTGGAGAAGAGCTTCTCCCCCACAAATATTGCATATCTAACAAGGCTAAAGAAGTACATTTTAAAATACTGCATAATATATTCCCAGTTAGTAGTATTATTGCTAAGCTTATAGATGTTTTATTGTGATATATCTAAAAAGTTTTGGAGTGATGTTGAATCTCATTTTTTTGCTGCTGCTAACTCTGTCTACTCTCTTACCCTTAAAGATGTTATTTGCTACTATGGTAACCCAGAAGATAATGCTCTTGAACACCTGATGAACTTTGTTATCCTATATGCAAAATTCTTTATTCACAAACACAAATTCACAAAATCTAAATTTGCTCCTTTTCTCCTGGAACTGAGCTCTTTGCTTAAATCTCTGATTTTGTTGAATAACAAAAAATGTAATACCTTACTGAGTCATTATGAAAACCTTTTACTTCAAGCCCGTTTGAACTATCTATTATATTATTAATTTAAATTATTATTTATTTTTTATTTCTTTAATTTGTAAATCTTTGATTTGTTTATTATTTATGTCACCAATGTGCTGATTGTTATTGTTTACCTTGTAGTTTTTGTACATTTAAATTTTATTTAAATTTAAAAAAAACCGTCAGTCAGAGAGGAGGGAAGCAGGAGGAGGTCTCACTCTGCCACAGTTTTAAGAAACCAACAAGGAAATAAAGTTGTAATTATAATAGTATAATAGTTATAATTTAAATAATTAGTCAAAGTGGTAATTCTGTAGTAAACACAAATTAACAGCAATATGTACGTAAAGTGTAAATATGTCATTTTTAGTATTGAACTATCTATTATAAATATAGTTTCAGTTTGCAATGATTGCCATGTATTAACTGTATTAACTGTATTAACTGTATTTACTGTATTAACTGTATTTACTGTATTTACTGTATTAACTGTATTTATTGTATTTACTGTATTAACTGTATTTACTGTATTAACTGTTCTGTGGTCAGGTTTTGAGTCTACCTTCCAGGGACAAATGAGCTGTTAGCTAACTCTGGTGCAGTAACTTTAAACTGTGCACTGTCCCTGCAGACATTAACAAAAATTAAATAAAAATAATAAAAAGTCAAGAAAATCAGACAGAAAAGAAATCAGGACAAAAACAGTTTGTTTCTGTGTTTATAATCCACAAGAAGAGAAAATAGAGGCTGTAAAATAAGCATTCAGTAAACAGGAAGGAAACCCAAAAAGATAAATAACAAGAAGGAAAAGGTTCAACAGAAATCAACTCAGGAAAATACAATTACCTGAAAAACTGAACAGACAGAAAGAAAAAGACGTCAGTATTAAACTGATTCTGCACGTTCTGCAGCTGCAACACGAAGTGAACAGATTCTTACACTTTGTAACCAAATCTCTTCATTTTACCAATTAATAATGACATAATTATGTTTTTTCAATGGGATTTTAAGGCTATACTGAATAAATGACTGGGCTGTAATACATTGCAGTGTTTCTAACAGTTTAAGTTTATAAAATGAGACCCATCCATTCGTTAAATCTCCAGCAAAATGTTCTTACCCCTAAAAACTGTGGAGATAATCACTTAAAAGATCATACTGCATTATAATCCATTCATTTACACATTTATCCACCAAAAAGTTAAGATGAACCCTGAATTTGCCACTTAAATGAAAGTGTGAGGTTATGTGTGTGTCTTACACACACTGCTCATTCACAAAAGAAAAGAAAACATGACAGACAGAAAATCTCAGCATCAATAAAGGCTTAAAAAACAAAGTATGTGCAATAAAAAAGTAGCTCTTATAAAATCAGCACCATCATTTTTAAACTAGAAAACATAGAAAGATCCTCACATCACAACTGAGCTGAATGTTTGAGGAAAGAGCAAAAAAAAGGTTTAAAAAAGGCAAATTTAAGAGGATTTGCTTTGAAGTTTCTCAGTTTCAGTTCAGCTTCGCTTTGGCTTCACTATGGAAATATTTCATGTATCAGCTTCATTAACGAGTGAGACGACAGCACCAGGCAGGGGAAGATATTATCACGCTAATGCTCAGATATACAGATATACACATTGTTAAAATGACACAAAAACACACTGATGACAGACAGGAAGCTGCTCAACCTTGTGTTGTGAGGATACGACGGACAACGAGCCTTCAGCCTCGCTCACAATGAATCAGTTGACCATTAACTAACAAATGTCTACACTTTTCTCCTAAATGACGGTAAATCCCAAACCTCCTCTGGCTATGGTTTCTTATTATATTAATGTTAAAACGAGCTCTGTTTCATTAATTAATAGAGATTCCATCGAAAACAACGTGTTACAGGTGGAGCTTTGCATTAGATCCTGTACAGAATAACGGACTGAAAAACCTGCCTCAGTCGACCCCAAACGAGTAGTGTAATTAATTACTTTCTACTGAGAGTAATCAAGTAATTACACATATTACTTATTTGGAGTAAGGACCCAACAGCGAAGGTCCTGAGGAATATCATAAACAATTTAAAAACAGAGATGGCTGGATGTGATGAAGTAACAAGCAGCTGAGATAAAGCAGCTGCTGATATTCTGTGTCTGCTCATCAAACCTCGTCCTCAGACAGAGACTGTATCCGCTCACGGGAACGTAGACGCATCGCTACAGGAGCAGAAACGCCTCGACGAAGAGCGCTGGGGAAGAACAGCTGGAGCGAGAACCAATTCACTATACCTGTACAAAAACTAACTGAACAGCTGTTCTAGGAAATGACTGAACCCTTTTTAAAGAGGTGGAACTATAAAGCTCTTCAGCAGGAACCAATGGGATTGGAGCTGAGAGTCTCAGACAGGAAGTCACTGAGAGACGCAACATGAGAAAATATAGAATATAACAAGACCCAACTGATAGAGAAATAATAAGAATGATGGCGGTTGCATTAAATCATCCTGCTCATTGCAACAGAATAACAATAATAATAATACAAATAATAATAATAACAATAACAATAACAATAATATATCTGCAGATGAGAACTCTGATGGCACTGACAGGTCTTTACACACTGGGGTTGTTTCTTGCGATGAATTTGAACGTCAATATTTTGTTGTTTTGTCACAATGGCTTTAATATTACGCAGCGAGAGAAAGTAACTGTGTTTGTTCGATTGTTCGGAGCTTTCACACCGTCGATAAGAGAATCAGTCACATTGTGAGGAACCCATCGGGTTGTGGAGTCCCGTTTTGAAGCCTCCAGTTTGGACTTTATGGTCATTGCCATGATAGTTAGTCGGAACCAGCGGAGGTCACGTACCGCGAGTTGAGCTGCTCTCATTGGCTGCTCAGTTTCGACTCGTCCGTAGCAGGAAGTCATTTCTCCATAAGACTGTACGGTGTCAGTTTATATTGCAGCCAATGGAGCTCCCCCTGCTGGACATTACATAGAAAGCAGGTTTAAGATACTTCTGTGGTGGCATTTGACGTCAGCTTGCTCTTGTGGTGAGCGGCATCGTTCCCACCACAGCCGATGTTTCCACTGTGGTCTCAGGTGAATTAACTACACATTCACTCTAAATCCTCAAGTTCAAGTTCAAGTAGAATTTATTTTACAGAAAATTCATCTTCTAGTGAAAGTGTTGGTTGAAAGTACGATTAGCTTCGCTGTGCAGGTATTAATCAACCACAGCAGCAGATCTGATCATTAATTAAAGCTGTTTGTATGTAAATGTATTCAGGTTTACGCAGGCGATCTGAGTGAGTAAAATGTTTCAGGATATTTGATCATTTTAAATCATTTCCAGGTCTTTCAATGACTACATATCTAGGCCCTAAATTTCCAGGTTTTCCAGGTGGCTGTTTTCAGTAACCAGGCTTCATTCAGCTCCACCTCGTTGACCATGTTTGGAGTCCGGACTGCTAAGATGGCGACAGCCAGATTTGACCACACTGAGCTTCACAGCCCTGTGGGGGGGGGGTCACAGAGACTGTTCTAATGATAAAGTGTGTGGTGCAACTTCAGGTGTGTGTGGGTTTCATTATTTATTTTGAATGTGTCGGTGTGCGTATTTCCTGTCCATTATCCGTCTCGCTCCCGCTGTGTAAAGACCTTTAATCGTCACCTGCCTCGTTTAGAAACTGATTTCTTTTTTTAAAAAATATCTTTGAATGTAAATCCTAAAATACTTCCTGCAACGTCCTCCGCTAACTCTCTGTGGGGAGGAGGTGCACGTGGTGGCTGATGGCCTGCTCCATGGAGCTTTTGAAGGCCTGGTAGGAGGAGGTGACAGGCAGCAGGAGGTGTTTGGAGTTGGGCTCCCTCTGAGGGAAGAGCCCCTCGTCCCTCCACTCCGCCGTCTGTGGTCTGACTTTTCCTCGCTTTCCTCCTCTTCCTCTTCCTCCCCGCTCCTCCTGCTCAGCTCCTGGTGGGGAGGAGGTGACAGGGTGGAGGAAAGAAATGGTGGGCGGGGGGAGGAGGCCAGCGGCTGGGACCTCCTCAGCTCCTGTGGCGAAGTGAAGGAGGTCCTGTAGGGAGATGGAGCTCCTCCCAACTGAGGAGAGGGGGAAGAGGAAACAAGAGAGGAGGAGAGAAGGAAAAGAGATATAGGAGACGGGAGGAGAGAAGTAGAGAAGAGGAGTTTAGTAGGAGTGTAAACATTGACACATTTTTGACAAATGAAAGATGAAAAAGAAAGTTTTGACAAATCTAAATTTGAATTCTTTACATGAACGACAGAAACACAATAATTATATAGTTCCTAGTTTCAAAGAGAAAAACATTCAGTTTCCATTTCCACCAAAGAGCTTTTTGTCCCTGCTCAGCTTCCATCCTTCCTGCTGCTGTTATAAACTTCATGTTTAATTTTTTTTTACGGTTTACATCTGAAGAGCTGAATCGTCTAGAAAAGGACTTCCTGTACCTTCACACTCCAGCAGGAAGTGTCTCCAGAAGGTGACGACGGGCGTCTCTCTGTCCAGTCTGTCGTCCTGCTGCGAGAACTCCACAGTGAAGAGCTGACCGACCGTCTGAGCCGAGAGCCGAACCGCCGCTTCACAGAAAACGCTGCAGAACGCCGACGGGAAGAGCTGCACCTGGATTAAAGGACAGTCGCTGTGAGTGCTGGGAAATCTGATAAATCTACAGTGGGTTCAAAACTGGAAACTTTAAATCACCTGATCAAAGACGCCCAACGTCCGCAGACCCTCCCGAAACCTGGAGGACGAGTTAGAGCAGTTGAGCAAACCTCGGTCAACATGCTATGTGCTAGACATTTAAAGACGGTTCAGTCTCTGCTCACACACACTGATTATATATGTCTCTCTGTGTGTCTCTACCTCTGCAGTGGAAGCTGCATCCTGGTGATCAGAGTGAAGCTGACCAGATCTTCCACCAGAACATCTCTCTCCTTCAGGCTGCTGATTGGTCGGTTGCAGCCGGCCAGCTCCAGGTACTCCCAACTAGCCGCCGTGACTTCTTTCAGCTCGTCTAAAGACTTTGCCTTCGCAATCTAAAATCAGCCATTGAATCAATATTCTAGCTGCGGTTATAAGAATGTAATGCTGTTAGTATTGTCTGTAAGGTTTGTTTCTTTTACTCACCCTGCTGACTTGGCGGGTGGAGTGTGTGTCCGGGGTCATGTGTGCGACGGTGAGCGGCCAGTTGGGCGGAAAGTTGAACAGACACTGGTAGAGAGCACGAGAGAAGAAGCCAACAGGAGGACCGCCGTGGACCAGAGAGAGAGCGAGCAGGCAGCCGACGTCAAAGTACAGGTCCTCACGCAGAGCTACACACACACACACACACACACACACACACACACACACACACACACACACACACACAGAATTATTAAATCATTAATCAATCTAATAACGTCAGACAATCTGATCAAACTCCCTTTAAGAAATATCACATTTTAACAATTCCTAACGTGTTCGTAACAACACGTAACTCTAGAAACACGAGCTAAAGGCCGTCATATGTCCACAGTCTGACTGTCAATACAGGATCAATATCATCCATAAAGATACAGTGTATACTGATCAATATCATCCATAAAGATACAGTGTATACTGATCAATATCATCCATAAATATGATAATAATAATAATAATAATAATAATAATAATAATAATAATAAAATAATGATTCATACCCTGAGAGTCCAGTGCCAGGTTCTTGGATCCTTCTGGACCCTCGAACACCACAGAGTCCTGGATCTGCTGCAACAGCAGCTTCAGGAAGCCCTGCCTGGCTGAGTCGCTGTCCTGGAGGCTGCTGGGAAACGAAGTCCGCTGGTGGTCTTTGAACCTGGTCAGAGCAGATATTGCTGATAATGAGGGGACTGGATGAAGATGAAGAGGACGGTGAGTTTCTCGTCCACTCACCTGACAGACAGAGTGTGCGTGGGGTCGAAGTCGGTCCTCCTCACCAGCTCCACACCGGCAGCCAGAGCCCGATCCCTGCGCACCTCCACCTGGACACTGAGGGGGCGGAGCTGAGCAGCCAACGCCTGCAGCAAGTCCTCAGGTGACCCAGATCCTACAGGTAACGACGGTCTGAGAGAGGGAGACAGACAGAGAGAGAGAGAGTGTGAGACAGAGAGAGGCAGAGAGAGACAGAGAGAGTGAGACAGAGAGAGAGAGAGAGAGGCAGAGAGAGACAGAGAGAGAGACAGAGAGAGAACAGAGAGAGAGAGACAGAGAGAGAGAGAGACAGAGGTGAGACAGAGAGAGGCAGAGAGAGACAGAGAGAGAGACAGAGTGTGAGACAGAGAGAGACAGAGAGAGAGGCAGAGAGAGAGAGAGACAGACAGAGAGAGAGAGACAGACAGAACCTCTTACAGCTGACGGAGGAGAGGTGCGTTAGGTTTGTGTACCTTTTACAGCTGACGGAGGAGTGGATGGGGGACAGGTGGCGTTTGGACAGCAGACTCCTCCTCTGACCTCCCTGAGGAGACGCAACCAGGGAAGCTGGAGGAGACGAGAACGTGGTTCACATAAAAAAAACTATTCAAACATAATATCAATAACTTTAACAATAACAGTCAACTTAAACTAAATATTCCTTAGTTTTATTGATTATTGATTATATATACGTCGGTTATATGATTGATTATAAAACTATAGATTTGAAATATTTCTCAATTTGTCAAAATGTTATTTGAATGTATTCAATAGAGTTGTGAATAAGTCAGTGATCACAAAGAGATACTGATGAAATGTGTTTTTAAATGAGGAAGTTTGATCCAATCGATCAATCAGACGATCAATGACTCAGACCTTTCCCGTCCGTAGTCTGCGTGCAGTCGCTGCAGGCCCAGTCGCTGGTGTTCAACTTCAGCCCAGAACATTTCCTGTGAGTCCCTCTGGATCCACACAGCCGGCAGCGAATCACCTCAAACCAACTGACACAAACAACAACAACAACAACAACGATGAGGTCACAACACAGATTCAGCCTATCTCTATCTAATCTAATAAAGATCGCAGTCCGCTGCGTCGACGGCGTCTAAAGTCGGAACCACAACATAAACACACTGAGTAGAGGGTTAGCAACAGCTAGCTGTACGCTGTACCCGGTTTTGGCGGAGTGTGAGCGTCCGTCGGTGCAGAGGCAGGCGAGAGCGTCACAGCGGTTATAAACCTCCAGCAGCTCTGAATACGCGTTCGCCTCCAACTCCCATGAAGCATCTCTGCAGACAAGAACACAGTGAATTCATTCTACCCACAATCCCTTGCGTTGTCTGTGCAGCCCGCTCCCGTAGTCACGGTGACGTTACCTCTCGGGGATGTATATTCCCATCCTGAGCATCTCCTCCTGGAAGTCGTCCTTGTTGTTACAGAGAGTGCACCTGAAGAAGAAGAGGCCGGCGCTGTGGGCCTGACGCTGACACACAAACACACACAGGTCAACGGAGCCGCACACACCTGGAGACAAACATCTGTACAGCTGCTGGTTGACAGTGAGCGGCGCTACCTGCACGCAGTCTCTGTGGAACCAGCTGGCGTTGCAGGACGGACACTTGAGGACAGAGTAGCAGAGGACGGGGTCGATGGCGTCCAAACAGACGGAGCAGGACTGAGGCAGGCTGAGGTCTAAACCCACACACAGAGACTGGGTGGGACTGTGGTCCGGACAGTAAGACCTGGACACACAGACGAGGGTTTCAGGTTGACAGTGCAGCCACAGAACAAACAAACTGTTTACTGTTTATTGTTTACTGTTTATTGTTTATTGGGCACTCACGGGAAGAGTCCGGTAAACTGAGAGATGAACTTCTGTTTCCTCCCGCAGGGGAAGTGGATCGTCTTCCTGCAGCTCCGAACGTTACAGCCGACACACGCTCCCTTCTTCTTACAGCAGCAACACGTCTGAGTAAACAACAACAGACAGTAAACAACAACTGACAGTAAACAACAACACCACAGTAAAAAAACAACACCACAGCAAAACAACAACACCACAGTAAACAACAACACCACAGTAAAACAACAACACCACAGTAAACAACACCACAGTAAACAACAACACCACAGTAAAACAACAACACCACAGTAAACAACAACACCACAGTAAAACAACAACACCACAGTAAACAACACCACAGTAAACAACAACACCACAGTAAAACAACAACACCACAGTAAAACAACAACACCACAGTAAACCAACAACAGACAGTAAACAACACAGTAAACAACACCACAGTAAACAACAACACTACAGTAAAACAACAACACCACAGTAAACAACAACACCACAGTAAAACAACAACACCACAGTAAAACAACAACACCACAGTAAACAACAACACCACAGTAAAACAACAACACCACAGTAAACAACAACAACAGTCCGTCCTGTTTGTTGTGTTTAAGATAGAAACTCACCAGTCGAGCCGACCGGCGGATCTCCTGTTGGATGTCGTCCACCAGGAACCCGAACACGCCCTCGTCCTCCTCTCCTCGCTGGTAAACGCCGCAGGACGTCAGCTGGAACAGACGGAGGACAACGCCGTCACTCAGAACCACAGACGGTTCTAGCAGGTCGTACCTCGAGAACATCGACCTCAGTAAACAACTACATCATCATACTGATGATGTCACCAGTTACACACACACACACACACACACACACTTACCAAACAGAAGTAGTGGACGGAGAGTTTGTGCTCTTTAAGTGTAACTTTTTCCCCAAACATGGCCGGATCATCATCACTGAGCCTGCAGAGAGCACAGCCTACACACACACACACACACACACACACACACACACACACACACACACACACACACACACACACACACACACATCTCATCAGCTGATAAAAATCCATGTTGAGCATCTGAAATTACACTGATATCAGAA
>NW_026136704.1:442500-507500 GCF_905237075.1 Dicentrarchus labrax
TTTAGCTGGAGGGAGACGACTTCTTCGGGACCGGGATGATTGTGGTGGCTTTGAGGAACGTGGGGAGAACAGCCTGTCTCAGCGAGGTGTTGAAGATGTTGGTGAAGACATCTGTGAGCTCCTCTGCACAGTCTCTCAGGACACGACCAGGAATGTTGTCAGGACCCTGGGCTTTTCACAGGTTCGTCCTTCTGAGGGATCGCCTCTCACTATCTGGGGATAGCGTCAACACCTGGTCGCCGGGAGGTGGTGGGGTCTCCTGTGCCGGGGTGTTGTTGTCTGCCTCAAAGTGAGCGAAGAAGTCGTTCAGCTGGTTCAGCAGAGAGGTGGAGCTGTCACAGGTCTGCGGAGAGGGCTTATAGTCAGTGATGGGCTGCATTCCTCGCCACAGGTTCCTGGTGTCTCTGCTGTCGTTGAAGCGGTCTGCGATCCTCCTGGAGTACTGCCTCTTGGCTTTTCTGATGCCTCATGACAGGTTGGCCCTGGCTGTCCTCCGGCCCACCTCTTCGCCAGCTTTGAAGGCGGCGTTCTGAGCCCTCAGGAGCCTGTGGACTTCCCCTGGCTTCTGGTTGGCGCGAATGGAGATGGTTCTGGTGACCGTGACATCGTCCATGCACTTCCTCATGTAGGAAGTGACGGCCTCTGTGTAATCCTGGAGGTCCGTGATGTTGTTGTAGGTAGCTGCCTGTCTGAACATGCTCCAGTCAGTGGTGGAGAAGCAGTCCTAAAGTGCCCCTGAAGACCCCTCAGGCCACACGCGTATCTGCTTTGTAGCTGGTTTGGTGACTTTAACCAGCGGCCTGTATGCTTTCATTAGCATAACAATGGTGTGGTCTGAGGCCCCGAGGTCGGGGAGGGGACGGGCTTTGTAAGCACCTCTGTCTGTGGTGTAGACATTGTCCAGGGTATTGTTTCCTCGTGTTGGAAAGTAGATGTGTCCATGGAGTTGTGGAAACACGCTCTTGGAGTTGGCGTGGTTGAAATCCTCTGCCAGGATGAGGAAGGTATCTGGGTGGGCTGTCTGCTGGTCACTGATGTGCTGATGGAGTTCATACAGTAGAATCAGAATCAGAATTGGTTGAGCAATTTATCCTCTGTGCATTTAAAAAAAGAAAAAAGAAAGAAAGATCTCAAAAAAATAAATCCACACATACCTACACATGTAACCCCCCTCCATGCACACACTCACACACGCACACTTCTGGGTAAAAACGACACACGCACATATATACACACACACAAACACACACACAAACACACACGGTCTATTGCACATATTCCCATGACCCACACTGATGATTGTCCAAAGTGCATAGTAGAGGGGGGCTGGGGGGGAGTTAAGTGTTCAAAAGTCTGATTGCCCATGGATAGAAAGTGCTTCTAAGCCGGTTTGTCCTGCTCCCCAATACCCTGTATCGCTTCCCAGAGGGCAGGAGATTGAAGAGGCCATTGCCTGGGTGGGATGGGTCAGACAGGATCTTCTTTGCCCTGTTTAGCCCTCGCGTATTTGCGATGTCTTCCAGGGAGGTCAAAGGGCAGCCAATAATTTGCTGCGCTGTTTTAATGACCCCTTGCAGGGCTTTCCTGTTCTTGGCCATGCAACCTGGGTATCATATAGTGAGGCAGTATGTCAGCACACTCTCTATGGTGGAACGGTAGAAGGAACGCAGCAGGTGCACATCCAGGTCACATTTCCTCAGTGGTCTTGTGGTGTAGCCTCTGCTGGGCCTTTCCACCTACCGCTGATGTGTTGGTGGACCACGTTAAATTGTCAGCCACATGCACCCCAAGAAACTTAAAAGAAGAGACTCTCTCCACACAGTCACCCTCTATCTGTAGTGGGGCAGGGCCAGCTCTCTTTCTCCTCCAGTCCATCACCATCTCCTTGGTTTTGCTGGCATTCAGCAGGAGGTTATTCACTGAGCACCAGGCTGCGAGCCTCTGGACCTCCTCCCTGTATGCTGTCTCATCACCGCCCGAGATGAGGCCTACCACTGTTGTGTCATCCACAAATTTGACAATGATGTTAGAGTGGTGGAGAGGGACACAGTCATTTGTGTATAGGGCATACAGGAAAGGGCTTAACACACAGCCCTGAGGCGAACCTGTGCTCAGTGTCGTCCGAGTGGTGGATGTTAAGCGCCGGGTATACTCGCCGCAGTCGACCTGTCGCATGACAATGTGACGTCAAAATGACGTAGATCTCACTGGCGCGCCAGGATTTTGGCCCGGTTGCGCGACTTGTTGTCCTCCTCTTTTCAGCATCTCTGTGCTCCTTCATTGAAGGATCTTACAGATCGTCCATCTTCCTGTTGGGAGAGTGAGAAACGTCCTCTCGATTACTTTGTATGTCTGGTGCATGTGAAGCAATTGACAATAAAGCTGACTTTGACTTTGAAATGTTTCTTTCATCACAGCAGCTCCACAGGAAAAGGCCCTACAACTTGTATTTGCTTCATATTTAATTTTAGGATGGACTGCTGCTTCCGTCTAATTTTGTTAAATGATGGCACCTTGTAGCTTAACTGTTTCTTTATGGATGACAACAGGAACTTTATGAGAGTCAGACGGTGAACCAAAAACAATTTCTTCACTTTTCTTTGTGTTAATTTCAAGAGCATTGTTATCACTGCACTCGACCACTTTGTTCCCGTCATGTTGATGCAGCCCAGAGTTGTCTGAGTTACTGAACACAGATATGATGATGATACAGCTCTAAAGCTGTATCACGAGAATACTTTAGATTGTATTGAGTTGGTGTATCTGTAAAGAAATCATCAGTATAGAAAGTGAAAAACAGCTGAACTCAACAACAATATGAATGAAAACATGTTGGTTCTTACAGAGTTCAGTCGAACAGACGGAGAGCAGAGTCTGCAGTGTCCAGCTGTCTGTCTATGAAGAGTGACTGGTCCAATGACCATCCTCCATTGTTCAGTAATGAACCTCGACCCTCAGACTCAAAGTAAGAGAACTGATACAAACTCATTTATATGACTCATTTTCAGTTCCCTCTGCTCATGCATGCTTTCTGTTGATTTTGTGTTTATATATTAAACTTTATGCTAAAATGTATTTACTTACTAAACAGTGACAGTTAGTAAGTATTAATAACTAACTACAGGCTGATCACTAAATGTTTAATGAGACAAACAGGAAAAGCAGTTCATTGGTGTTTGTGAAAGCAGGAGAGTTGAAATTAAAGGAACAATTGTTTCATTTCAGACTGAATGCTGAATTCAAACAGAAAAGTAACGAGACTTTTACTGTTCTCTGTGACCATCTGAGCTTCTACACAGAGTCAGTGGACACATGTTGATATGTTTCAACTACAGTCAACAAATCATTGTACTTATAAAGAAATGTCTTCACAGAGAGAGGAAGAGGAGTTGCTGCGTTTTGTGTCGGGACGTCCTGAAGGATCCAGTCTCTACCAGCTCTGGACTCTGGTTCTGCAGACAGTGCATCACCTCATACTGGTACCAGTCTGCTTCATCAGGAGACGCCTCCTGTCCCCAGTCTGGAGAAAGACCCAGAACAAGACAGAGTAAGACTGTATACCTGTCTGCTGATGTGTTAATACATTAGTTGTGTCATACAGTACGGCCATTTAACACCTTTATACATTTAAATTTTATTTGCATGTTTTTTCTGCTCCAGCATACAATTCTTGTCCTTGTTCTCCTTTGAGAAAACATATTGACACATGTTGGTTTTATGATAGCGCCCCCTGTCTTTGTATTAAGCAGTCAGAATGCTGTTTGTTCTCTGTGTGCATAGATGGAGATGGAGAACTATTAAACTCTGTGTAAAGCAGTAACATCACTGTTCTATCACAGACAGACAGCAGCCTGAGACGCAACAAGAGCCACAGACTTTAAACAACAGCTCACATTGGTGTTCCTGCTCGTGACTGCTTCTTCTCTAACTTACAAACACACTTCGTCCTGCAGACTGACTTGTTGAACAAGCAACCGAATAAACATCCACTGAGGAAAAGTGCACTGCTAACATCATTAGGTAGCTAATGAGCTCATCAGTGTCAGCACATTAAACAGCTTAAACTGTACTGTACTTACACTGTTGGCCCTCAGCTCGTAAACAACAGTTTTCAGTTTGCTTACTTTGTCTTTGTGCCACATTGTGTCAAACTGTGAACACGTGCATCTCCACTGCAGCCTCATAGCAGGAACAAACTAGCTGTTGTGGTTCTGATGGTAGCATCATGGTCAACAGGGGCCAACCTGAGATCCTCCTCCCTCAAACAAAAGCCACGTCTGTATCTAAAGTGATCAACTTCCTGCTGCTGCTGCACATGACAGTGGACCAATGGGAGGCTTTTATTGTGAAGCAGGAAATGGAGTGTATTCCTCACACAGATTCACTATTCAATAACGTATTCTGCATTATTTGGTCGGTGGATCAGTTTAAACATTCCTGAGACGAAGGAACAGCCACAGTGAGCAATTCAGATGAAGAGCTGATGAAGAGAGTCCACTGACACACAGCCAGAGGCTGAGAGACAAAGGAGCATTTCTGATGTTTACACAAAACTGGACTTTATAACCTTTAAGTCTGGATTCTTTTTTTTATTGGCAAGTAAAATAATCAGAAGATTGTCAAATTTTCTTTGTTTTGTCTCCCATTTCTTCTTCTCTTCCAGGAGATGGTGGTCTGCAGGAGGTTTTAGATGAACATAAGATCAGTCTGAGGAGGAGATGTGAACGTGTGACTGAAGGAACTGATGAACCAGGAAGTGGAACCCTCCTCAACAGGATCTACACTGAGCTCTACATCACAGAGGGACAGAGTGAAGAAGTTAATACCCAACATGAGGTGAGACAGCTTGAGACAGCTTCCAAGAAGAAGATCCTCCATGACGCTCCAATCAGGTGCCACGACGTCTTTAAAGCCTTACCTGACCAACAGAGACACATCAGAGTGGTTCTGACGAACGGCGTCGCTGGCGTTGGAAAAACCTTCTCAGTGCAGAAGTTCACTCTGGACTGGGCAGAGGGCTCGAACAACCAAGATGTCAGTCTGGTGGTTCTGCTTTCGTTCAGGGAGCTGAACCTGATCAAAGATGAGCAGTACAGTCTTCTCAGGCTGCTCCATGTTTTCCATCCAACATTACAGAAGGTCACAGCAGAGCAGCTCACTGTCTGTAAACTTTTGTTCATCTTTGACGGCCTGGATGAAAGCAGACTTTCACTGGATTTCCACAACAATGAGGTTGTGTCTGACGTCACACAGAAGTCTTCAGTCAACGTGTTGTTGACAAACCTCATCAAGGGGAATCTGCTTCCATTGGCTCTTGTCTGGATAACTTCCAGACCTGCAGCAGCCAATCAGATCCCTCCTGAATGTGTTGACAGGGTAACAGAAGTACGAGGCTTCACTGACGTCCAGAAGGAGGAGTACTTCAGGAGGAGAGTCAGTGATGAAGATCTGTCCAACAGAATCATCTCCCACATCAAGGACTGCAGGAGCCTCCACATCATGTGTCTAATCCCAGTCTTCTGCTGGATCACTGCTACAGTTCTGGACCACATGTTGACCACAGACCAGAGAGGGGAGCTGCCCAAGACCCTGACTGACATGTACTCACACTTCCTGCTGGTTCAGACAAAGAGGAAGAAGCAGAAGTATGATGAGGGACATGAGACGAGTCCACAGGAGCTGATGGAGGCTGACAGGAAGGTTCTTCTGAAGCTGGGGAGGCTGGCGTTTGAACAGCTGGAGAAAGGAAACATCATGTTCTACCAAGAAGACCTGGATCAGTGTGGTCTTGATGTCACAGAGGCCTCGGTGTACTCAGGAGTTTGTACAGAGATCTTCAAAAGAGAGAGTGTGATCTTCCAGAAAACAGTCTACTGCTTCGTTCATCTGAGCATTCAGGAGTTTCTGGCTGCAGTCTACATGTTCCACTGTCACACCAACAGCAACACAGAGGTACTGAAGGACTTCCTGGGAAAATATTATGTTAATTCAACTCTAGACATCTTCCTGATGGAAGCAATGACGAAATCCCAGTGTAGTAAAAATGGCCACCTGGACCTGTTGGTTCGCTTCCTTCATGGCCTCTCTCTGGAGTCCAACCAGAGACTCTTAGGAGGCCTGCTGGGACAGACAGACAACAGTCCAGAAATCATCCAGAGAAACATCAACAACCTGAAGAAGATGAACAGTCATAAAATCTCTCCTGACAGAAGCATCAACATCTTCCACTGTCTGACGGAGATGAACGACCACTCAGTCCATCAGGAGATCCAAGAGTTCCTGAAGTCAGAGAACAGATCAGAGATGAAACTGTCTGAGATCCACTGCTCAGCTCTGGCCTACATGCTGCAGATGTCAGAGGAGGTTCTGGATGAGTTGAACCTGAAGAAGTACAACACATCAGAGGTGGGACGACGGAGACTGATTCCAGCTGTGAGGAACTGCAGAAAGGCTCTGTAAGTCCAGATGTGATTAACATTGTAAAGCAATACTGAAGTCATCAGTATTAGAGTCAATATACACACTTTACACACACACACACACACACACACACACACACACACACACACACACACACACACACACACACACACATATAAAACTTCAACACTATAAAAGTTTTCCTAAACTAGTATTAAACCTGCTTATTGAATACAGTAGACATGTGTTACACTACAAATGTTTAAAATGCACCGAGAATAAGACAGAAATCATTTTTGTGTTTATGGCTATCAGGTCAGTGAACATCTTCTAGTAATTTCTATCGTCTTCTGTCTTTATTTGAGTGACAGAGGTTCGACACAAATCCAGCAGACAAACTTGAGGGCTCAAGAGTTTGTGCTGGAAATGTCCTTTTTTACAGTGTATACAGTGTGTGCAATGTGTTTCTGTTATCATTTATTTTTAGGGACTGAGCCAGCGACCACTGGAGGTCCCTATTGTTTTTGCTTCGTTTCTTATTCTTACCCAGTATTTTTTGCCCCCTTTGACTGCCTTTTTGCCCCCCTGAACATATACATAGACATAAAATTCAATTTTATTTGGCAAAGGGGTCAGGCCTGGTGAAATATTGGATATTCTTTGTGTTGCTTTCAGATCGGCCACTAGGTGGTGCTACTATCATAAAAAGGGAGTTTAGGCTAATAAGTTCTGCATAGTTTGTCGCACATTCAAAAACCTCATATCCACACGTTCGGTGAATGGAGCTGAATCTCCCCATATAGGCCCCGCTGTCTTGCGCCAATAATGTTTTTTCGTTAGGGCACAAAATGTCCTTAAATTAGTTTTTCCTGTTCCTCCAACACACTTTGTCCAATTGGCATGTAATTTTTCACCTAGCACCTGGGGACCGCCCTGGCAAAAAAAGTAATTTGAACATGTTTGAAATTTAAAAAATAAGCACGCTATAAACTTTATACTTCCTGTACATTTTTCGTCAAAAAGGAAGTGGACCATTTCTCCACATTGGTATGTCCGATTGACACCAAGCTTGGGTCCATAGTTCGCCATGTCTTCCTTAGGCATCTTGCTCAATGTCAGGCCATCACCACTAGGTGGTGCTCTTTGAAATAAAGAAGTTTATATCTCTGCAACAGCACGTGTGATTAAAATGAAACTTGGTACAATGCTTGCCCATGGCTCCCTGAGGCTCAATAATAAATGTGTCAACAATCTGCCACTAGGTGGTGCTCTGGTGGCATGGTAAATCACTGTGCGGAGACCGTAATAGTTATAAATATGAAATTCACAGGGCACGTGTAGAGTAGTGCCTGAAGCTCACATACCAAAAATCGTGTTTGTCGTGTTTGTAGCGCCCCCTACAGGATAAAAAAAGCATCCCCGGCGCCACGTTTCACCGATATGTACGAAACTCGGTAGGCACGTGCAACGTGCCAAGACCTACAAAAAATCCTATATCCCAAACCCCACGGGAAGCCGGCCATTTTGATTTTGATTTTCACTTTCGGCTAACCTTTTGTGTTGTATTTGAACTCCTCCTCCTAGGGAATTCATCGGATCTGCTTCAAAATTGGTCTTAAAAGTTGAGCTATTTGTGACTGTACGTCAAACCACGTGCCAGTGACGACTTCTCAAATTCAGCCGATTCACCATAAAACAGCACTCATAACTTCAGTGTGCAATGTCCAACCTCCATAAACTTCATATATTCCGTAACAGTCTCGCCCTGAACACGTCCTCATAACTTCAGCGTACGTGGTCCAATCTCAATGAAACCTCACGTGTTTGATAAGAGTCCCGTCCTGAACATGTCTACATAACAATATTCAGACATAGTGATAGCGCCACCTATTGGCAAAAGGAACTAAGCGCTGCATGGCGATTTTGAGCTGATTTAGGTGAGATTTTCATGTTGTGGTCCGCGCGTGTTACGACGGCGCGCAACACGGCCGCAGCACGCCCCGAGTTGCGTGGATTGCGAGGTCCCGCTCAATGCTGCTTGCAGCTTTAATTCTTTTTATGATTTGTGTGGCTGTGGGGTTTCCCCCAATAAAATCTGATGTTATTTAACTAAAACTTTGCATTTTAATAAATAGTAATAACAATAATACATTTTATTTTTAGAGCGCTTTCCTAGGAACTCAAAGACATATCACATAAGTTACAAAAGAAGTTTATAGAACAACACCCTAAAAACTATATATAGATATATATCTACAACACTCAACAATAATTCAAACATTAAAGCGCCTAATTAAAGGCCTTGGGACAGGGGAGCAGTGGAGGAGGTGCAGTTGTTGGTATTGATGAACTGTTGTCTATTTGTGAGATATGACCTTAGCCAGGAGAGGCCAGTACCGGTGATGTTGAGGGTGGAACATGAAGAGGAAGTGCAGCTCTTCATTCCTACCATGAAGTTGGACAGCCCCATGGGGGAAACAGGAAAACTGTAAAGGAGTTGCACTTGTCCACTGTGAAGGAACTGGAGGAGTTGTCACAGGGCAGAAGGTTGTTTATGGTGGAAAAGAGTGCCTTGGGGTTGGTAGAGCCAGACTGTATGAGATATGAGTAGTAGGTGGACTGGGCAGAGGTTAGAGAGTCTTTGTATAGCTGCAGGTAGTCTGTGTAGGCTTGGAAATGCACTGTTAGGCCAGTTTTCTTGCTGAGTCTTTCAAGCTGGCATTTTCTGTGGGTCACTACGGATGACGACAAACTTTAACCACCTGAACAAAAACAGACAAACAGACTCCTGCTGCTGCCAGTTGCTGCGTGTCCATGTGCACATAAAGTGAATATCAACATACCACAGTCCATATGAAAAGACAGTGAATGTCTGAATGAATGAATGAGTTTGATTTATAAGCACAGTAAGGAAGCTCTCTCTCTGCTAGTATTTGAATGGAATGCTCTGTAAACAGTGGTACCTTCCAAAGCTGCTGATGTTCAGTGATAGAGAGAGTTTTTGTCTCATTGTCTCATCTGGTCACCATAATGTGAGAAATTATATCAGTTTACAAACTGTTAGACAGCATGTTTCCTCTCTGACCATTTCACATCAGGAACACTAAAGACAACATATGCAGAGCAGATAGCAGCACATATTTCCACTGTGGTTTTCATTGAATCTGCAGCCACAGTCTTTGTGTATTTAGCAGCTGATTTCCTCAGACAGCAGCTCATTACACAGTCAGCTCCTGGGACGGCCTCCCGGTTCTTTCTGCCGGTGAAGGAGAGCTCAGTAGGTTCATTTTATCATCACCAAGCTCAGAGAAGAAACGATAGCGTAGTTAAAACTTTTACTTCAGCCAGTTGAACTTCCCTGGAGGATCCTTGGTGACGGCGTGCAGATCCAGCGGTCAGCAGCTCCTTCAAACCTCGCTACATTTTTGTTTTATTTGTTATTTTTTAAACCTTTATTACTGAAGCTCAGATTACTTATGACAGAAATACACTCATCAACACTGGTAAAGGAAGTGCAGGGATTGGATTAAGTGCAGTGGACCTTGAGACGATCACCGACCACAAGATCTTCCGCCCATCCAGCCGGACCAAACGGCACCGCCCCAGGAAGAGCTGGAGGAGAGCCGGGATAAAAGCTAAGCTAACCCAGCTCAGACCGAAGACTGCTCCACTACCCGGCCTACTGCTGGCTGATGTCTGGTCTCAGGAACATGGAATGGATGAAATGGGACTCAGGCTGACCCAGCATCAGCAAATCAGAGACTGCTGTGCCCTCATCTTTACAGAGACCTGCTCCACCACAACATCCTGGATCAAGCTGCTGCTCTCGACAGGCGGAGCGTGTTCGGCCCTGACAGAACACAAAACTCTGTTTTTACGTCAGTGATACTCGTTGCTTAAACACAGTTAAAGTGGGACACTGGGAACTATTAATGTTACTTAATGAGGATGGCATTAATATTAATAAGTCAACACTGCATCTCAAAACACTGCGGTCACACCTACCTCCTCTGAGAAGTCTACATCTCTTTGTACGGTATAACGGATGGATCTGTACTCAAATGTCCACAAGGGTTGTTTAATACGGGACACTTTCTATTTATTTCTGATGATCTTTTGTTGAAATACATGTTTCATTACTTTCTTAGTCTTTGACTGCACATTTTTAATAGTTAGATGCTGCAAAGATAAATACTCGCACACTGACCTGCAATATTACATTAATTTACAACGTTTGGGTACTAGACCTTCATCAGGCAAATGGTTCATGACAATGTGGAGCCATCTTAAACAGGGAGCAGCTACAAGTCTGCAAACAGTCCGTCCCCACATGCAGTAGGAAGGCATTAATGACAGACAGAGAAATGGACCTTAGTAACATCATATCATCAGTATACACAAAGTGGACAAAGCCATCACAGAGAAATAAAAACCTTTATAATAAATTCAACGAGGTCTCACAAAAAGTGAGTGAGCAAACAATATATATCAAAACCTACATATGTTAAATACCAATAATCAGATCCACATTCACTCATTAATTAATAATCCTACAGGCTCCAAGAGGTGATTACAGTGAACGTATGCAGGTTACATTTGTGGATGAACCTACCTGGCATATGGACAACACATGTACCTATATTATCAGGTTCATTAGACATGTGAGCTGTTGATACTCATGATATGATGTTACTATGGTCCATGTTTCCAGCTCCTTGTATGTGATTTGGAGGCTGTCACATTGTTTGTCATTAATGGCTTCCTACTGCTCGTGGGGAATGAGCATGATATGAATATGCATATTTTAAAAATTCAAACCAGATTGTTGTTCAACATGTCCCCAGGTACCACTGAGCTAAACAGTGGCCAGTATGTGGGACCAGTCCACTTTTTCATAAAGATCCTGATCTCATCATCACAACATCTTTCCTTGTAATTACGAGATAGTAACTGATAATTACAATATGTCTAAATGTTTTTTTGTGAAGGCAATGTGCTTCTGTAGCTGTTTACATTCCCCCAGACCCACATTCAAAAAATGCACTGCAGAACTACTTTACTGGCTTTATAGTTATATATGTTAATAACTGTATGTATTGTTTATTTTATTTTATTCTAATATAAATGTAATATTTGTGTGTGGCATGAAGGGGCTACAACTTACATTTAAACATGCTGTGTTAAATATGAATGTTGAATGATTTATGTGTGTCTATTTGCTTTGTGTGCAATCAGATTTTATTTTAAAGGTTATATTCTCTGTATTCACAGACTTTCTAACTGTGGACTCTCATGGACTCACTGTGAAGTCGTGGCCTCAGCTCTGAAGTCCAACCCCTCCCATCTGAGAGAGCTGGACCTGAGTTGGGGACACCTGCAGGATTCAATAGTGAACCTGCTGTCTGCTGGGCTGAAGAGTCCACACTGTAGACTGGAGACTCTGAGGTCAGTTCATGTGCTTGCTCCTGTGTATATCTACCAAATATAACAGAAGTTTTAAATCTCCTTCAGTTCTTTTACTTTCTAAGTTTGTCTGAGCACAAATCACAACAGCTCTTGTTTAAAGTCTGTCAGTCTGGATGATTTGGCTCCAGATTTCGTCTGTACTCAAACTGGATTGGTGTTAGTCAGAAAACTGTAGGATTTATTCTACAATGTGCTGCAGAATGAAATGAGTATTTAGTGAAACACTCGGGGCTGAGGACACGTTCACTGTGTGTAGTACGTTCAGTGAGTTAGGATCTATCTGAGTGAGTCATTGAATCACTGCACGTTGGCTCTCAGCTGACTGAGAACAGATTGTTTGAGGAAGTGATTCAGTACAGTTCGTTCACCCAAAACATTTGTTCATTCAGACGAAACGTATGAATGTAATGTGATCTCTGATTCAACACACTGCCAGTTCTCAAACTCTTGAGACAAAGTTTTATAACATTGGAAATATTAACGCTGCTGACATTGTTAGTGTGAAACTAATATTTCAGACAAGAAATTGTTGTTTTCAGAAGTTTAAATTCTAACTGAAATATTTAAAGTTAAACCATAGTTAATACTATTAAAGCTTTATTCCACACTGAGGATTCAACCACATAGATTTGATGCTGATTCACACTGAGCATCTTGTTGAGCTTCATATTTAAAACATATTTAATATCACATTAATCATTCAACAGTGGTTGATTCTCTCTTAATGGTTTCATTTTCACCTTTCCCTCATTTGAATGAAACAGAAACGTGTTTTATTCTCCATCAGTGAATGAAAATAAATAGTTCAAAACTGAACCCCAAATCCCACAAAGCGGTTTCTGGAAGAACCTCCACACTGGACCTATTGTAACTGTGCTTTTTATTGTTTCCATTCAAAGTGACACAACATGTACATTTAATAACAGATAACAGATGTATATTGGAAATCAATACAAATAAAATCATAATGAAAGTAAATAAAAAAGAAACTAGATCATAGGACAGATTGTCCCCATCTACTTCTACCCCCATGATCTGTGTACATACCGAGTGTTTAAGACACATTAAAGGCACATTTACACAATAACACTAAATATGAAAAATACAAGAATTAAAGTCATCTAAAAAGAACTAACAAAAACCAAATTAAATGAAATATAAAATCAAAAACATTGTCCGTAAAGGATCAATAGAACCACTTGAACCAGAGACTAATAAAGCATGTTGTCCTTGATAATTATTTCAAATAATTTGTGGCAGAAAATAAAAAGTTTAGCTCCTTGCTGTTGAGCTTAATGATTAAGTACTCACTGACTGTACAGTATGTTTTGTCTTTTAGTGTTTTTTCCCTTTATAGCACATTTCAAACACCTCAAAACTCAGGCGTAGTCTGAAGATATGGTTGGTGTAATTTATTTCTGGTCTCACAAGGTGCACAACGGTGATAATATTTACAGAAAGTGGTCCAAAAGGGCAAAAACTTGGAAAAGGAAAATCAAGTGCTATATACAACGTTTCAAACATAAATGAATAAAAAAGAAACTATCACAACAAATACTTAAATTACCCAGGTCGTAACCTCCAGTGCACGTTACCTCCACTGTTACTAAGCCAGGACTGACTTCACTAGCCCCTCCCACTGGGCTTAATATTTCCATTAATTAACAACAATTAATACCTTTTCTTATTACTGTTTCCATCATCTAAACACTATATATATTTCAAACACAATGTATTTATAATTTCTCCCCTATTCCTCTATAAGCCAAACTAGTTATTATATCAAGAATTAATATTATAAAGAAAATGTAATTATTCTGCCCACATGACCTGGAAGACCTGCAAGATTATCACATATAACCTCCGACTGTATCCAACTCTGTCTGTCCAACCAAACTCCTGAGACAGCACTCTCACTAACAGCACAGTTTATTAACTCACTTATTAATTAAATTAATGAGAGCAGAAAGGAGCTGAGGGAAATGGATTATGTCTGTGTGTGTGTGTGTGTGTGTGTGTGTGTGTGTGTGTGTGTGTGTGTGTGTGTGTGTGTGTGTGTGTGTGTGTGTGTGTGTGTGTGTGTGTGTGTGTGTGTGTGTGCCAGCAGTCAGTGGCTGCAATAAAACTATTGAGGAGACAGTATTTAGTATTAACTCCTCCCTCCCCGAACAGATACAGCTGATCCACTGAGACTTTATGTGTTTGACTCCCAGATATGTCCAGATAGACACTAATCTAAAGCTTTTTATAAACTTGTACATTGTAAACCTTCTTCAGCTCTGAACAGATTATTAAACACTGAATGATTTCAAGCAGGAACATTGTCTTCTAAACTCACATCTTTTATTCTTTATTCAGATTGGAGGGCTGCAGTTTGTCAAATTTCATCTGTTCTTCTCTGGTCTCAGCTCTGAAGTCCAACCCCTCCCATCTGAGAGAGCTGAACCTGGGTAAGAACAACCTCCTGAAGGATTCAGGAGTGAAGCTGCTGTGTGGTTTTCTGGAGAGTCCACACTGTAGACTGGAGACTCTGAGGTCAGTTCACTGACTCTCTGTTACTGTTGTAGATCTGATATCTTTCATTAACAACTCAACCTAATTGATGTTGATCCTTATACCATGGTGTGTGTGAATCCTGCATTGTGATTGGCTGCTGGGTGTCCATTACGTCCTGCTGTAGGACAGCTACTGAGATGTTCCAGTGAAACTGTCTGTTCACCGTTCTAAATGAATGATATCAACTGAATTCAAACAGAATGTGAATATCTCATAAATCTATCTGACAGCACTGAGTGTCGTCCTTCATCCTCTGAACACCACAGCCCGACCCCCCCCCTGAACTCACTGATACTCACATCCCATTGGCTGTTCAACTCGCTACTTCAGGCTGCGGCCGTCAGTGCACATGTCCTATCGTTGGTCCAAATCTGCACATTGATTTGGGGACAATGACCTGGCTGATAGCGAGCTAGTCTTGTTAAACATTCTGTCACATTATATTTACTGTTTGTCACTGACTCTGAGTCCTAGCGTAGCATTAGCTCTCTGACTCGTAGCGTAGCATTAGCTCTCTGTGTTGATCTACACATTAAAAACCTGAACACATCTGATTGGATTATAAATGATTTTATCTTCATCATTTATTCTTTAAACTTGTACATTGTAAACCTTCTTCAGCTCTGAACAGATTATTAAACACTGAATGATTTCAAGCAGGAACATTGTCTTCTAAACTCACATCTTTTATTCTTTATTCAGTTTGTGGGACTGCTGTTTGTCAGAGATCAGCTGTTCTTCTCTGGTCTCAGCTCTGAAGTCCAACCCCTCCCATCTGAGAGAGCTGGACCTGAGTAACAACATCTACCTGCAGGATTCAGGAGTGAAGCTGCTGTGTGGTTTTCTGGAGAGTCCACACTGTAGACTGGAGACTCTGAGGTCAGACACCATGTTTTCTTTCTGTGCTGAGATGAATGTGATGTGAAAGTTGTGCTGACAGTAAAGTGCAGACATAAGGCTGATATTATACTGATCCACACTGAGTATCTTAATGCTAAAGGCTGTTTTCTTCTTCAGTGGTTTAGTCCAGTGGTTCCCAACCTGGGATTGCAGGGGGTGCACACAACTTTGTCTGCTGAGGTTGTGGGGTTACCAAAATTATTATTTACAAAAATGTAATTTATAAAATCCCAATAAAACACCCAATCAATAATCAAAACTCTATATAATCCAAATTGAAACATATTTTTGGTCTACATTTAAATTCATTAAACTATTTATTACCAACACCCCTGACCTCTGAACCTTCGGTCAGTTTCGCGGCCACGGGCTAGGCTAGACCTGGGTAATTAATCCCAGTTGTTTTCCTGCTGTCAGCATCACTTTATGAATAAAACATCATGTCTGAGAAACGTAAAAGTACCGATGGTTCATCTGTATCAAAGAAGAAAACAAGGCAATATCTCGAGAGTTACCTTGATATTGGTTACAGGACAGTTTTCAGCCAGAATGCATTATTTGTGGTGAGAAGCTAGCTAATGATAGCACGAAGCCAAGCAAACTGAAACAACGCCAGGAGACCAAACACTATTGGTGAAAGTCGAGAATATTTTGAGAGGAAGAAGCAATTCAAGAAGATGCACGGACATCAGAAAAGCTTTTGAAAGAGCAGGTAGTGATTTACAAAGAGCCACAGAGGCGTCATTTGACTGTTCGCTGTTAATTGCCAAGGCTAAAAAGCCGAACAATATTGGAGAGCAGCTAATCAAACCCACCTGCCTGTGGACTGCATGTTGTTGATAAAGTGAAAACTGTCCCACTCTCAGACAACACTGTGAAAGACTGGCTGCAGATTGCAAAAACCAGCTGCAGAGAAGCTGAGGAATGTTAACTTTGCCATTCAGCAGGACGAAACAACAACAGTCTCAGACGAGTCTGTCCTCATCGTTTATGTGCAGTATATTGATGGCGAGGACTTGGAACAAGACATTCTTATGTCTACAAATCTAGCAATAACAACAACAACCGGCCAGGATATATTTCTGGCTGTGGACTCATATCTCTCATCCAACAATCTGCCCGATGAAAACCTGGTCGCATGTTGCACGGACGGGGCCGCCGCAATGATGGGTAAAAACAAGGGGTTTAACAGCTGCCTTAAGGAAAAAGCCCCAGAGTGCGTGATTTTCCACTGGATGATACATTGGCAAGCACTGTCAAGTAAAAAACTTTCAGAAGACCTTAGTAACACCCTGTCAACTGTTGTTTAGAGTTGTAAACTTTATTAAAGCTCGCCCATCAAACAAGAGACTTTTTGCCCAGCTGTGCAAGGATGAAGCGCATCCAACACTGCTGCTACACACGGAGGTGTGGTGGTTGACGCGTGGACAAGTGCTTGTGCGTTTTATGCAACTGCAAGAAAAAATCAAGGAATTCTTGCAAGATCACAATCGACCACTGTGTGAACAGCTGACTGATGCGTTTTGGAACAAAACAGCATACCTGGCGGACACGTTCACACTTTACAATGAGACAAACAAGCGGATGCAGGGGGCTGAATCCAATGTCATCCAGTGCAAAGACACCCTGGATGCTTTTGTGCACAAACTGGATCATAGAGTTGAAAAAATGCCGAACGGGGAATTACAGCATTTTCCACTGCCGCGTAAGCAGTCTGCTGGCACTGTGCGCGTGTCTTTACGCACCAAGTTTACCCGGCACATGAACCTGCTCCGTGAGGAGATTAAGAGCCGCTTCGCTGACATCGATGAGTACTTATCAAAGAAGCGTGGGTGCTGGACCCCTACATTTCCAACCTCAAGGACTTGGAATACCTTGGCTGTGAAGATGATCTTTGTGACGTTCAAGCTGATTCTGTGTCAAAAGAATATATTTCCAGCAGAACGGATACAAAAAGTTTTGGATTGTCAAAGGACAAACTGTTGCTCCCAGGCTGTCACAGCCCTAGCCTCCTTCATACCACTGGTGGGCGTGGCCACTGGAGCTCCTACTTACACACCTGTAGTTCATCACACTACTCAGCACTCCTGTTCCTCATCAACATCAACTCACCCTTCATAAGCCAGGCCGACCTTCCAGTCCCCGCTGGATCGTTGAACCATCCAGTATGAAATCATGCCAGCCAAACCAGAAACATTTGCTATTTAAGCATTACCTGTTGCTAGCTTGTTTTTTCCTGTCTCACAACCAGACCCAGAGTACTGGAGCCCGGACCCCATACCCACTCTCTGTCTCATCTGCCTCATCTGAGTCTCTGGCCACTCATTCCACGTTTGTTTGTGGACTTCAAATAAAAACTCTTTATTTGAAACTTCACTCTTGTCTGCACCTGAGTCCCGGTCACCATTCCTGACACAGACTGGCCAAACACGCAGTGACAAGGGTTATTCTCCCATTCAGCACTACATACTTGTCTGAGACAGCATTCAGTGCTCTTGTGACAATAAAAACAAAAGCCGGAAACAGACTTGATGTCCACCATGACTTTAGACTGGCTGTCACAACCATCACACTTGACATTGTATCACTGGTGAAAGGTATGCAAGCCCAAGGTGGCCATTAGTTTGTGAATGAATAAACTGGCACAGAGTAAAAAACATAAGGAATAACTTGTTTATTGTTATTGATGTTAGTTGTTATTGTAATTATTACACATAAATGTGTGTTGACATGATGTGCTTGTGAATATCAACAGACTTCCCGTGTTTAAGTTAATTGTCTCAAGGAGATCTGTGACAGAGCTGTATATATAAGCCTAGGTGCTCATACATCTCTGAAAGTCTATCTTTATTCCTTATGTAAGAAGGTGTGTGTGTGTGTGTGTGTGTGTGTGTGTGTGTGTGTGTGTGTGTGTGTGTGTGTGTGTGTGTGTGTGTGTGTGTGTGTGCCCACTCTGTTCAGTTTTTAAAGTAAAAAGAAAAAAAAAGTTTAATGTTTAGCTCTCATGGAAAGAGACATAGGCTAATGTCCTTGCAGTTATTATTTATGTTTGTATTTTATACACCTGGTGACAAACAGATGGAAAGAAAACTGTACAGATACTGATATATCTTAACAATGAATCATTATCTTTCTGTTGTAATGAGGTAGGCCTATTCTATTCTCTGGTAGGCCTAATCTGGTCATAAATTAAACTGTGTGTGTGAATTACCTGATGACACAAAAAGGAAGAAATGTATCTATATACATTGTAAAACAAGGAGAATAATAACAAAAACCTACAACTGGTGTTTATTTGTGCAAATAAAAGTTTGTAATTAATGACTTTATTCTTTTAGTGCGTGTATGCGGGTAGGGGTTGGGGTTGGGGGGGCCTGACTTGTCTTGGACACAGGTCGGTGGTTGGGAATCACTGGTTTAGTCCATTGACTGTGGCAGAGCAATGTTGAGCTCCACATTTAAAACCTTCATATAACAAGAAGAATCTACACTGAATAATTCACTGTGAACCTCTTCAGCTCTGGATTTTACATTAAAGGTCACCTTGTGGTTTAAATCATCCATAAAAATAAGTTAATTAAACAATCTTTATTTCAACTGTCAGACAATAACAAATATATTCAGTGTTTTATGAAGCTGTGTGACGTTTCTACTGACTGAACTGTTTCATTATAAACTCACATCTTTTATTCTTTATTCAGATTGAGGTGCTGCAGGTTGTCAGAGATCAGCTGTTCTTCTCTGGTCTCAGCTCTGAAGTCCAACCCCTCCCATCTGAGAGAGCTGGAGCTGAGTAACAACAAGCTGCAGGATTCAGGAGTGAAGCTGCTGTGTGGTTTTCTGGAGAGTCCACACTGTAGACTGGAGACTCTGAGGTCAGACACCATGTTTTCTTTCTGTGCTGAGATGAATGTGATGTTAAGTTGTGCTGACAGTAAAGTGCAGACATAAGGCTGATATTATACTGATCCACACTGAGTATCTTAATGCTAAAGGCTGTTTTCTTCTTCAGTGGTTTAGTCCATTGACTGTGGCAGAGCAATGTTGAGCTCCACATTTAAAACCTTCATATAACAAGAAGAATCTACACTGAATAATTCACTGTGAACCTCTTCAGCTCTGGATTTTACATTAAAGGTCTCCTTGTTCTACTGACTGAACTGTTTCATTATAAACTCACATCTTTTATTCTTTATTCAGATTGAGTAACTGCTGGTTGTCAGAGATCAGCTGTTCTTCTCTGGTCTCAGCTCTGAAGTCCAACCCCTCCCATCTGAGAGAGCTGGACCTGAGTCTCAACAACCTGAAGGATTCAGATGTGAAGCTGCTGTCTGATCTTGTGGAGAGTCCACACTGTAGACTGCAGACTCTGAGGTCAGTAGAGGGTCTGAGTCAGTCCATGCTGGTTCCAGCAGTCTTGGACTAAGCACAGATGCAGTATTTGCTGCTTTCCTCAGTGAAGCTGTGAGAGGAGAATGGGGACAGGCTTCAGGATTGGACAGACAGACAGACAGAGAGAGAACAGTCAGCCAATCAGAGAGCCAGAAGCTTGTTGTGTTCATGTGTTTGAGTTGATGTGAAGACGACTGTTGTTGTTGTGTTCATGTGTTAATAATAAAGCTGGATTCCAGCTTACAGCATTACAAGATGTATAGAGACAGTGGTCCTCATTCATCCAGTCTGATCTCACACTGTTTGTTCTCTCATTTCTACACTAAACAACTGATCAGTTGGTCTTTGTCACAGCTCTGAGATCAGTCTGACTGAAGCCTGCAAACAACCATCATTACATTTAGTGACCATGTGGTCTTTGTACAGACCAGGACCTCTGCTGGAGTCCAGTACCCACAGCTGATGTGTTGCTGTTCAGTCTTTGTATGAACATGTAGGACCTTTAACGTCAGATATATATCTGTCCATTTGTCTCTTGTTTGTCCAAATAGTTTGAATATTTACACATTTGTCCTGTAAGATTTCAGATGAAACATTCAAATGTGACTGAGACTGTGGTTTTTATCAGCTTTGAACCCTAACAGCAGTAAATGCATCATTCCAGTGGGCAGTGAATGTCTCTCTGTTTCTGCAGTAATGATGTGTTCAGACCCTGCTGCTCTTTATACTGGATGTGCTGATGGAGGGAGTCTCTGTAAACACTGATTTATCTCTGCTGTCCTCTGTCTCCTTCTCTCCTCAGATGGAAGTGAGCTCAGTCAGACTGTGAGCGTTGAGGAAGGAGGTTGTGTTGGAGGATCCGCTGTGTCCTGATGATCCAGAGAGGTTGAAGCAGCAGCATCACTCCACATACAGAAGCGGTATTGCAGTGCGTGATACTGCCTCACTATAATGTAATGTCCTATAAAAATAAAATAAATAAATATAATAAATAATATGTCTGACAGGAAATGTACTTTTAGTCTTTGTCAGCGTGCACATGTTTATTGAGAATGGGATGTCTACATGGCTGTGAGTCAGTGTGTTGGTATTGTAATACCTATACTGAACATCTTTAATCTTGCCCTTGACACCCCCAATATTAAAATAAGATGAAATAAATAAATAAAACTCATTTGAAACTTAATGTTTTATTATTTTCCTGGCAGAAATTGGGCTTCCATACAAGGTCTGGATGAAAAAATAAAATATGTTGTTAAATGTTAGACTTTAAACTGTCCTGTTTCTATAGCAACTGGCATTAATCAGTATTCCCAACCCCCCCCCTTCTGATGACATCATGATGACATGACATCACTGTCTCTGTCACTGTAACCCATATTAGATGTTAAATGGGCTGCGATGGCTGGGAGTTTCACTGCATGCAAGGAAAACAAACATTTACCAGGCTTAAGGACAGTTTACACCTCTATGTGTTCTATGGAAGAGACTTCATGCCAAACTTCATTTAAAACAAGAGTCCACAAGAGTTTAATATAAGATGTCAAACAAATGAATGTAGTCTTACAGTTTATTCAGCTGATATAAAAAGAGACTTCGTGCCAGACTTCATATGAAAATCTTCCTCTTTCAGCCCGTTTCTACCAAAATACCAAGGCAGTCTTAAATACGACACATTTTCAATGGAGTTTGACACAACTTTCTGTTCAACCTGCAGCATCTGAAGCACTGCCCAATAAAGTAAAATAAACATTACAAAGTCAGGGGACAGCTGGTCGGGATCGTCAAAAAAGTTCCAGATTGTCTAAAAGCCCCTCACGCCTCCCCATGCTGGGGGTTGCCGAACGTCGGAGCGGACCTAAGGGGGATTATTTTTGTAATGTATATTTGTAATATCTGTATCACAGATACAGGTTTAAATATTGAAAATATTACAGTTAAATTGTATTTTTGAAAGAAACAAAGAAAGTCTTTGCGGTTAACAAACACTCATTGAAGGTGAAAGACTGGGTAGAGGAAGTTCCACTGCAGTATATGGAAGTCCCCTCTATGATAGGTAAACATTATTAACGGAAAAAAGTCCTCTCTTGGCAAAAAAACCCAAAACATTTTAAGTAATATTCTGGTAAAAGACCTTTAAAAGAAATTTTTCTATGCTTTTTTTTTTTTTTTTTTTTTTAAACCCAGAAATTGCAGTCCCTTGTTGGAAGTGTAGTCTGTCAGTCCCCTGTTAGTAACGTAGGCGTGTGTGTGTGTGCGTGTGTGTGTGTGTGTGTGTGTCAGCCTTTTGTGCGACTCGTGAACAATCTTCTTTCCTGATTCTTGTCACACACACACACACACACTGCACACACACACACACACACACACACACACACACACACACACACACATAAAGGGTAATAAATTACAGCTGATAATAATCAGAGTTTATTGAGAGATGTAAAATGTTTGATATTTTTTCTGTTCCATGGAAGTCAAAGTATGTTTGTGCTTAAAATAATAAATGAACATTTGAAAAGAGTCAGAACTCAGCTGAAGATCACTCACACTCCTCCTGGTTGCTGCTGCCTTCGTCTGCCACCTGCGACCTCCTCACCTTCTTCTTCATGTCGGTGCCTGGCAACCCCGCAGGGACACACACAGCCACCGAGGTCAGAGGTCAAACGGACCGAGCTTCAACCAAACAGCCTCTCGGTTCACCACCACAGAAAAGTTGAAGAAACCCTGCTGGATCCACCTGTAACTGCTCCAGTACAGATTCATAGCGATACCATCCAGTGGTGAAGTTTCAAACAGTAACTAACTGAACACAGCGGGCGTCTGTGACGTGTGGAGGAGAAACTACAGTGGCTTTAAAATGCTACAGGACATCCAGACATTTCCAAACACACTGAACGCGGCAGACTCAAGTTTGGGTGAAAGTGTGTAAAATGATGCGCGACACATCCATATCTGTGTCATTATTCAGGCAGCCTTCGTTAACAGAGCTGCAACTTACTCATTATTTCTGTTATCAATTAATCTGTGATCATTTTCTGGATTCATTGATTCATTATTTGGTTTGAACTTCTAAGACAATGTGAACAATCCTGTAATGTTATATAGTTAGAATCCCACATTCAGACACATATACACAAGAGCTGTAACTATTGATTATGCTGTTGATTAGTTTCTTCATTAATTAATTGATTATTTGTATGGAAGCCAATTTCTGCCAATGTGAGCAACAATAAGGATTCTGTGAGTCTTTATAATAACAAACTTTCTTTTTATTAATATCTTAAAATAATGGTTTTGTGATACTAACCCTTTTTACCATCACACTGGCACAAATGGGCTTCCATACATTAGAATCTAATATATCAAATAAGACATTTAAAGTTTTATAGATGTATAAAACTTTAAATGTCTTATTTTATCCGATCCAGATAAAATAAGATTACACAGACAAACCTTTACTGTGATATAAAACATCATATTCTCACATTAAACAGCATTAAGAAACTCAATCAATCATTACAACGAGGAGATTTCTGCATCTTTCATTAAATTATAAAGATTAAAACATTATTATTAACAGTTAACTGAGCTAGTATTATGCTAAGCTAACTGTGTGATTGAGTCAATAAACACAACAAAGTGCCAGTAGGATAAAAACAGGCCTCCTACAATATCTGGACAACTGTTCAATAAGTGTAAAAGTGTGAATATGAATATAAAGTGTAAAAGGTTAGAGAACAAACGGTCACATTGGGTTTGGTGAAACGTTAGAAGATGATTGACGTTGAGCGGATTAAAACCAGAGAACTGAATAAATGTCGGAATAAAAACCTACTTTACATTCAGGAGTGAACGATGTCACACTGCGCTCATCTCAGCCTCCTTTCTGGAGCCTTTATTCCACTTGTTTGTGTTTATTTGTCAATAACGTTGTTGACTTTTAAATTTCCCTCTTTCAAAACAAAAGCACGTCACTTCCGCTTCTTCTTCTTCTTCTTCTTCTTCTGCTGCTGCTTTAGTGTAGTCCATAGCAGCAGCCAGGTTGTTACTGTTCACTAAAACTGAATTATATTATATAACATACACATTAAAAACATAATCCCACACTATAACTAATTACCTGATAGAAAATGGAGTCAGTTAATCCAAATATCACAATATCAAAGTAGAATAACTGGATTCTGTTACTTTTGGATTACCTCAACACCAAATATGCAAATAACAATTGTAACCTTGGAAACAGAAATGGACGCAAATAATAATATAATGTAATATAATATAATATAATATAATATAATACAATATAATATAATATAATATAATATAATATAATATAATATAATATAATACAATATAATATAATATAATATAATACAATATAATATAATATATATATATATAAAATATAATATAATGAATATAATTGATATAATGTGATATAATAAAATATAATATAGTATAATATAATATAATGTTATATCTATCACATAATATAATACAATATAATGTAATATAATATAGTATAATATATTATAAAATAACATAATATAACATAATATAATATAATGTAATATAATGTACTATAATATAACATATTTGAATAGAATAGAATAGAATGTAATATATTATAATATGATATAATATAATATAATAAAATACAATATAATGTAATATAATATAATATAATATTAACTAATATAAAATAATATAATATAATACAATGTAATATAATATAATATAATAAAATATAATATAATGTAATATAATATTATATAATATAATATAATATAATACAATGTAATATAATATAATAAAATATTATATAATGTAATATAATATAATATAATACAATATAATATAAACTAATATAATGTAATATAATACAATATAATATAATATAATATAATACAATATAATATAATATAGTGTAATATAATACAATATAATATAATATAATATAATATAATATAATACAATATAATATAATATAATGTAATATACTATAATATAATATAATATAATACAATATAATATAATATAATATAATGTAATATAATACAATATAATATAATACAATATAATATAATATCATATAATACAATATAATATAATATAATGTAATATAATATAATATAATATAATATAATACTCATCATCATCATTATTAGTTGTTTCTGCTAGTATTGTTGTTGCTGTGCATCTTTGTTTCTGTCTCTCTTTCTCTCTTTACCAACTACAAACTCAGAAGAGTTAACAGGAAATACCAGCTGTTACCTTCAACACACACACACACACACACACACACACACACACACACACACACACAGAGATAAACACTGACTTCCTGTAAACGGAGAGGGGAGGAGCAACATGTGATCCAGGCTCATGAGAACAGGAAGGGAACCTGAAAGTGAAAGCGTTCAGATAGTTCAGAGTCAGACTCCATTTTGAGTCGACAGAGCAAGAGGAGGGAAACTGAAAGCTGAGGCAGAGTGAGTGTTAATACACCATTATTATTATTATTGTACTGCTTTATTTTATTGTGTGTGTGTGTGTGTGTGTGTGTGTGTGTGTGTGTGTGTGTGTGTGTGTGCGACTCGTGAACAATCTTGTTTCCTGGTTCTTGTCCTCTGTGCTCACAGTCTGTGTTACTGTTTAACTCTCAGACTGACTTCAGATCAGAAGATGAGTGTTAATGTGGAGGAAGAGGAGGACAGAGCAGAGTCTGCAGCGTCCAGCTGTCTGTCTATGAAGAGTGACTGGTCCAGAGATAGACCTCCATTGTTCAGCAATGAACCTGGACCCTCAGACTCAAAGTAAGAGCACTGATACAAACTCATTTATATGACTCATTTTCAGTTCCCTCTGCTCATGCATGCTTTCTGTTGATTTTGTGTTTATATATTAAACTTTCTGCTAAAATGTATTTACTAACTAAACTGTTGTGACACACAGAGAGAAATTACTCGTCCATCTTCCTCTCAGTCTCTGTGACAGCTGTCAATCACTAGGAAAGCTGTAATCTAATCTAAGAGCACTAAGAACTAACTTTGAAACCTCCTAATGATCCACAGTAGCAGCAGTTTGTGTATTTAGAGCTTCTTTAAGGACTTTGTCATCAAATACTAAGATTGTTCTCAGCGACTAACAGTTAAGTGGACTATTAGGGGGCAGCCCTGATATTGAGCCAAGGTTGGCAGGTCTGAAACAGTAACAGACATAATGAGCTCTCTTTAATGGAGGACTTTTACTGTGAAGCAGCTGCAGGAAGTGTTGAGTTTGTATTAATAACTAACTACAGGCTGATCACTAAATGTTTAATGAGACAAACAGGAAAATCAGTTCATTGGTGTTTGTGAAAGCAGGAGAGTTGAAATTAAAGGAACAATTGTTTCATTTCAGACTGAATGCTGAATTCAAACAGAAAAGTAACGAGACTTTTACTGTTCTCTGTGACCATCTGAGCTTCTACACAGAGTCAGTGGACACATGTTGATATGTTTCAACTACAGTCAACAAATCATTGTACTTATAAAGAAATGTCTTCACAGAGAGAGGAAGAGGAGTTGCTGTGTTTTGTGTCGGGACGTCCTGAAGGATCCAGTCTCTACCAGCTCTGGACTCTGGTTCTGCAGACAGTGCATCACCTCATACTGGTACCAGTCTGCTTCATCAGGAGACGCCTCCTGTCCCCAGTCTGGAGAAAGACCCAGAACAAGACAGAGTAAGACTGTATACCTGTCTGCTGATGTGTTAATACATTAGTTGTGTCATACAGTACGGCCATTTAACACCTTTATACATTTAAATTTTATTTGCATGTTTTTTCTGCTCCAGCATACAATTCTTGTCCTTGTTCTCCTTTGAGAAAACATATTGACACATGTTGGTTTTATGATAGCGCCCCCTGTCTTTGCATTAAGCAGTCAGAATGCTGTTTGTTCTCTGTGTGCATAGATGGAGATGGAGAACTATTAAACTCTGTGTAAAGCAGTAACATCACTGTTCTATCACAGACAGACAGCAGCCTGAGACGCAACAAGAGCCACAGACTTTAAACAACAGCTCACATTGGTGTTCCTGCTCGTGACTGCTTCTTCTCTAACTTACAAACACACTTCGTCCTGCAGACTGACTTGTTGAACAAGCAACCGAATAAACATCCACTGAGGAAAAGTGTACTGCTAACATCATTAGGTAGCTAATGAGCTCATCAGTGTCAGCACATTAAACAGCTTAAACTGTACTGTACTTACACTGTTGGCCCTCAGCTCGTAAACAACAGTTTTCAGTTTGCTTACTTTGTCTTTGTGCCACATTGTGTCAAACTGTGAACACGTGCATCTCCACTGCAGCCTCATAGCAGGAACAAACTAGCTGTTGTGGTTCTGATGGTAGCATCATGGTCAACAGGGGCCAACCTGAGATCCTCCTCCCTCAAACAAAAGCCACGTCTGTCTCTAAAGTGTGTGTCTGTGCTGGAGACCAGAGACAAAGATCTGTTTCTAAAAGTCTCTCTGTGTTCAGCTTTCAGGACTTTTATTTAATATGTTTTATTCCATTCTTTGCAAACAATATAATATCACCATAGCAACATATCGTGATGTGAATTTGGTTTTGCCGTGCTGCCTTTCGGTTGGAGTCCATGTGAACGCAGCATCAGTCAGAGCTTTGTTACCTTACTGCTGATGTAAACTCAACACTTCCTGCTGCTGCTGCACATGAAAGTGAACCAATGGGAGGCTTTTATTGTGAAGCAGGAAACGGAGTGTATTTCTCACACAGATACACTATTCAATAACGTATTCTGCATTATTTGGTCGATGGATCAGTTTAAACATTCCTGAGACGAAGGGGCATTTCTGATGTTTACACAAAACTGGACTTTATAACCTTTAATTCTGGAAATATTCTGATTTTGTTTTTTTATTGACAATGAAAATAATCAGAAGAGTCAAATTATGTTTTGTCTCCCATTTCTTCTTCTCTTCCAGCAGATGGTGGTCTGCAGGATGTTTTAGATGAAAATAAGATCGGTCTGAGGAGGAGATGTGAACGTGTGACTGAAGGAACTGATGAACCAGGAAGTGGAACCCTCCTCAACAGGATCTACACTGAGCTCTACATCACAGAGGGACAGAGTGAAGAGGTTAATACCCAACATGAGGTGAGACAGCTTGAGACAGCTTCCAAGAAGAAGATCCTCCATGACGCTCAAATCAAGTGCCACGAGATCTTTAAAGCCTTACCTGACCAACAGAGACACATCAGAGTGGTTCTGACGAACGGCGTCGCTGGCGTTGGAAAAACCTTCTCAGTGCAGAAGTTCACTCTGGACTGGGCAGAGGGCTCGAACAACCAAGATGTCAGTCTGGTGGTTCTGCTTTCGTTCAGGGAGCTGAACCTGATCAAAGATGAGCAGTACAGTCTTCTCAGGCTGCTCCATGTTTTCCATCCAACATTACAGAAGGTCACAGCAGAGCAGCTCACTGTCTGTAAACTTTTGTTCATCTTTGACGGCCTGGATGAAAGCAGACTTTCACTGGATTTCCACAACAATGAGGTTGTGTCTGACCTCACACAGAAGTCTTCAGTCAACGTGCTGTTGACAAACCTCATCAAGGGGAATCTGCTTCCATTGGCTCTCGTCTGGATAACTTCGAGACCTGCAGCAGCCAATCAGATCCCTCCTGAATGTGTTGACAGGGTAACAGAAGTACGAGGCTTCACTGACGCCCAGAAGGAGGAGTACTTCAGGAGGAGAGTCAGTGATGAAGATCTGTCCAACAGAATCATCTCCCACATCAAGGATTGCAGAAGCCTCCACATCATGTGTCTAATCCCAGTCTTCTGCTGGATCACTGCTACAGTTCTGGACCACATGTTGACCACAGACCAGAGAGGAGAGCTGCCCAAGACCCTGACTGACATGTACTCACACTTCCTGCTGGTTCAGACAAAGAGGAAGAAACAGAAGTATGATGAGGGACATGAGACGAGTCCACAGGAGCTGATGGAGGCTGACAGGAAGGTTCTTCTGAAGCTGGGGAGGCTGGCGTTTGAACAGCTGGAGAAAGGAAACATCATGTTCTACCAAGAAGACCTGGATCAGTGTGGTCTTGATGTCACAGAGGCCTCGGTGTACTCAGGAGTTTGTACAAAGATCTTCAAAAGAGAGAGTGTGATCTTCCAGAAAACAGTCTACTGCTTCGTTCATCTGAGCATTCAGGAGTTTCTGGCTGCAGTCTACATGTTCCACTGTCACACCAACAGGAACACAGAGGTACTGGAGGACTTCCTAAAAGGTTGGGATGATGATGATGATGATGATGATGACAGAGACCCATCACTAGATGACTTCCTGTGTAGAGCCATGATGAAATCCCTAACGAGTGAAAATGGCCATCTGGACCTGTTTGTTCGCTTCCTTCATGGCCTCTCTCTGGAGTCCAACCAGAGACTCTTAGGAGGCCTGCTGGGTCAGACAGACAACAGTCAAGTAATCATCCAGAGAGTCATGAACAACCTGAAGGAGATGAACAGTGATGATATCTCTCCTGACAGAAGCATCAACATCTTCCACTGTCTGATGGAGATGAACGACCACTCAGTCCATCAGGAGATCCAAGAGTTCATGAAGTCAGAGAACAGATCAGAGAAGAAACTCTCTGACATCCACTGCTCAGCTCTGGCCTACATGCTGCAGATGTCAGAGGAGGTTCTGGATGAGTTGGACCTGCAGAAGTACAACACATCACAGGAGGGACGACAGAGACTGATTCCAGCTGTGAGGAACTGCAGAAAGGCTCTGTAAGTCCAGATGTGATTAACATTATAAAGCAATGCTGAAGTCATCAGTATTAGAGTCAATATACACACTTTACACACAAACACACACACACACACACACACACACACACACACACACACATAATATAAAACTTCCACACTGTAAAAGTTTTCCTAAACTAGCATTAAACCTGCTTATTGAATACAGTAGACATGTGTTACACTACAAATGTTTAAAATGCACCGAGAATAAGACAGAAATCATTTTTGTGTTTATAGCTATCAGGTCAGTGAACATCTTCTTGTATCTTCTATCGTCTTCTGTCTTTCTTTGGGTGACGGAGGTTCGATACAAATCCAGCAGACAAACTTGAGGGCTCAAGAGTTTGTGCTGGAAATGTCCTTTTTTACAGTGTATACAGTGTGTCCAATGTGTTTCTGTTATCATTTATTATTCATTTTATGATTTGTGTGGCTGTGGGGTTTCCCCCAATAAAATCTGATTAAAAACTGCATTTTAATAAATAATAACAGTAATACATTTTATTTATAGAATGCTTTTGTAGAAAGTCAAAGACATTTCACATAAGTTAAAAAAATTAAAACAACATACTAAAAAACTATATATAGATAAATATCTACAACACTCAACAATGAATCAAACATTAAAGGGCCTAATTAAAGGCCTTGGGACAGGGGAGCAGTGGAGGAGGTGCAGTTGTTGGTATTGATGAACTGTCTATTTGTGAGATATGACCTTAGCCAGGAGAGGCCAGTACCGGTGATGTTGAGGGAGGACTGAAGGCGGGAGAGAAGAATGGTGGTTGATGATGACATATGCAGGTTACATTTGTGGATGAAGCTACCATGGCATATGGACAAACACATGTACCTATATAATGAGGTTCATTAGACATGTGCGCTGTTGATACTCATGATATGATGTTACTATGGTCCATGTTTCCAGCTCCTTGTATGTGATTTGGAGGCTGTCACATTGATTGTTTGTCATTAATGGCTTCCTACTGCTCGTGGGGAATGAGCATGATATGATTATGCATATTTTAAAAATTCAAACCAGATTGTTGTTCAACATGTCCCCAGGTACCACTGAGCTAAACAGTGGCCAGTATGTGGGACCAGTCCACTTTTTCATAAAGATCCTGATCTCATCATCACAACATCTTTCCTTGTAATTACGAGATAGTAACTGATAATTACGATATGTCTAAATGTTTTTTTGTGAAGGCAATGTGCTTCTGTAGCTGTTTACATTCCCCCAGACCCACATTCAAAAAATGCACTGCAGAACTACTTTACTGGCTTTATAGTTATATATGTTAATAACTGTATGTATTGTTTATTTTATTCTAATATAAATGTAATATGTGTATGTTCTATGTGTGTGTGACATGAAGGGGCTACAACTTACATTTAAACATGCTGTGTTAAATATGAATGTTGAATGATTTCTGTGTGTCTTTATTTGCTTTGTGATCTAAATGCAATCAGATTTTATTTTAAAGGTTATATTCTCTGTATTCACAGACTTTCTGAATGTGGACTCTCAGAGACTCACTGTGAAGTCGTGGCCTCAGCTCTGAAGTCCAACCCCTCCCATCTGAGAGAGCTGGACCTGAGTAAGAACTACAACCTGAAGGATTCAGGAGTGAAGCTGCTGTCTGCTGGACTGGAGAGTCCACACTGTAGACTGGAGACTCTGAGGTCAGTTCATGTGTTTGCTCTGTGTATATCTACCAAATATAACAGAAGTTTTAAATCTCCTTCAGTTCTTTTGCTTTCTGGGTTTGTCTGAGCACAAATCACAACAGCTCGTGTTTAAAGTCTGTCAGTCTGAATGATTTGGCTCCAGATTCCGTCTGTACTCAAACTGGATTGGTGTTAGTCAGAAAACTGTAGGATTTATTCTACAATGTGCTGCAGAATGAAATGAGTATTTAGTGAAATACTCGGGGGTGAGGACACGTTCACTGTGTGTAGTACGTTCAGTGAGTGAGGATCCATCTGAGTGAGTCAGTGAATCACTGCACGTTGGCTCTCAGCTGACTGAGAACGGATTGTTTGAGGAAGTGATTCAGTACAGTTCGTTCACCCAAAACATTTGTTCATTCAGACGAAACGTATGAATGTAATGTGATCTCTGATTCAACACACTGCGAGTTCTCAAACTCTGGAGACAAAGTTTTATAACATTGGAAATATTAACGCTGCTGACATTGTTAGTGTGAAACTAATATTTCAGACAAGAAATTGTTGTTTTCAGAAGTTTAAATTCTAACTGAAATATTTAAAGTTAAACCATAGTTAATACTATTAAAGGTTTATTCCACACTGAGGATTCAACCACATAGATTTGATGCTGATTCACACTGAGCATCTTGTTGAGCTTCATATTTAAAACATATTTAATATCACATTAATCATTCAACAGTGGTTGATTCTCTCTTAATGGTTTCATTTTCACCTTTCCCTCATTTGAATGAAACAGAAACATGTTTTATTCTCGATCAAACAAGAACAAACATGAATGAAAATAAATAGTTCAAACTGAACCCCAAATCCCACAAAGCAGTTTCTGGAAGAACCTCCACACTGGACCTATTGTAACTGTGCTTGTTATTGTTTCCATTCAAAGTGACACAACATGTACATTTAATAACAGATAACAGATGTATATTGAAAATCAATACAAATAAAATCATAATGAAAGTAAATAAAAACAAACTAGATCATACGACAGATTGTCCCCATCTACTTCAACCCCCATGATCTGTGTACATACCGTGTGTTTAAAATTTTTGTAAAATAATTATTAAAATGTACTTATTACAATTAATTATTAGGGTAATTAAGTAATTTATATTTTGATTATTAATTACAGGATTTTCCTTGGGGGCACCACCCTGTTACCAGGGACTAATATCAAATCTGCAATTTACAGTCTCAAATTTCTATGTAGGTTACTTTAACTTAACTTAATATCAAAATATTCAAATAAAAGGGGAAACCATACATACGAAGGCGTGAATGCAAGCACTGACCCCGCCAACCAGCAAGTTGTATAATAACACTCTACACAATGACAACAGAAACCGACTATTTAAAATATAATGCAGTGTGTGTGTGTGTGTGTGTGTGTGTGTGTGTGAGTGTGTGAGGGGTCAGGAGAGGTAGGAGAGACACACCCTTGCGAGGGGAGGTGTGTATACAGATGATGGCCTAGATGGAGGAGGAGGTAACGTTACAGTGATGACGAGGTCTCACTGATGACGCTACACTGCCTTCCCAGAATGGCGGTCAGTTTAAATGGACTATGTGATTTACGATATGTGTCTGCTTACTGGGGTACTGTTATCTGGTCCCCCAAATGGCTGGCAAATCAGAACACGTGTGTGTGTGTGTGTGTGTGTGTGTGTGTGTGTGTGTGTGTGTGTGTAAGCGGGAGAAAAGGAAAAAGGAGAGTAAGAAATAACGCACACGCACCGGAGACGAGGTTCTGACCCGTTCCGAGAATATCGAGCTGAGTTATACCCACTACACCACAACGAGATCAGACTCTGGGACCCGGCGCGACCCTTTAACATGAAAACTCCAATACAATATAACTGGAAGGACTCTGCGGCCCGTTTCTCAGTTACACAGTAATGTGAGGATACAGGTACAATTTATAACGGTAATGATTACACAAATAATACTACTAATAATACACAACTAATACCCAGACGTTTGAAATGCCCTTACGTTGTGTTGAGATGATTGATACCGATTCAGCTTGGTCCTCGAGCTGAATAGCGGAGGTTGTGGGCTGGTCCCTCGTTTGGCAGCGTACAGGAACAGCGAGGTCGACTTATGGGAAGAAAGCGGCGATCAGCGATGTGTATTTGTCCCGGCGGAAAATCTTCGTCTTTCTGCGGGTAATTGAAAGATAACAGCGGCTGCTTGCTGTCTCTGCGGGATCCCAGATTAAATGACGATCGTTAAAAAAAGGAGGGAAGGAGGTGTAACAGTCTGGCCCCTCCAGCGAGTTTGAAGACAAATGGCACACTTTAAGAAAAATAAAAAGGGGTTTTAAAAAGATAAAGAGGATGCTCTCTAGTGCTACGAGAACAGTACCTAAACGGACGTTAATCTTGAGCGAGAAGCGGAGAGGAGAGAGTCTCTAGGGCTTTTATACCTGGGATGACAGGCCTGGGGTCCGAGGGAATCTGACCACCATAAACAGGCTTTATCACTTACACCAAGGCCGGCTGTAGTAATGACAATCCCTTTGTCTGAGCACATGGCTAGGCCAACACAGAATTAAAGGCACATTCACACAATAACACTGAATATGAAAATACACAAATACAAGAAAAGAATAAAAACATAAAAACAAATTAAAATAATTATACAATGAACATGAATACAATGAAGGTTGCAATAAAACTATTGAGGAGACAGTATTTAGTATTAACTCCTCCCTCCCCGAACAGATAGAGCTGATCCACTGAGACTTTATGTGTTTGACTCCCAGATATGTCCAGATAGACACTAATCTAAAGCTTTTTATAAACTTGTACATTGTAAACCTTCTTCAGCTCTGAACAGATTATTAAACACTGAATGATTTCAAGCAGGAACATTGTCTTCTAAACTCTCATCTTTTATTCTTTTTTCAGATTGAGTTACTGCAGGATCTCAGATATCAACTGTTCTTCTCTGGTCTCAGCTCTGAAGTCCAAGCCCTCCCATCTGAGAGAGCTGGACCTGAGTGAGAACGACAACCTGCAGGATTCAGGAGTGAAGCTGCTGTGTGGTTTTCTGGAGAGTCCACTCTGCAGACTGGAGACTCTGAGGTGAGACACCATTTTTTATTTCTTTGCTGAGATGAATGTGATGTGAAAGTTGTGCTGACAGTAAAGTGCAGACAGGTTGATGTTTATGAGGTAAAATCCTCTTCAGATTTAATGACATTAACACTCAGATTTCACTGTTCCAGTAGTTGGATGCACAGCAGGGATATTGTGATATTGGGCTGATCAATAAAATGTATGAATGTTTGTATTGAAATAGTTAAAGTCTGATTTGAACTGATTCCAGATGTTTTTATCATTAGTCTCCATGTAAGGATGTTTTCTAGAGCTGTACAGTGAGTGAACTCATTGAAGAGCAGGATGTGTTCAGAAGACTCACCTCTAACTGAAACATCAAGATGTTCCTGAAGATCAGCTGCACCTCCTTCACTACACACTTACAGATGCTTTATCTTAATACACTGACCTCTAATCAGTTGATCCTGTTTAAACTGTCACCATCACTCATTTCACATCAGTTTCAGTGCGTTTTGTGCAGTGGTGAACACAGCATGTCTCCCTGTGACAGCCAAACTCATGGAGCTACTGTCTCTGTAGCTGCAGTCAGAGACACAGGAAGCCTCCATGTGTTTAAAGCAGAGCTGAGCTCCTCAGGCTCTCTGCTCTCGTCCTCTGGAGACTCTGCTTTTAAAACTCACAGAAAACTGATGCCACTTGTTGTTGGAAATCCAATTGGAATATTTCATGTTAAACCATAGTTCATACTTTCAGAACTTTATTCCAAAGCTTTCAGATCTTTGAGGATTCTCAGATTAGATTTTAGATTTGATGCTGATTCACAATGAACACCTTGTTGAGCTTCATATTTCCAACATATTTAATATCACATTAATAATACAACACTGGTTGATTCTCTCTTGAACTCTTCATCATTTCATTTTCATCTTTCCCTCATTTGAATAAAAACAGAAGCATGTTTCCTTCTCTGTCAGACAGGAACAAACATATCAGCTTGTTCCAAACCTTTCTGATGATATGTGACGTTTCTACTGACTGAATATTTACACTCAAGATGACAGCATTTTATCTTTAATAGAATCAAACCTTCAATCACTTTCTGTGGCTTTTTCTTTGTGTTTGGCTGCACAACATGAGTTTGTATAGATGGAGCCACTGGTGGAGCTGGCAGAGGTTAAGAGCTGAAGTCACTACGTCTTTATTGAAGCAGCAGCACGTTTTCATTAATATTAATGAGAGCTCTTTTTCACTCTTTGTATTTTACAGTTTGCAACCTGCATCCTGTTGGGTTCAGGTGTTTGGAGTTTCAATTTTCTAAACTTGTACATTGTAAACCTTCTTCAGCTCTGAACAGATTATTAAACACTGAATGATTTCAAGCAGGAACATTGTCTTCTAAACTCACATCTTTTATTCTTTATTCAGATTGAGGTGGTGCAGGTTGTCAGAGATCATCTGTTCTTCTCTGGTCTCAGCTCTGAAGTCCAACCCCTCCCATCTGAGAGAGCTGGAGCTGAGTAACAACAAGCTGCAGGATTCAGGAGTGAAGCTGCTGTGTGGTTTTCTGGAGAGTCCACACTGTAGACTGGAGACTCTGAGGTCAGACACCATTTTTTATTTCTGTGCTGAGATGAATGTGATGTGAAAGTTGTGCTGACAGTGAAGTGCAGACATAAGGCTGATATTATACTGATCCACACTGAGTATCTTAATGCTAAAGGCTGTTTTCTTCTTCAGTGGTTTAGTCCATTGACTGTGGCAGAGCAATGTTGAGCTCCACATTTAAAACCTTCATATAACAAGAAGAATCTACACTGAATAATTCACTGTGAACCTCTTCAGCTCTGGATTTTACATTAAAGGTCACCTTGTGGTTTTAAATCATCCATAAACATAAATGAATTAACACAAAGAATAAATAAATAATCTTTATTTCAACTGTCAGATAATAACAAATATATTCAGTGTTTTATGAAGCTGTGTGATGTTTCTACTGACTGAACTGTTTCATTATAAACTCACATCTTTTATTCTTTATTCAGATTGAGGGGCTGCAGTTTGTCAGAGATCAGCTGTTCTTCTCTGGTCTCAGCTCTGAAGTCCAACCCCTGCCATCTGAGAGAGCTGGACCTGAGTAAGAACAACCTGAAGGATTCAGATGTGAAGCTGCTGTCTGATCTTGTGGAGAGTCCACACTGTAGACTGCAGACTCTGAGGTCAGTAGAGGGTCTGAGTCAGTCCATGCTGGTTCCAGCAGTCTTCGACTAAACACAGATCCAGTATTTGCTGCTTTCCTCAGTGAAACTGTGAGAGGAGAATGGGGACAGGCTTCAGGATTGGACAGACAGACAGACAGAGAGCCAGAAGCTTGTTGTGATCATGTGTTTGAGTTGATGTGAAGACGACTGTTGTTGTTGTGTTCATGTGTTCAGGAAATAAAGCTGGATTCCAGCTGACAGCATTACAAGATGTATAGAGACAGTGGTCCTCATTCATCCAGTCTGATCTCACACTGTTTGTTCTCTCATTTCTACACTAAACAACTGATCAGTTGGTCTTTGTCACAGCTCTGAGATCAGTCTGACTGAAGCCTGCAAACAAGCATCATTACATTTAGTGACCATGTGGTCTTTGTACAGACCAGGACCTCTGCTGGAGTCCAGTACCCACAGCTGATGTGTTGCTGTTCAGTCTTTGTATGAACATGTAGGACCTTTAACATCAGATATATATCTGTCCATTTGTCTCTTGTTTGTCCAAATAGTTTGAATATTTACACATTTGTCCTGTAAGATTTCAGATGAAACATTCAAATGTGACTGAGACTGTGGTTTTTATCAGCTTTGAACCCTAACAGCAGTAAATGCATCATTCCAGTGGGCAGTGAATGTCTCTCTGTTTCTGCAGTAATGATGTGTTCAGACCCTGCTGCTCTTTATACTGGATGTGCTGATGGAGGGAGTCTCTGTAAACACTGATTTATCTCTGCTGTCCTCTGTCTCCTTCTCTCCTCAGATGGAAGTGATCACAGTCAGACTGTGAGCGGTGAGGAAGGAGGTTGTGTTGGAGGATCCGCTGTGTCCTGATGATCCAGAGAGGTTGAAGCAGCAGCATCACTCCACACATAGAAGCGGTATTGCATTGCGTGATACTGCCTCACTATAATGTAATGTCATATAAAAATAAAATAAATAAATACATAATGTCTGACAGGAAATATACTTTTAGTCTTTGTCAGCGTGCACATGTTTATTCAGAATGGGATGTCTACATGGCTGTGAGTCAGTGTGTTTGTATTGTAATACCTATACTGAACATCTTTAATCTTACCCTTGACAAACACCCCCAATATTAAAATAAGATTTTAAATAAATAAAACTAATTTGAAACTTAATGTTTTATTATTTTCCTGGCAGAAATTGGGCTTCCATACAAGGTCTGGATGAAAAAAGACAATATGTTGTTAAATGTTAGACTTTAAACTGTCCTGTTTCTATAGCAACCGGCATTAATCAGTATTCCCAAAATCCCCCCCCCCATCTGATGACATCATGATGACATGACATCACTGTCTCTGTCACTGTAACCCATATTAGATGTTAGGAAAACAAACATTTACCAGGCTTAAGGACAGTTTACACCTCTATGTGTTCTATGGAAGAGACTTCATGCCAGACTTCATTTAAAAATAGTCCACAAGAGTTTAATATAAGATGTCAAACAAATGAATGTAGTCTTACAGTTTATTCAGCTGATATAAAAGGAGACTTCGTGCCAGATTTCCTATGAAAATCTTCCTCTTTCAGCCCATTTTTACCAAAATACCAAGGCAGTCTTAAATACGACACATTTTCAATGGAGTTTGGAACAACTTTCTGTTCAACCTGCAGCATCTGAAGCACTGCCCAATAAAGTAAAATAAACATTACAAAGTCAGGGGACAGCTGGTCGGGATCGTCAAAAAAGTTCCAGATTGTCTAAAAGCCCCTCACGCCTCCCCATGCTGGGGGTTGCCGAACGTCGGAGCGGACCTAAGGGGGATTATTTTTGTAACATATTTTTGTAATATCTGTATCACAGATACAGGTTAAAAAATTTAAAACATTACAGTTAAATTTTATTTTTTAAGAAACAAAGAAAGTCTTTGCAGTAAACAAACACTCATTGAAGGTGAAAGACTGGGTAGAGGCAGTTCCACTGCAGTATATGGAAGTCCCCTCTCTGATAGGTAGACATTACTAATGGAAAAAAGTCCTCTCTTGGCAAAAAAACCAAAGACATTTTAAGAAATATTCTGGTAAAAGAAAGAAAAAAAAGAACATTTTCTATTAAATATAAAAAAAACAGAAATTGCAGTCCCTTGTTGGAAAGTGTAGTCTGTCAGTCCCCTGTTAGTAATGTAGGCGTGTGTGTGTGTGTGTGTGTGTTAAAGGTAACTGTGAGCCTTTTTTGCGACTCGTTTGAATTGTTTCCTGATTCTTGTCACACACACACACACACACACACTGCACACACACACACACACATAAAGGGTAATAAATTACAGTTGATAATAATCAGAGTTTATTGAGAGATGTAAAATGTTTGATATGTTTTCTGTTCCATGGAAGTCAAAGTATGTTTGTGCTTAAAATAATAAATGAACATTTGAAAAGAGTCAGAACTCAGCTGAAGATCACTCACACTCCTCCTGGTTGCTGCTGCCTTCGTCTGCCACCTGTGACCTCCTCACCTTCTTCTTCATGTCGGTGCCTGGCAACCCTGCAGGGACACACACAGCCACCGAGGTCAGAGGTCAAACCGACCGAGCTTCAACCAAACAGCCTCTTGGTTTACCACCACAGAAAAGTTAAAGAAACCCTGCTGTGTAAAAGTGTGAATATGAATATAAAGTGTAAAAGGTTAGAGAACAAACGGTCACATTGGGTTTGGTGAAACGTTAGAAGATGATTGACAGGAGTGAACGATGTCACACTGCGCTCATCTCAGCCTCCTTTCTGGACCCTTTATTCCGCTTGTTTGTGTTTATTTGTCAATAACGTTGTTGACTTTTAAATTTCCCTCTTTCAAAACAAAAGCACATCACTTCCGCTTTTTCTTCTTCTTCTTCTTCTTCTTCTTCTTCTTCTGCTGCTGCTTTAGTGTAGTCAATATCCCCCTTATGGTTGGTTGGTAAAGCGCTCCAGGTGAGTCAGCAGCCAGGTTGTTACTGTTCACTAAAACTGAATTATATTATATAACATACACATTAAAAACATAATCCCACACTATAACTAATTACCTGATAGAAAATGGAGTCAGTTAATCCAAATATCACAATATTAAAGTAGAATAACTGGATTCTGTTACTTTTGGATTACCTCAACACTAAATATGCAAATAACAATTGTAACCTTGGAAACAGAAATGGACGCAAATAATAATATAATATAACATAATATAACATAACATAATGTAATATAATATAATGTGATATAAGTTAATATAATATAATATATGTAATATATTATAATATAATATAATAAAATACAATATAATATCATATAATATAATATAATACTCATCATCATCATTATTAGTTCTTTCTGCTAGTATTGTTGTTGCTGTGCATCTTTGTTTCTGTCTCTCTTTCTCTCTTTACCAACTACAAACTCAGAAGAGTTAACAGGAAATACCAGCTGTTACCTTCAACACACACACACACACACACACACACACACACACACACACACACACACACACACACACACACACACACACACACACACACACACACACACACACACACACACACACACACACACACAGATAAACACTGACTTCCTGTAAACGGAGAGGGGAGAAGCAACATGTGATCCAGGTAAAGGTGTTCAGATAGTTCAGAGTCAGACTCCATTTTGAGTCGACAGAGCAGGAGGAGGGAAACTGAAGGCTGAGGCAGAGTGAGTGTTAATACACCATTATTATTATTGTACTGCTTTATTATACTGTGTGTGTGTGTGTGTGTGTGTGTGTGTGTGTGTGTGTGTGACTCGTGAACAATCTTTTTTCCTGATTCTTTTCCTCTGAGCTCACAGTCTGTGTTACTGTTTAACTCTCAGACTGACTTCAGATCAGAAGATGAGTGTTTGTGTGGAGGAAGAGGAGGACAGAGCAGAGTCTGCAGCGTCCAGCTGTCTGTCTATGAAGAGTGACCGGTCCAATGATCTTCCTCCAGTCTTCAGTAATGAACCTGGACCCTCAGACTCAAAGTAAGAGAACTGATACAAACTCATTTATATGACTCATTTTCAGTTCCCTCTGCTCATGCATGCTTTCTGTTGATTTTGTGTTTATATATTAAAATTTCTGCTAAAATGTATTTACTAACTAAACTAGGCTGATTGAAAATCAATGAGACACAGAGAACTGCGTTTTCTGATTATATTGAATATAGGTACCAGACGACAAAACACTCTTCAAATACAAAAAACCCTTTTACCTTTAACACACACACACACACACACACACCTACAGACACACACACACACACACACACACACACACACACACACACACACACACACACACACACAGACACACACAGCAAACACACACACTGCACACACACACACACACAGACATACACAGCAAACACACACACTGCACACACTGCACACACATACACACACATACCTTCTTGGTCCTTGTGGGTCTTCAGATGAGCGTAGAGGCCGAACATTCTTGTGCAGTGTTTGGTGGATGCTCTGTCCTTTCTGAGTCTGCGTTTGTGTTCTTCAGCGTGGTGGAGCTCTTCATTATATAGTGCATCACCCTCACAGATAAGGTTTCTCCATATCGCCCTGTTTTTTGTCATGTCCTGCCAAGTCTTAAGGTCTATGTGGAACTTTTTGATGTTTGTTTTGATGTTGTCCTTATACCTCTTCTTTTGGCCTCCTGGGGGACGTTTTTATCTTCAGCAAGCTGCGAGTAGCGGACTTGTTTAGGAAGGCGATAGTCAGGCATACGGACAACGTGACCGGCCAATCTGAGCTGGTGTTGAGCGATGGTGGCAGTGATGGTGGGGATGCCAGCCTCCTCTAGGATGCTGGTGTTGGTGCGTCTATCCTCCCAACTGATCCTGAGGATTTTCCGGAGGCATCTCTGGTGATATGCCTCTTGCGCCTTTAAGTGCCTACTGTATGTGGTCCAGGCCTCTGATCCATACAGTAGAGTGGGTAGCATTATGGATTTGTAGACCAGGATTTGGGTCTTTGCCAGAAGGTCGCGGTTCTCAAAAACCCTTTTCCTTAGCCCTGATAAAGCCCCACTGGCACAGCTGAGGTGGTGGTGTATTTCATTGTCAGTGTTGGCTTTTGATGATAGGAGGCTGCCCAGATATTGGAAGTGATCCACATTTTCCAATTTGATGTTGTCAATTGAGATGTTTGTGGGCGGGACAGGAGTACTGTTTGGTGGGGACTGATAGAGGATTTGAGTCTTTTTTATGTTGATGGCTAGACCAAGCTGTTTTTATGCTTTTGTGAAGGCAACCAGAATGCATTGTAGGTCCTCTTCTGAGAGGGCTACGAGGGCGTTGTCGTCCGCATACTGCAGCTCCATGATGGATATGGTCGTGGTTCAACCTTTAGCCCTGAATCGATTGATGTTAAAGAGTTGCCTGTCTGTTCTGCGCATAATCTTGACTCCCTAGGGCAGATGTTTACCTGTGAGATGGAGGACAGCAGCAATGAAGATGGAGAACAGTGTTGGAGCAATGACCCATCCTTGTTTGACTCCTGTGTCATCTCCACTGCCACTGAGGACTGTAGCTGACATGTTGTCATGCAGCAGTCTCAGTACCCGTATGTATTTTTCTGGGCAGCCAATCTTTGCCAGAACCAGCCAGAGGGCCTGACGGTTCACTGAGTCAAAGGCTTTGCTGAGGTCTATGAAGGCCATGTATAGTGGTAGATTTCTTTCCCAGCATTTTTCTTGAAGTTGGCGAGCGATGAATATCATATCTGTGGAGCCTCTGTTTGGGCGAAAACCACTCTGAGACTCTGGAAGGATGCTTTCTGACAGAGGGGTGAGTCTGTTGGCCAAAACCTGAGCCAGGGCTTTCCCTGTGGTGGACAGGAGAGGGATGCCACGGTAGTTCCCGTAGTCTGCCTTGTCTCCTTTGTTAAAGATGGAGACAACCAGGGCATCCTTAAGTTTGTACTATAATATTATATAATATAATGTAAAGTAATGTAATATAATATAATACTAATCATCATCATTATTAGTTCTTTCTGCTAGTATTGTTGTTGCTGTGCATCTTTGTTTCTGTCTCTCCTTCTCTCTTTTCCAACTACAAACTCAGAAGAGTTACCTTTAACACACACAAACACGCACACAGATAAACACTGACTTCCTGTGCATGGAGAGGGGAGGAGCAACACTGACCATGTGATCCAGGTAAAGGTGTTCAGATAGTTCAGAGTCAGACTCCATTTTGAGTCGACAGAGCAGGAGGAGGGAAACTGAAGGTTGAGGCAGAGTGAGTGTTAATACACCATTATTATTATTGTACTGCTTTATTATACTGTGTGTGTGTGTGTGTGTGTGTGTGTGTGTGTGTGTCTCGTGAACAATCATGTTTCCTGATTCTTTTCCTCTGAGCTCACAGTTTGTGTTACTGTTTGACTCTCAGACTGACTTCAGATCAGAAGATGAGTGTTTGTGTGGAGGAAGAGGAGGACAGAGCAGAGTCTGCAGCGTCCAGCTGTCTGTCTATGAAGAGTGACGGGTCCAAAGATCATCCTCCATTGTTCAGCAATGAACCTGGACCCTCAGACTCAAAGTAAGAGCACTGATACAAACTCATTTATATGACTCATTTTCAGTTCCCTCTGCTCATGCATGCTTTCTGTTGATTTTGTGTTTATATATTAAACTTTCTGCTAAAATGTATTTACTAACTAAACTGTTGTGACACACAAAGAGAAATCACTCGTCTATCTTCCTCTCAGTCTCTGTGACAGCTGTCAATCACTAGGAAAGCTGTAATCTAATCTAAGAGCACTAAGAACTAACTTTGAAACCTCCTAATGATCCACAGTAGCAGCAGTTTGTGTATTTAGAGCTTCTTTAAGGACTTTGTCATCAAATACTAAGATTGTTCTCAGCGACTAACAGTTAAGTGGACTATTAGGGGGCAGCCCTGATATTGAGCCAAGGTTGGCAGGTCTGAAACAGTGACGGACATAATGAGCTCTCTTTAATGGAGGATTTTTACTGTGAAGCAGCTGCAGGAAGTGGTGAGTTTGTAATAATAACTAACTACAGGCTGATCACGAAATGTTTAATGAGACAAACAGGAAAGTAACGAGACTTTTACTGTTTTCTGTGACCATCTGAGCTTCTACATAGAGTCAGTGGACACATGTTGATATGTTTCAACTACAGTCAACAAATCATTGTACTTATGAAGAAATGTCTTCACAGAAAGAGGAAGAAGAGTAATGTTCCTGTAGAGGAGGAGCAGCCATCCTGCTGTGTTTTGTGTCGGGACGTCCTGAAAGATCCAGTCTCTACCAGCTCTGGACTCTGGTTCTGCAGACAGTGCATCACCTCATACTGGGACCAGTCTGCTTCATCAGGAGACGCCTCCTGTCCCCAGTCTGGAGAAAGACCCAGAACAAGACAAAGTAAGACTGTATACCTGTCTGCTGATGTGTTAATACATTAGTTGTGTCATACAGTACGGCCATTTAACACCTTTATACATTTAAATGTAGTTGCATGTTTTTTCTGCTCCAGCATACAATTCTTGTCCTTGTTCTCCTTTGAGAAAACACAATGACACGTGTTGGTTTTATGAAAGTGCCCCCTGTCTTTGCATTAAACAGTCAGAATGCTGTTTGTTCTCTGTGTGCATAGATGGAGATGGAGAACTATTAAACTCTGTGTAAAGCAGTAACATCACTGTTCTATCACAGACAGACAGCAGCCTGAGACGCAACAAGAGCCACAGACTTTAATTAAATTTAATTCAATTCAATTTTATTTGTCTAGCGCCAATTCATAACAGAAGTTATCTCAGGACACTTTTCAAATAGAGCAGGTCTAGACCGAACTCTTTAAAACATTAATTACAGAGACCCAACAGTACCACCATGAGCAAGCACTTGGCGACAAGGGCAAGGAAAAACTGCATGTTAAAAGGCAGAAACCTAGGACAGATCCTTTGGCTCTAGGTGGGTGGTCGTCTGCCTCGACCAGTTGGGGTTAGAGAGAGAGAGAGAGACAGAGAGAGAGAGACACAGACAGACGGACAGACAGACAGACAGACAGACAGACAGACAGACAGACAGGTGCACAGCAACAACAGTATTGGCAATGGAAATCTAGCAGGACCATGGCAGGAGGCTCCACCAGGATCGATAAGAACCTGCGAGACGAGAAAGCACAAGAACTCCGAGGAAGAAGTGAAGTTAGTAACATGCATTAATGGAACATGAATGAGTGCAGAAAGAGAGAGGAAGAGAGGAGCTCAGTGCACCATGGGAAATCCCCTGATAGTCTAAGCCTATAGCAGCATAACTAAGGGATGGATCAGGACTCACCTGATCCAGCCCTATAAGCCCAATAAGTCCAAGGCAGTCCTGGAGGTTTGCTTTATGTGGGAGTTAAATGACAAATCCTGATCAAAGATAACTCCAAGATTCCTGACAGTGGACTTTATAACTGGACTTCATAACCTTTAATTCTGGAAATATTCTGATATTGTTTTTTTATTGGCAATGAAAATAATCAGAAGAGTAAAATTTTCTTTGTTTTGTCTCCCATTTCTTCTTTTCTTCCAGCAGATGGTGGTCTGCAGGAGGTTGTAGATGAACATAAGATTGGTCTGAGGAGGAGATGTGAACGTATGACTGAAGGAACTGATGAACCAGGAAGTGGAACCCTCCTCAACAGGATCTACACTGAGCTCTACATCACAGAGGGACAGAGTGAAGAGGTTAATACCCAACATGAGGTGAGACAGCTTGAGACAGCTTCCAAGAAGAAGATCCTCCGTGACGCTCCAATCAGGGGCTACAACATCTTTAAAGCCTTACCTGACCAACAGAGACACATCAGAGTGGTTCTGACGAACGGCGTCGCTGGCGTTGGAAAAACCTTCTCAGTGCAGAAGTTCACTCTGGACTGGGCAGAGGGCTCGAACAACCAAGATGTCAGTCTGGTGGTTCTGCTTTCGTTCAGGGAGCTGAACCTGATCAAAGATGAGCAGTACAGTCTTCTCAGGCTGCTACATGTTTTCCATCCAACATTACAGAAGGTCACAGCAGAGCAGCTCACTGTCTGTAAACTTTTGTTCATCTTTGACGGCCTGGATGAAAGCAGACTTTCACTGGATTTCCACAACAATGACGTTGTGTCTGACCTCACACAGAAGTCTTCAGTCAACGTGCTGTTGACAAACCTCATCAAGGGGAATCTGCTTCCCTTGGCTCTCGTCTGGATAACTTCCAGACCTGCAGCAGCCAATCAGATCCCTCCTGAATGTGTTGACAGGGTAACAGAAGTACGAGGCTTCACTGACGCCCAGAAGGAGGAGTACTTCAGGAGGAGAGCCAGTGATGAAGATCTGTCCAACAGAATCATCTCACACATCAAGACCTCCAGGAGCCTCCACATCATGTGTCTAATCCCAGTCTTCTGCTGGATCACTGCTACAGTTCTGGAGCACATGTTGACCACAGACCAGAGAGGAGAGCTGCCCAAGACCCTGACTGACATGTACTCACACTTCCTGCTGGTTCAGACAAAGAGGAAGAAGCAGAAGTATGATGAGGGACATGAGACGAGTCCACAGGAGCTGATGGAGGCTGACAGGAAGGTTCTTCTGAAGCTGGGGAGGCTGGCGTTTGAACAGCTGCAGAAAGGAAACATCATGTTCTACCAAGAAGACCTGGATCAGTGTGGTCTTGATGTCACAGAGGCCTCAGTGTACTCGGGAGTTTGTACAGAGATCTTCAAAAGAGAGAGTGTGATCTTCCAGAAAACAGTCTACTGCTTCGTTCATCTGAGCATTCAGGAGTTTCTGGCTGCAGTCTACATGTTCCGCTGTTACACCAACAGGAACACAGAGGTACTGAAGGACTTCCTAAAAGGTTGGGATAATGATGACGATGATGATGATGATGATGATAATGATAATGATCATGATCATGATGATGATGATGAGGATGATGGCAGAGACCCTTCCCTAGATGACTTCCTGAATAGAGCAATGATGAAATCCCTGAAGAGTGAAAATGGCCACCTGGACCTTTTTGTTCACTTCCTTCATGGCCTCTCTCTGGAGTCCAACCAGAGACTCTTAGGAGGCCTGCTGGGTCAGACAGACAACAGTCAAGTAATCATCCAGAGAGTCATCAACAACCTGAAGGAGATGAACAGTGATAAAATCTCTCCTGACAGAAGCATCAACATCTTCCACTGTCTGACGGAGATGAACGACCAATCAGTCCATCAGGAGATCCAAGAGTTCCTGAAGTCAGAGAACAGATCAGAGAAGAAACTCTCTGACATCAACTGCTCAGCTCTGGCCTACATGCTGCAGATGTCAGAGGAGGTTCTGGATGAGTTGGACCTGCAGAACTACAACACATCAGGGGAGGGACGACGGAGACTGATTCCAGCTGTGAGGAACTGCAGAAAGGCTCTGTAAGTCCAGATGTGATTAACATTGTAAAGCAATGCTGAAGTCATCAATATAAGAGTCAATATACACACTTTACACACACACACACACACACACACACACACACACACACACACAATATAAAACTTCCACACTATAAAAGTTTTCCTAAACTAGTATTAAACCTGCTTATTGAATATATTAGACATGTGTTACACTACAAATGTCTCAAATGCACGGAGAATAAGACAGAAATCATTTTTGTGTTTATGGCTATCAGGTCAGTGAACATCTTCTAGTATCTTCTATCGTCTTCTGTCTTTCTTTGGGTGACGGAGGTTCGATACAAATCCAGCAGACAAACTTGAGGGCTCAAGAGTTTGTGCTGGAAATGTCCTTTTTTTACAGTGTATACAGTGTGTGCAATGTGTTTCTGTTATCATTTATTATTCTTTTTATGATTTGTGTGGCCGTGGGGATTCCCCCAATAAAATCTGATGTTATTAACTAAAACTTTGCATTTTAATAAATAATAATAACAATAATACATTTTATTTATAGAGAGCTTTTCTAGGAACTCAAAGACATTTCACATAAGTTATAAAAGAAAGGTAATAAAACAACACACTAGAAAAACATATATAAATATATCTCAACAACGAATCAAACATTAAAGGGCCCAATTAAAGGCCTTGGGACAGGGGAGCAGTGGAGGAGGTGCAGTTGTTGGTATTGATGAACTGTTGTCTATTTGTGAGATAGGACCTTAGCCAGGAGAGACCAGTACCGGTGATGTTGAGGGAGGACTGAAGGCTGGAAAAAAGAATGGTGGTTGATGGTTTCAGAAGCTGCAGCGAGGTCCAGGAGGATGAGAATGTGGACCTGAGTCTGAGGAGAGGAGGTCGTTGGTGACTTTGAGGAGGGCTGTTTCTGTGCTGTGTTGTTAGCGGAAACTGGATTGAAATGATTCAAACAGGTCGTTGGAAAGTGGGTGGGCTTTGAGTTGGGGGGCAACAACACGTTCCAGTATTTTAGACAGAAAGGGCTGATTGGAGATGGGCCAGAAATTGCTCATGGTGTCGGGATTAAGACCAGGTTTTTTGTGGATGGGGGTGACAGCAGCCAGTTCGAGTATTTGGGGGAGAGAAGCAGTGTTGAAGGAGGAAGTGGAGCTCTTCATTCCTACCATGAAGTTGGACAGCCCCATGGGGGAAACAGAGGAAAACTGAGACAGGGTCTGATTGATAAGGGGAGGGGAGTTAGGTGGGGAGGTGGTGATGCTGCTGTAGATTGTATACATTTTTGTTTGGAAGAATGAGAGGAAGGAGCTGCACTTGTCCTCTGTGAAGGAACTGGAGGAGTTGTCACAGGGCTTGAGAAGGTTGTTTATGGTGGAAAAGAGAGATTAGGGATTGGTAGGGCCAGACTGTATGAGATATGAGTAGTAGGTGGACTGGGCAGTGGTTAGAGAGTCTTTGTATTGCTGCAGGTAGTCTGTGTAGGCTTGAAAATGCACTGTTAGGCCAGTTTTCTTGCTGAGTCTTTCAAGCTGGCGTCCAATATTTGTCTTTAAAAGCCTGACACAGACAAACACAGTTAAAGTGGGACACTGGGAAATATTAATGTTACTTAATGAGGATGGCATTAATATTAATATGTCCAAACTGCATCTCAAAACACTGCGGTCACACCATCTACTCCTCTGAGAAGTCTACATCTATTTGTACAGTATAACGGGTGGATCTGTACTCGAATGTCCACAAGGGTTGTTTAATACGGGACACTTTCTATTTATTTCTGATGATTTTTTGTTGAAATACATTACTCATTACTTTCTTAGTCTTTTACTGCAGATTTTTAATAGTTAGATGCTGCAAAGATAAATACTCGCACACTGACCTGCAATACTACATTAATTTGCAACGTTTGGGTACTAGACCTTCATCAGGCAAATGGTTCATGACAATGTGGAGCCATCTTAAACAGGGAGCAGCTACAAGTCTGCAAACAGTCAGTCCCCACATGCAGTAGGAAGGCATTAATGACAGACAGAACAATGGACCTTAGTTCAGTTCAATTCAATTTTATTTGTATAGCGCCAATTCATAACACAAGTTATCTCAGGACACTTTTCAAATAGAGCAGGTCTAGACCTAACTCTTTATAACATTATTTACAGAGACCCAACAGTAACACCATGAGCAAGCACTTGGCGACAAGGGCAAGGAAAAACTGCCTGTTAAAAGGCAGAAACCTAGGACAGATCCTTCGGCTCTAGGTGGATGGTCGTCTGTCTCGACCAGTTGGGGTGAGAGAGAGAGAGAGAGAGACAGACAGACAGACAGACAGACAGACAGACAGCAACAACAGTAGCAACAACTACACGAATAGTAGTGACTGATGATGATGAACATGCAACGATGGGGGACAATGAGCAGTGACAACAGCAACAACAGTAACAGTAGCTATAATAATACTTATAATAATAATAACACTAATATCAGTGATATTGGCAATGGCAGTCAAGCAGGACCATGGCAGGAGGCTCCACCGAGATCCATGAGAACCTGCGAGACGAGAAAGCACAAGAACTCCGGGGAAGAAGTGAAGTTAGTAACATGCATTAATGGGACATGAATGAGTGCAGAAAGAGAGAGGAAGAGAGGAGCTCAGTGCACCATGGGAAATCCCCCGATAGTCTAGTCCTATAGCAGCATAACTAAGGGATGGATCAGGAATCACCCGAGCCAACCCTAACTATTAACTATATCAAAGAGGAATGTCTTAAGCCTACTCTTGAATGTGGTGAGGGTGTCTGCCTCCCGAACCATAACTAGAAGCTGGTTCCACAGGAGAGGAGCTTGGTAACTGAAGGCTCTGGCTCCTGTTCTACTTTTAGAGACTATAGGAACCACAAGTAGCCCAGCATTCAGAGAACGTAGTGTTCTAGTGGGGTAATAGGGTACTATGAGCTCTTTAAGATATGAAGGGGCCTGACCATGAAGAGCTTTATAGATGAGGAGGAGAATTTTAAATTCAATTCTACATTTTACAGGGAGCCAGTGCAGAGAAGCTAGTACAGGAGAGATGTGATCTCTTTTTCTAGTTCCTGTCAGTACTCGTGCTGCAGCGTTCTGAATTAATTGGAGCGTTTTAATGGTCTTATTGGGGCAACCTGATAATAAAGAGTTGCAGTAATCCAGCCTAGAAGTAACAAATGCATGGATTAGTTTTTCTTCTTTATGTGGGAATTAAATGACAAATCCTGATCAAAGATAACTCCAAGATTCCTGACAGTGGTGCTAGAGGCCAAGGTAATGCCATCTGGAGTAACTATATCTTTAGACAGTGAGTCTCTGAGGTTTTTGGGGCCAAGTACAAGAATTTCGTTTTTTTCTGAGTTTAACATCAGAAAATTGCTGCTCATCCAGGATTTTATGTCCTTAAGACATGTTTGTAATTTAGATAATTGATTAATTTCATCGGGCTTGATCGATAGATATAACTGCGTATCATCTGCGTAACAGTGAAAGTTAATGGAGTTATTCTTAATAATGTTGCCTAAAGGGAGCATATATAAAGTAAATAGTATTGGTCCAAGTACAGAACCTTGTGGAACTCCATGACTAACTGTAGTATTTAACTTAGTAACATCATATCATCAGTATACACAAAGTGGACAAAGCCATCACAGATAAATAAAAACCTTTATAATAAATACAACGAGGTCTCACAAAATTCCAGTGAGCAAACAATATATATCAAAACCTACATATGTTAAATACCAATAATCAGATCCACATTCACTCATTAAGTAATAATCCTACAGGCTCCAAGAGGTAATTACACTGAACCAGAAATGGGGGACTCGAGTCGAGTGACTCGACTCGAGTCAGACTTAAGTCGCCAGATTGAGGACTTGTGACTTGCTTGATTAACAGTGATAAAAGACTTGACTTGACTTTGACTTGCTATTCATGACTTGAAAAGATGTTATTGATCGGATGTTTCCTGTTGCATGTGGGCGAACCTGGCAACCTGTAATCTAATCAAGTGACGCACCCATCACTGACTGCAGCGGTTGTACAGAGGCCGGAGCAGAGCACTGGAAGATGGAACTGGAAGGAGCTGCTGGCACAGCAGCTGTTCCCAAAATGATAAAATCTGATTTCAGAGACTTTTCTAATGAAAACTAAAAAAAGAATAGCCGTGTGCAAGGTCTGCAGTGCCCAAACCGATAGTTTTGTCAAATATTCCATAAATGTACGTGTGTCTTTATATTAGCCTACCAACCTACAAGCAAATCAAACCCAAATGGATTTGCGGGTTTTTTAATACAAATACATATTCATCCATTAGTGTGCAACCAAAACGGGATTTAAAATACAAAATGTGAAGCGCTGCGGTTGTCGTGAGTTCATGCCCAGAATGTCTCCTGGGGCCAAAGTGTTTCCTCCACTTCGGGGTTAACCCCCTTCACTCTCCACAGCAGTAGGAACACAGACACAGGAGATCCGGGTTGACATTGAGATAGCGTGGTCTTTATTTTACACTGTTGCACTATACGCACTGTACATTCACTGCTAGAAACTAACTCCCGCGCTAACCTGCAGCTCCTGCAACCGCGCGCACATACTCTGTCTCTTGCTCACTCTCGCTTGTCCACTCACACTTTACGCACATACACACACTGTACGCACATACACACATTTTACGCACAGCTTGTTCCCCAAGGGAATTACACTACTCTTATAACACTCGAAGGGCGACCAGTAGAATCAAAAGTTACATTAGCCAAATAAGAGGTTTCTGCCAACAGCGACGATATCAATAATAATTTGTGTAGGATATTAAATCAGTACACAGCAGTAATGTCATATATTGGATATTACACTGAATAGTTAAGCTCCACTTCATGTCAGTGTATCTATGATTTGGAGCATATTATTAATGATTTGTAAGATATTTAATCAATGACAAGATCTGTAATAATTGGTATTCGGTATTACACTGATAAAACATGATGCACAGACTTCAGCTTCTGAAATGATGCATCTTTCTGTTTTGTTCTATTTTAGTAGGAGTGCAAAAATAAATACCAAAATAATCGTGACTAATCGAAAAAAATAATTGATAGTTAAGTCGACAACCAAAATAATGGTTAGTTGCAGCCCTAGTACAAAGTAGAGTGAATCAACATAGCCTACCCTTCCTAGGGGTCCTTGGAAGCTCATTGCAACTCTAGTTTTATGTTTGACAGACAGTGACATTATTCATGTGCTCATTTAGCCTAATACAGTCTATAGTTTTACTTTACCACATACTGAATATGTCCACATAACAGTGACGGGCTGTATATTTAATGAGAAATTAGAGATGACAGCTTAGTAGAGAAGCATTGACAACATCTTCAAATGTTAACATCTTTAATTGATTTTGACTTGCTTGACCTAAGCTATGACTTGACTTGACTTGACTCTCATAAAAATGACTCGAGACATGCTTGAGACTTGAAGGTTAAGACTTGAGACTTGCACATATATGACTTACTCCCACCTCTGCAGTGAACGTATGCAGGTTACATTTGTGGAGGAAGCTACCATGGCATATGGACAAACACATGTACCTATATTATATGGGTGGGTATTGTCAAGGACTTCACGATACGATACGCATCACGATACATGGGTCACGATACGATTATATCACGATACATTGCGATACAATGTATATTGCGATATATTGCGATATTCCATATAGTTGACTGAGAATGTAAAAACAGAACTATATTATATTGATAATTCAGCGGACAAATTGAGTCAAAACAATGTAATTCAAAATGTCCTTTTTCAATTTATTTATATTTATGTAACACACAGATCTAGCTGCCATTACATCAAAATGAAAATGATGTGCACGCTTGCACTTTAACACAGTGAACTCACAGAGGATGGTGTGAAAATAAAGTGCATATGCACAAGTACTCCTTATTGTCAGTCAACACAATAAACGAATGTATGAGGACAACATAGTGCATATTAAATATTCCTATAAACAAAATCAAAATAATAAATAGTCAGTATGGTGTAAATAAACCGTAAACATACTGTAGTCCAACTCAAATGTTATTTGCATGTGTCTACTATACTTTGATACATGAACCCTTAGTAAAAACATGGATACAATGGCAGTCTTACTTTGACTTCAGATTTTTGTTCAGGAACAGAATTTGCTCAAGATGGTCTGGGGAAAGTGCACTCCTCTGTGCTGTGATAATATCCCCTGCTGTAGAAAAAACTCTCTCTGAAGAGACGCTAGTCCCCGGGATACACAGGTATCTCTGTTGCTCTTTCCACCAGTCCAGTGGACTGACAACAAGTGGCAGGGGAGCTTCCTCCTTGTATCTTGCCATCTCCTCTTTTGCCTGGTCCTCTGTGGTTTTCAATTTCTTTGCAGCACCTGCAGTAGGGGTGGACAACACAATAACAGAAAACATTTAAAATGTAGCATACCAGCTAGCTGCACCGCAATGGTCATGTTTGACACGTTGTCAGTGACTATGGCGGGGTCCTTGCTGTTTATGTCCCACTCCTCCAATGCACGTTTCAACAGCTCGGCGATGTTACTGCCAGTATGACTCTCGTGCATTGCCCTCGTCTGCAAAACATGAGAGATCAGTTTCCAGCCCTCATCGATGTGGTGCGATGTGATCGTAACATAAGACTCAGTGGCTCTCGATGTCCAACCATCGCACGTAAGGGCCACTCTTTCTGCTGAGCCAAGAGATGTTTTTACTACTTGCTTCACTTCTTCATACATCCTGGGCACAGCTACCTCCGTAATGTGTTTGCGAGTCGGGATCACATAGCGCGGCTCCATGGTGTTTACCATGAACCTGAAGCCGGTGTTATAGGGGCGCAAATCCTGACAAATAAAATGCACCACTGACTCCGTAATCTTTAGAACTCGAGATTAGGTAGATGAAAGTCTGTTGGTGGTGTCATCCAGCGTAGTTTGCCTCGCGTCGACAGGTTTTGGTTGCTGCGGTAACACTATTGTATCTGCATGGCGTCTGACAAGGTGAGTTCGCAAGTTGGTCGTGTTACCTGAATATTTTACGGCAGCGTGACAGAGCTTGCAAATTGCATTTTCTTTATCCAAGTCCATGCTCCCTGGTTTATTTTTGAAACAGAAGTGGACCCAGACATCGGCTTTGTATTTTGAAGGCGCTGCTCTAATACTGTCAGTAGACATGCTGCTTCCATTTCTCACTCTGCCAATTCGAAGCAACCAGAGTCGTACTGCGACATCTACAGGAGCGGAGGTTGTAGTTCACATCACAGCCTGTTTAAAATGTATTTTTTTTTCCCCCTTTAAAATATTGATTTTTGGAACCTTGAAATCGATGTAGTATATCACGTAAATAAATATTGCGATATATTGCGGTATCGATTTTTTAGCACAGCCATACTATATTATCAGGTTCAGTAGACATGTGACCTGTTGATACTCATGATATGATGTTACTATGGTCCATGTTTCCAGCTCCTTGTATGTGATTTGGAGGCTGTCACATTGATTGTTTGTCATTAATGGCTTCCTACTGCTCGTGGGGAATGAGCATGATATGAATATGCATATTTTAAAAATTCAAACCAGATTGTTGTTCAACATGTCCCCAGGTACCACTGAGCTAAACAGTGGCCAGTATGTGGGAACAGTCCACTTTTTCATAAAGATCCTGATCTCATCATCACAACATCTTTCCTTGTAATTATAAGATAGTAACTGATAATTACGACATGTCTAAATGTTTTTTTTGTGAAGGCAATGTGCTTCTGTAGCTGTTTACATTCCCCCAGACCCACATTCTAAAAATGCACTGCACAACTTCTTTACTGGGTTTATAGTTATATATAAATAACTGTATGTTTTGTTTATTTTATTTTATTCTAATATAAATGTAATATTTGTATGTTCTATGTGTGTGTGGCATGAAGGGGCTACAACTTACATTTAAACATGCTGTGTTAAATATGAATGTTGAATGATTTCTGTGTGTATTTATTTGCCTTGTGATCTAAATGCTATAAGATTTTATTTTAAAAGTTATATTCTCTGTATTCAGACTTTTTGGCTGTGGACTCTCAGAGACTCACTGTGAAGTCGTGGCCTCAGCTCTGAAGTCCAACCCCTCCCATCTGAGAGAGCTGGACCTGAGTAACAACTACCTGCAGGATTCAGGAGTGAAGCTGTTGGCTGGACTGGAGAGTCCACACTGTAGACTCGAGACTCTGAGGTCAGTTCATGTGTTTGCTCTGTGTATATCTACCAAATATAACAGAAGTTTTAAATCTCCTTCAGTTCTTTTACTTTCTGGGTTTGTCTGAGCACAAATCACAACGGCTCGTGTTTAAAGTCTGTCAGTCTGAATGATTTGGCTCCAGATTTCGTCTGTACTCAAACTGGATTGGTGTTAGTCAGAAAACTGTAGGATTTATTCTACAATGTGCTGCAGAATGAAATGAGTATTTAGTGAAACACTCGGGGCTGAGGACACGTTCACTGTGTGTAGTACGTTCAGTGAGTGAGGATCCATCTGAGTGAGTCAGTGAATCACTGCACGTTGGCTCTCAGCTGACTGAGAACGGATTGTTTGAGGAAGTGATTCAGTACAGTTCGTTCACCCAAAACATTTGTTCATTCAGACGAAACGTATGAATGTAATGTGATCTCTGATTCAACACACTGCCAGTTCTCAAACTCTGGAGACAAAGTTTTATAACATTGGAAATATTAACGCTGCTGACATTGTTAGTGTGAAACTAATATTTCAGACAAGAAATTGTTGTTTTCAGAAGTTTAAATTCTAACTGAAATATTTAAAGTTAAACCACAGTTAATACTATTAAAGGTTTATTCCACACTGAGGATTCAACCACATAGATTTGATGCTGATTCACACTGAGCATCTTGTTGAGCTTCATATTTAAAACATATTTAATATCACATTAATCATTCAACAGTGGTTGATTCTCTCTTAAAGGTTTCATTTTCACCGTTCCCTCATTTGAATGAAACAGAAACGTGTTTTATTCTCGATCAGACAAGAACAAACATGAATGAAAATATATAGTTCAAAACTGAACCTCAAATCCCACAAAGCGGTTTCTGGAAGAACCTCCACACTGGACCTATTGTAACTGTGCTTTTTATTGTTTCCATTCAAAGTGACACAACATGTACATTTAATAACAGATAACAGATGTATATTGAAAATCAATACAAATAAAATCATAATGAAAGTAAATAAAAACAAACTAGATCATAAGACAGATTGTCCCCATCTACTTCTACCCCCATGATCTGTGTACATACAGAGCGTTTAAGACACATTAAAGGCACATTTACACAATAACACTAAATATGAAAAATACAAGACAAGAATTAAAGTCATCTAAAAAGAACTAACAAAAACCAAATTAAATGAAGTATAAAATCAAAAACATTGTCCGTAAAGGATCAATAGAACCACTTGAACCAGAGACTAATAAAGCATGTTGTCCTTGAAAATTATTTCAAATAATTTGTGTCAGAAAATAAAAAATGTAGCTCCTTGCTGTTGATCTAAATTATTAAGTGCTCACTGACTGTACAGTATGTTTTGTCTTTTAGTGTTTTTTCCCTTTATAGCACATTTCAAACACCTCAAAACTCAGGCGTAGTCAGAAGATATGGTTGGTGTAATTTATTTCTGGTCTCACAAGGTGCACAACGGTGATAATATTTACAGAAAGTGGTCCAAAAGTGCAAAAACTTGGAAAAGGAAAATCAAATGCTATATACAACATTTCAAACATAAATGAATAAAAAAGAAACTATCACAACAAATACTTAAATTACCCAGGTCGTAACCTCCAGTGCACGTTACCTCCACTGTAACTAAGCTCGGACTGACTTCACTAGCCCCTCCCACTGGGCTTAATATTTCCATTAATTAACAACAATTAATATCTTTTCTTATTATTGTTTCCATCATCTAAACACAATATATATTTTAAACACAATGTATTTATAATTTCTCCCCTATTCCTTTATAAGCCAAACTAGTTATTATAGCAAGAATTAATATTATAAAGAAAATGTAATTATTCTGCCCACATGACCTGGAAGACCTGCAAGATTATCACATATAACCTCCGACTGTATCCAACTCTGTCTGTCCAACCAAACTCCTGAGACAGCACTCTCACTAACAGCACAGTTTATTAACTCACTTATTAATATAGTTAATGAGAGCAGAAAGGAGCTGAGGGAAATGGATTTTGTGTGTGTGTGTGTGTGTGGTTTTTGTGTGTGTGTGTGTGTGTGTGTGCAGTCAGTGACGGTATCGCTCCATCACACACATTTACACTAAAACTAAATCCTAAAAGTACATAAATAAAAGAACATAATTTAAATAATACAAACAAAAAAACACATTAAATAAATTATAAAATGAACATGAATACAATGAAGGTTGCAATAAAACTATTGAGGAGACAGTATTTAGTATTAACTCCTCCCTCCCTGAACAGATACAGATGATCCACTGAGACTTTATGTGTTTGACTCCCAGATATGTCCAGATAGACACTAATCTAAAGCTTTTTATAAACTTGTACATTGTAAACCTTCTTCAGCTCTGAACAGATTATTAAACACTGAATGATTTCAAGCAGGAACATTGTCTTCTAAACTCACATCTTTTATTCTTTATTAAGATTGAGTTGCTGCAGGTTATCAGAGATCAGCTGTTCTTCTCTGGTCTCAGCTCTGAAGTCCAACCCCTCCCATCTGAGAGAGCTGGACCTGAGTTACAACAAGCTGCAGGATTCAGGAGTGAAGCTGCTGTGTGGTTTTCTGGAGAGTCCACACTGTAGACTGGAGACTCTGAGGTCAGTTCACTGACTCTCTGTTACTGTTGTAGATCTGATATCTTTCATTAACAACTCAACCTAATTGATGTTGATCCTTATACCATGGTCTGTGTGAATCCTGCATTGTGATTGGCTGCTGGGTGTCCATTACGTCCTGCTGTAGGACAGCTCCTGAGATGTTCCAGTGAAACTGTCTGTTCACCGTTCTAAATGAATGATATCAACTGAATTCAAACAGAATGTGAATATCTCATAAATCTATCTGACAGCACTGAGTGTCGTCCTTCATCCTCTGAACACCACAGCCCGACCCCCCCCCCCTGAACTCACTGATACTCACATCCCATTGGCTGTTCAACTCGCTACTTCAGGCTGCGGCCGTCAGTGCACATGTCCTATCGTTGGTCCAAATCTGCACATTGATTTGGGGACAATGACCTGGCTGATAGCGAGCTAGTCTGGTTAAACATTCTGTCACATTATATTTACTGTTTGTCACTGACTTTGAGTCCTAGCGTAGCATTAGCTCTCTGTCTCCCAGCGTAGCATTAGCTCTCTGTGTTGATCTACACATTAACAACCTGAACACATCTGATTGGATTATATATGATTTTATCTTCATCATTTATTCTTTAAACTTGTACATTGTAAACCTTCTTCAGCTCTGAACAGATTATTAAACACTGAATGATTTCAAGCAGGAACATTGTCTTCTAAACTCACATCTTTTATTCTTTATTCAGTTTGAGTCTCTGCAGGTTGTCAGAGATCAGCTGTTCTTCTCTGGTCTCAGCTCTGAAGTCCAACCCCTCCCATCTGAGAGAGCTGGACCTGAGTAAGAACAACCTGCAGGATTCAGGAGTGAAGCTGCTGTGTGGTTTTCTGGAGAGTCCACACTGTAGACTGGAGACTCTGAGGTCAGACACCATGTTTTATTTCTGTGCTGAGATGAATGTGATGTGAAAGTTGGGCTGACAGTAAAGTGCAGACATAAGGCTGATATTATACTGATCCACACTGAGTATCTTAATGCTAAAGGCTGTTTTCTATGGAAGCGAATCGTGACCAAAATTTAAATGAAAATGCATTTGCAGAAATGCTTTCTCATTTTAAGAATGTGGCTGCATTATTTGACTCATAAATAAAATAAGTAATCAAGCATCCTATTTGCATTTTAATTTTCTTCTTCAAGACTGCTCATTCTTTTACTTAATTAAAATGAAAAAGAAAAAGACATTTGAGATTTAATTTTCAAAATATGCCCCAGCAAATAGATACCAAAATTCAATTTTAAATGTAAAATTTGAAAATGAAAATGCATTTGCAGAAATGCTTTTTCATTTTGCAGAATGTGGCTGCATTATTTGACTTATTAATAAAATAAGTAATCAATCATCCTATTTGCATTTTCTTCATAACTGCACATTTTATCGTTTTCGTGGTCTGCCCCGCAAAATAGCGCCCACAATTCGAAAAAGCATTTGGCAATCTGAGCGGCGCAGGAGAGTGACGTCAGTAGCCGCTCTTCTTCAGCTCCGTGTTGACCGTGCTACCCACAAGACAGACCACTGTCTTTATTGCCCCTTGTGGTAGTGACCACTGGTCCGTGCCAGGTAGGAGCTGGTCGCGAGGAGCTGGTCAGGACTGTGCGGCAGGTCACGAACACACTGAACTGCATAATCTATAGTACTACTCATACAGCTACGAATAATAATAATAATTTAATCATTATTATTATTATGATTTCTATTAATAATAGTGCGACCAGTGTCTTTAGCGCACCTACCTAGTGGTTGACCACTGGTCCGTGCCAGAGACCATGGTCCCGGGACAGACCACTGAATCAGCTACATTTGAGTGTACATGTGAGACCATCAAATGTACTCCAGGGAAAAGTTAAGTAACTCTTTTCCAGGAGTTGATTTTTAAATTCTTTTGTGGAGTTAAAACTGAACACTTGTGAGAGTTAAAAAACTAATCCCATGTGGGGTAAAATACAACTCTCACCTGGAGTTAATTTTAATGTGAACTCTTTCATGGTGTTAACAGTCAACACTTAAAAATATGTTTTTATTCAACACTTTTCTGAGTTAATATTTAAAAACACAAAATATTTTAGGTGAAAATGACTACAAAAAACATTGATTACCACACATTTTTATTTTAAATCCATGTGTGACATTTTGAATTACAAACCGTAAACATTTTACAGCAAACCAACCAGACATATTCACATTTAAAACAAACTGCTTTAACAGCAGCTAAACAGTTGGAACAGGCAGTTATTTCAAAAATCATGTCAGTACCACATCTTTCTGTAGTGCAGAAAGTGCATAGTATAAAAGCATTGCACAAATGTCTGACAAGATAACAAAGAACTTTTCTGTAATGGAATGTATTAACATGAGGTAGACTTTAAACCTGTAATTTAAGTACATAAACATGTACATAAAAACAAGGGTGAATTCCATATAGCTAATGTTAATACATTAAATAATACAACCCTCTGACATACAAATGTGAATCACACATCAGGCACATATCTTTGCTGTGAGTTGTCAGTGAAGGGCCTGCCTCAATAATTTGGGATGAAGTAGAGGGTGTTCCATCATTTAAGCACTGAGAATTATTGTGCTGTTGGCTGTCATGGCCAGAGGGGGTCTCAGGAGGCACACAGGTGTTATCACTAGAAGCATGTATCTTAATCAAGTGTCTTCTAAATCCAGAAAAACTTGAAAATTGCAAGCAACATCCTACTTGACCACATTTTAGTCTCAATTTTTTCTCAGGGTACATCCCATGAATTAGTTTGAGGTGCCTGAACAAATGTAACGCTGTACCAAAGATGAAGCACAAAGGAAACATCTGAGCATTTTTGCTGGATAAGCTAATTACTGCTTGTTCAACAGCTTTGCTCTTAGCTCTTTGACTCTTGGAGTTTCTTCTGTTGTACCTATATCAATGTTGTACATAGTAGTTTGCAAAAATGTGTACAGACTGGACAGAGCATCATCTTATTTCACACTGAAAACAAAGTGGGACTTGAACAACTGATCAAATGCACCCAAGGATGTACATGACTGAGATGGAAGAAGCTTTCTATCCAAGACTATGTAGAAGCTGGAAACCTGTGCTTTAGAAGTCCCTGAGGCCAGAAGATATGGCTGAGGGTTTCCTTCAGTTGTCATGAGGTGATCCTCCAGGCTCTGGCAGGACTGAAACACAAAGACAAGCATCTACATATAAGCCTTTAGTTTAAAAAATGTTGCATGAACCACAATATTTGGAATTAGATCGTACTGTCTTCACAAACCTTTTGAAATTTCACCAGATGATCTGTTGCCTCTATAACACTGATCTTCTTGGGCCTCTTCCTTCCAGCTGGTTGTGGAGTGAGAAGATGCAGCAAGACAAGAAGAGAAGCCATGTCGCTGTCCCACTCTGCAGTGGAAATAACACAATTAACTCAACAATATTTGCCTTCACATGTTTACCTTATGGAGGACAAGGTTACCACAAGGTGGTAGGCAGACAACATTAACACAAAGCTGCAAAAGCTTTTCTGCAAAAAAACAAACAAACCCAGAAATGTTCAATCCCCTTACCATCATCAGTGGAGATAACAAAACACATTGCTTCTGTTGCAAGTTCTGGAAAGACATCTTCATCCACCTCTATGCCCTGCTCATCTGCGACTTTTAGCACTTTATCTTCTGGTATGAGAAAGTTCTGCTGCACTGAAGCACAACATTCAACACATTATTAAATTATTATTTGCCCTTTAATGACATCAGACAACACATAGGTACACCACCTACCTGCATTGATAAAATCTGAGAAGCTGACCTCTTCCAGTTTCACATACTTCTTTGTCCTTCCTTGTTGTACCTTCAACAACCTCTTTACCACTTGAGGGAAAAATAATAATTTTACCAGTAATAAAAGCAACATGTGGACTGTCACTCTAACAGAAGAGTCTTTGTAGTAGCTGTTATTCAATCAATAGCATGCTTAGTATAATATTCAGTGGTCCCAGTCAAGTCTTTACAACGGAAATGATTGAGAGATAGCCTCTAAGCTTGTAAAAAAGTCGCTGACAAGTATCGAACACGTTCACTGACATCCAAAAAGACTCCGCCATTTACGTTACAACAGCCTCTCCGGAGTCGCGGTGCAAGCTGTCCGGCTGTTGTCTTAAGCAGAACTGTGTATATATATATGGCTGGTCCCTTTCTCGCGTCTGTTACGGTCCTCCTAGCCGTTCCGAGTCAACTAAGGAAAAAACAACCAAACGTGTTCAGTATACATCAACAGAAGAAGAAACAGTGTAGGCTAATGTTAAAATGTTAAAATACACAAAGAAATATCAGTAATGACGAGTTTGATGTTAATTCCATGCGCTAAGTACAAACAAGTAAAATGAGCGGAGCCATCGATTTATATTAAGCTTGGTCCGACAAGTTCAAACATTGACTTCGACAGCTAACGTTAGCTAGCTTGTTGACAGCTAGCTAGCTAGCGAGTTTGGCCTCGCAAAGGTTTATGACAAAACATACAAATGTGCCGTTATTATACTGATAGAAGCCTAATAAAACGGTAGTCTGAGGAGTAAAATCGCACTTTTACCTGGCTCAGGAGTCACGGTGAAGTCCAAGTTCAGACTGCTGAGCGTTGGGACAAAACTGTGAACTCACCCAGTGAATGAACACCCAAATATCACTCCGCCAAAGAGTTACCCTGAACACAAGCTGTAGTAAAATGGAGAGAATAAACTCCCAAAATCTAACACTTTAGCACTTTTTTGTTTTTAACTCCATGCGTCCATATATGAAATGTGCACACCGCCCTCTACCGGAGCTGAAGAAGAGCGGCTACTGACGTCACTCTCCTGCGCCGCTCAGATTGCCAAATGCTTTTTCGAATTGTGGGCACTATTTTGCGGGGCAGACCACGAAAACGATAAAATGTGCAGTTATGAAGAAAATGCAAATGCAAATAGGATGATTGATTACTTATTTTATTAATGAGTCAGATAATGCAGCCACATTATTAAAATGAAAAAGCATTTCTGCAAATGCATTTTCATTTTCAAATTTTACATTTCAAATTGAATTTTGGTATCTATTTGCTGGGGCATATTTTGAAAATTAAATCTCAAATGTCTTTTTCTTTTTCATTTTAATTAAGTAAAAGAATGAGCAGTCTTGAAGAAGAAAATTAAAATGCAAATATGATGATTGATTGAATGAAAAAGCATTTCAGCAAATGCATTTTCATTTAAATTTTGGTCACGATTTGCTTCCATAATTTTCTTCTTCAGTGGATTAGTCCATTGACTGTGGCAGAGCAATGTTGAGCTCCACATTTAAAACCTTCATATAACAAGAAGAATCTACACTGAATAATTCACTGTGAACCTCTTCAGCTCTGGATTTTACATTAAAGGTCACCTTGAGGTTTTAAATCATCCATAAAAATAAATTAATTAACACAAATAATAAATAAATAATCTTTATTTTATATTCAGTGTTTATGAAGCTGTGTGATGTTTCTACTGACTGAACTGTTTTAATATAAACTCACATCTTTTATTCTTTATTCAGATTGAGTGACTGCAGTTTGTCAGAGATCAGCTGTTCTTCTCTGGTCTCAGCTCTGAAGTCCAACCCCTCCCATCTGAGAGAGCTGGACCTGAGTAACAACAACCTGCAGGATTCAGATATGAAGCTGCTGTCTGATCTTGTGGAGAGTCCACACTGTAGACTGCAGACTCTGAGGTCAGTAGAGGGTCTGAGTCAGTCCATGCTGGTTCCAGCAGTCTTGGACTTCTACACTAAACAACTGATCAGTTGGTCTTTGTCACAGCTCTGAGATCAGTCTGACTGAAGCCTGCAAACAAGCATCATTACATTTAGTGACCATGTGGTCTTTGTACAGACCAGGACCTCTGCTGGAGTCCAGTACCCACAGCTGATGTGTTGCTGTTCAGTCTTTGTATGAACATGTAGGACCTTTAACATCAGATATATATCTGTCCATTTGTCTCTTGTTTGTCCAAATAGTTTGAATATTTACACATTTGTCCTGTAACGATTTCAGATGAAACATTCAAATGTGACTGAGACTGTGGTTTTTATCAGCTTTGAACCCTAACAGCAGTAAATGCATCATTCCAGTGGGCAGTGAATGTCTCTCTGTTTCTGCAGTAATGATGTGTTCAGACCCTGCTGCTCTTTATACTGGATGTGCTGATGGAGGGAGTCTCTGTAAACACTGATTTATCTCTGCTGTCCTCTGTCTCCTTCTCTCCTCAGATGGAAGTGATCTCAGTCAGACTGTGAGCAGTGAGGACGGAGGTTGTGTTGGAGGATCCGCTGTGTCCTGACCTCATCACTGTCTCTGTCACTGTAACCCATATTAGATGTTAAATGGGCTGCGATGGCTGTGAGTTTCACTGCATGCAAGGAAAACAAACATTTAGCAGGCTTAAGGACAGTTTACACCTCTATGTGTTCTATGGAAGAGACTTCATGCCAGACTTCATTTAAAAATCGTCCACTTTAAAACAACAAGAGTCCACAAGAGTTTAATATAAGATGTCAAACAAATGAATGTAGTCTTACAGTTTATTCAGCTGATATAAAAGGAGACTTTGTGCAAGACTTCATATGAAAATCTTCCTCTTTCAGCCCGTTTCTACCAAAATACCAAGGCAGTCTTAAATACAACACATTTTCAATGGAGTTTGGCACAACTTTCTGTTCAACCTGCAGCATCTGAAGCACTGCCCAATAAAATAAAATAAAATAAACATTACAAATTCAGAGGACCGCTGGTAGGAAACACGTGCTCTCAAATCATTATGTACCTTGTAGTTAAAAGCATGAAAGTATTTTAACACTGCTGTATGGACACACACCCACTGCACACACACACACACACACACACACACACACACACACACACACACACACACACTGCACGCACACTGCACACACACATTTAAAAAATACTACAATGTCAACAATGCTGGTGCCACTTTAATAA